>NC_143138.1:58618103-58924976 GCF_059928025.1 Delphinapterus leucas
TCATGAACCGCCTCTATCGATATGCTGCCGAGTTTTTAACTTCATGGGGTAAGACTCAGTGCTTTGAATTTATGTCTCATTTGCCTATAAGAAATATTGCTTCGATCATAGGATTCATGTAACCACTACCTTGCAAAGAAGATAGATGTTGCTCTGGGCTCATTCTAGAGACATAAGGAAAAGTCATCGGCTCTGGGAGCTCTGATGATCTGTAGGTCATGGTTCTCACAGCTCTTATTTATTGTTAGTTACTATGTTCTAGGTGCCCTGCTAAGCACTTTATCCATAGTTCCTCATTTTCACCTGCTCAGGACACCATGAAATAGAAGTTATTTCACAGTTTTATGGCTAAAGATACTGAGAATTAACAAAGTTTAGGCAGCAAATGGTAGAACCAGGCTAGTCCAACCTGTGCTCCTAATACTATATCGTGTTTTATGCTAAGGATAAAATCAGTTGAATTATCTCCATAATACTCTGGCTGAAAGAACTATGTCTGGGATCTGAAAACCAGTTGTGTAGTTGTGTGGGGCCTGCCATTGAACTCAGTGAAGGCAGGTGTTCTTGTCTGTCTCTGTAGTAAAAGAGGAACCTGGTTATAGTTTTAAAAAGGTCTTGATGGGCCATTCACTCATTAATTAATTTATTCATTCAAACAAATAAATAGGCTATATTAAGCCCTAGGAAGAAGTCTAGGCCTTAACTTCATGGACCAGAAAGGTATTTTAAATTCTTCTTATTAGTCATATAACAACAGCTACCGTTTATTGAGTGCTTTCCTTGAGCTGATGCTGGGGTTTGGTAGTATTTGTAATCCTGACAGTGACCCTGGGAGGAAGGTGGTGTCAGCCCTGTTTTGTAGGCCAGGAGGCTGAGTGTCAGGAGGTTAAGTGACTTGCCCAAGGTCAGATAGTGGCTGAGTTGAGGTTCAAATCCAGGTCAGCCTAACATTGCCTCTCTGTGCAAGGTGATACTTCTGTTCAGAATCTTCCTTTTTTGTCCTTCTGCCCTGCTGTCTTGGGACCTGCACAGTGTCTCCTTTTCTTAGGGTGGAAATTTGAGTTTCCTTTTAAGTAAATCCTTATAAACTTTATTTATTGCCCTACTCTTTAGAGATTGTTCTCAGTTTTACTATTACCGCTGATACAGGGTCTTTTTTTGGTATCTGTGGGATCATTTGCCAACACTTACTACATTTCTTTATTGCAGTAATATTTAAAAAATAATTTCGGACCACGGTGCTATGGCAGTATCTTGAAAAATGTGTCTTAAATTTAGTTTCTTTTTTGTTTGATGTTCTTGGCGGTAAGCAGTAGCCTGGCACGTTTACTGACTGAGGCTCTGTTTTTGAACATCTCTGCCCTCAGCACAAGTCTCACTTTACTTCATGACAATGCTCCCATTCTGCTTTCTTACCTGAGAGACATTACCTCTCCTTTTTAATATTTTAGAGAATCACAGATTGGAATCTGCCTACCAGAATCACCTAATTCTGAAAGTGTTAGTGGTAAGTAGATCTTTTATATACAAGTCCATTGTACTTTTGAAACTAACACATAGTACTTAATATTTAGGAGTATAAATATGAAGACTTGATTCTGATTTAAGGTATCAGGTAGTTAATATACTTTGTCCAAGTAGGCAAGGATCGATTAATGTGTGTTTACATGAATGTTCAACAGTCTTATTACAAATGTGCACATGGTATAAGACTTTAAATGTAGAAATTAGTATTATAGCCAATTTACAATTATTTAAAAAAACTACTTTATAGACATGTTTCTGTTATTTTCCTTTTGGTGACTCGGGTTTGAATGTTTCATTATTCAACAATCCTTCCAGTTATCCACCTTCTGTTTAGTGATGGAGCATTAAATTACTATTTTTTTAAAATTTTGTCTAAGAAATTTCCAAAGTCCAAGAGGTTCCCAGCATGTTTTGAAGAGTAGGAGGAAAGGGATGGAGGAAAGGCGCTGTGTAACCTGCTTGCTGTTTGTGTAAAAGCGCACACATTATGCCTCTTCCCACCATTATGAGAAATAACAAAGAGGTACCATCCTGAAATCACCTTGTTTATCTGGAGATTACCTGAGCCGTCTGTAACATAGCTGAGAATCAAGAAAGAGTGCATAAGGAGTCCTCTGAACTATCCACTGGAATTGATTTAACCCAGTCCATGTACTTTACTCCCAGGCCCTCGCTTAGAAAGAACCTTTGTTCCAGCTGTAGGAGTCATTCTGAGAAGCTTATTTATCTCGCTTTTCCATCCTTAAAGGATGAAAAACCACCATTAGGAAGGTGATTAGGTTTCTGGAAGTAGGTAAATTTATAGAGGCAAGAGCCCGGAAGGAAATGGAAAACCTCTCATAAATAGGTAATGAGAATTCAACAATGTCAGCAATTTGGACATGAGAAAAGGGGCAAGCGGCCATCCATATCTGAAAAGGCTCCGAAGGCCTCACTCTAGCCGTGTAAAATAATTTATATTCAAAATGTTTGTGCTGAGTCAGCAAGGATGCTCCGTTCCGTGTTGTCTGTGTGAGAAAACAAGCAGGGGAATGTGTAATGCATTAAAAGCTCCATTCAGAAAGATCCCAATATGGAGCTTTTGCCCTTAGAGGTAAAACACTCCATTTGTCTTAAAGAATTTAGTTATTTGTTAGACTTGATTATTCTCTGACGGTGCCAGATACAATGTCAGGTGACTGTCTTGTAAAGAGACTGTTTATCCTCCACTGTGTGTGCTAGGTCTCTCCCTTCCTTTTCAATCTTGTGCGGAGAGCGTTTCTCAGCCTTCCGAGCTTTTGCTTTTCAACTTCTACTCTAACTCAGCACCCCCATCCCTACGCCTACCTCCCCCTACCCTGTGGCCACATTGTGTTACTGCTCATTCTCTCCAGTTGACTCCCCCTTCCCTCACTAATGAAGTGCTCATACTGTGCACAGAGCAGTCTTTTGTCTGGGAAAGTGATGCTGCACAGGAGGAGGTAGCCAGCGTGCGGCTGGGGGACAGGAAGGAAACCCATCAGTCCTGGGGGCAATTGCAGGCTCTTGAGCAGGGGAACTACTTGAAGAAATGGCACCTGTTGTGGTGGAATCTCCACCCCACTCCCTGCTCCCCTACCCCTGAACCATGTGTCTGGGCAGGGCAGTCTCAGGCCCATGGTGACAAAGATGCTGCCCGGGCCAGGCTGGTTGTTCTGGCTGATCTCTCTTGCTAGTGCCCCTCGGCTAGCTAGGTGTCTCTCTAGGGGGCGGGGGGGATCTCAGGTCCCTTGGCACAGAGAGACTTCCGGGGCTGGACTGCTTGTTGGGGCAGGGCCCTCCTTTCTGGTGCTGCCTGGCCACCCCACCCAGCATCTCTCCGTGGGGCAGGGGAGTGGCAGGGCGGAAGGGAAGGAGAGCACATCCCCTCGCAGCTTATTGTTAGTGGGGGTCCTCATCAGTCTCCCTGTTAGTGCTGCTGGGCTTGCCTGTTGTCAGGACTCCTATTCTGAGCGGGGTGGGCAGGAATGTGTCTCCCTGCTGCCTGGGTTACTAGTTGGGGGTGGGAGATGCTGGGCCTTGGACTCTCTCTTTTGTAAGAAAGTAGTAGGGTTGTAAGATGCGCTGGTGCTGTGTTGTTCCTTCAGCCCTGGGGTCCCAAACCTGATCTTCTTCCTCTTAGCACCTTTCAGAGCTCTCCTTTGGTTGCCTCTCGCGATATTTCGAGTTCATAGATGTGCTTAGCGAGGGGGAGTAGGAGAAACACGTCCAAGCCACCTTCTCTGGACCGGAAGTCCCTCATTACGTTTCTTAAATGCGATTTTTATAGTTGTAATGAAGTACTGTGATGCAGTATTAAATATTGCTATCTTTTTTTGTTTTTGCAGTTCAACTTTTTAAATTGCTTTGCCTCACTCTTCTACATTGCCTTTGTCCTGAGGGATATGAAGCTTTTGCGTCAGGTGAGTGTGAAAAACAGAAAGGTATCAATTTTTTAGGTTTTAGAGGTGGTTTCCTATATTCAGGTAATGTAATTGTCTTCCCATTACTATCTTTATAAATAAAATTATTAAATTTTGTGTACTTCTAAGCCCAATTCTAAATAAACAACCATTAGCAATTGCACCGTGTATTATACTCAACTGGAAAGAAATTTGTTGAAGCTAACCAACTTGCAAAATAAATCATGTAGAGCACAAAATCAAATACAGAGTTCATATCAAACCTTGTAAAAGCAACTTTAACAGCAAAATGTATTCATTAATTGAACTTCTGTGTGTGTCTCAGGTAATGGTATAACCTTAAATAGTTCTTTCACATTTCTTTTTTTTTAAATTTAATTTAATTTTATTATTTTTGGCTGCATTGGGTCTTCATTGCTGCGTGCGGGCTTCCTCTAGTTGTGGTGAGTGGGGGCTACTCTTCGTTGCAGCACGCGGGCTTCTCATCGTGGTGGCCTCTCGTTGCAGAGCACAGGCTCTAGGTGTGTGGGCTTCAGTATTTGTAGCACGTGGGCTCAGTAGTTGCAACACTTGGACCCTAGAGTGCGTGGGTTTCAGTAGTTGTGGTGCACGGGCTCAGTAGCTGTGTCTCTCTGGCTCTAGAGCGCAAGCTCAGTAGTTGTGGCGCACGGGCTTAGTTGCTCTGCGGCATGTGGGATCTTCCCAGTCCAGGGATCAAACCTATGCCCCCTGCATTGGCAGGTGGATTCTTTTTTTTGTTTTTTAATAAACTTATTTATTTTATTTATTTATTTTTAGCTGTGTTGGGTCTTCGTTGCCACGCACGGGCTTTCTCTAGTCGCGGCGAGCGGGGGCTACTCTTCGTTGCAGTGCATGGGCTTCTCGTTGCGGTGGCTTCTCTTGTTGTGGAGCATGGGCCCTAGGCGTGTGGGCTTCAGTAGTTGTGGCACATGGGCTTAGTTGCTCCGTGGCATGTGGGATCTTCCTGGACCAGGGGAGATGGGGTCAAATGGGATCCGTGTCCCCTGCGTTGGTAGGCGGATTCTTAACCACTGTGCCACCCGGGAACTCCCACACATTTCATTTTTAAATTAATAAGTTGTTAAACTTTAGAGACCAGCAGGTCCTATGCACTGCTGTATTGTTGCTGAAATGTTTAAGAAAGATGACATATTTTGTTGTGTTACCATTTCTGGATCACATGATAATAGTGAATAATAAATTAAATTATTGCCTTCTAATTTCTCTTTTTTATACTTGAGCCAACTACCAGTAAGGGCTCTTCCTTCCTGGTTTTAATATACTGTGATTGTTAGTGAGCAGAATCTCAAAGCCTAGGCTTCTTAATCTTTATATGAGAGCTTGGGATCATTTTTCAAGGAATTTAAAAATTTGTATAACAGAGAAAGTTAAAAGATTTTGTAGTTATGGTTCTAAGAGCTTGCATAAAAGTAAAATTAAATATTGTGTTCTTAGTATTTAAAAAATTATTTTTGAAAATACTACATTTGAAATCGATAGGTTAGATGTACATACCTTTTCCAATCCCACCATTATTGTATTAGTGGGGTATGACTCCTCATTTCTTACACTTTGGAGAGTCTCCTTTATTTAACAGGGGACAGGGGGTTGGGGGAAGTCTCTTTAAAACATAGAATTTTAATATCAGCTAAGGTGGTTTGTGATGAAAACACTGATACCTATCTGGGGAAAGTGGAAATTGACACAGTACCTCTGGAAACTACTTGGGCAACTTTGCCAAGAACGTTAATCCATCCCTAGTAAATCATCAGAGGTGGGGCGAAGATTCATGTACGTAGGTAAGGGGCAGCATTTATAATAGTCAGGGTTGGGAATAATACTTACATTCAACAACAGTGCATGAGCTAAGTAAAAAAGAATTATTCATGACATGGGAAAGTGCTCACAATATAGTAAGTGAGAAAAGAAATCTACAAAGCTGTTTATATATAGGATGATTCTACTTTTATTTTTACATATGATTATAAAGAAATATTTAGGGGACTTCCCTGGTGGTGCAGTGGTCAGGAATCCGCCTGCCAATGTAGGGGACACGGGTTCGATCCCCAGTCCGGGAGGATCCCACATGCCGCGGAGCAGCTAAGCCCGTGCACCACAACAGCTGAGCCTGCGCTCCAGAGCCCGCGAGCCACAACTACTGAAGCCCGCGCGCCTAGAGCCCGTGCTCCGCAGCAAGAGAAGCCACTGCAGCCAGAAGCCCGTGCACTGCAACGAAGAGTAGCCCCCCACTCGCCTGAACTAGAGAGAGCCTGCGCACAGCAACAAAGACCCAGTGCGGCCAAAAAATTAATTAATTAATTAAAAAAATATATTTAGAATGTTAGTAGTGGTTCTGACATGGTTGTGGAATTAAGGGTGACTGTTTTTCTTTTAAGTTTTTCTACAGTGAGGGAGGATATATTAATTTTATAATAATAAGCTGTGGCTAAACTTTATTCAAAGTTGGTGACATCGTTTAGACTCACATGTTGCAGCCAGGATGAGATAATAAAAAACACAATTTCAAGTAAATTTGTTCTCCTACCGACTCATAACCAGTTTTTTATTATAATCTTATTTGTATTATAATCTTTTTGTATTTTAGTCTGTCTTTCCTGTGAAAAAAACAATAAATTAGAAACATCATTCTAACACGTAGCTTTTCCAATACTAGTTTTTATAACATAATAGTATACTATTTGTTGAAGATTCTTTTCTTTTACTGCATAATTATACACATGCTTTGGTTTTGTTAAGCCACGTCGCCAAGCATCATTTATGTGCTTCTCTTTAGAGCCTGGCTACTCTCCTGATTACCTCCCAGATCTTTAACCAAATTGTAGAATCTCTTCTTCCTTACTGGCTCCAAAAGAAGCAGCACGTGAAGGTAAAGAAGAAGGTGCAGGCTTTAAAGGCAGACATCGATGCTACATTATATGAACAGGTGGTTCTGGAAAAGGAAATGGGAACTTACTTGGTAAGTTTGAATATTGCTGAATTAAACATTGATTGAAAGTGAATAACAGTCATGTCCAGACTGTATACAACAAATAAGTAACCACTCATTGTCTCAGGTGTGACTATTTTGTAAGTGCTTTCCAGCCAGTTTCCTTACCATGAACTACTTTAAAGTTAAAAAGATGGAACTGTGTATCAAAATGCTGCTATCTTGAACCGGAAGTTATGCCTAACATCGAAAGGATGAGTCCAGTGAATTTCGAGACTGCTCTGCTGAGGGTGGTGGGAATGTTTCATAGATGGCAGAGCAAGGGAGAGGTGAGATGGCTGTGGAGCCATTGTTTGCTCTGGACACTTTAAACTCAAAGAAAAAAATTGAAGCCCGTCGTTAAAAATGGAATGCCAATCTGAAGATTAATTTATAATATAGTTTAAATTACTTAGTGCTGTAGTAAATATAAAATACTTCTTTTAAGACAGAGAATTTCTGAATTATTTTTAGGAACTCCAAATAGGTCACTGGAGGTTCCTAAACCTAAACATGTATTCAGCAAATGTTTACTGAGCTCTGCCTACATTCAGTATATCTCTTTTGAGGGGGTCAGGTGTTGGGGTCATGTTTGCTTTAGGTCATTGTTTCTTATATCCTGCCCCTTCCCTCTGGGTGTGATCTTCTTCTTAGTGAAATAGATCCTTTAGTGAGGGTCCATTATTGTTAAACTTTCCTAGTCTTGGTTTTCATCACGAATGCATGAGTCTCCTGATTACTGAATTTCTTGGCTGACTTTCCTAGTTTTTCTTGTATGCCTAAGAATTTTAGTTTGTATGTTTATCTTGAGCAGTTTATTCTCTCTCTCTCTCTCTCCCTGCTCGCTTCTCTGTCTTATTTTTGCAGTCCCCCCTGCCCCACCCCCTAGTCCAGAACCAGGAGTTTGTAGCCCAGAGCTCGCATCCGATCTTGTGGTGATGGTGGAGATTCTGCAGAGCCAGCAGGTAGCATGCTGTTGACCCAAGCTGTAGTTCCAGGGCAGCAGCTGTGGCTTTTTTCAGGCCCCTTCAAGGGTAGGGGCCACTGTTCTCACCCGTGGTTTTGCTCAAACAACCTGCTTCCAGATACACGCTAGAGGAGTGGTGTGCCTTTGGTTCCCCTGCCTGAAGGATTCAGATCCTGGCCACCGTGGCCAGCCTGTGGACGGACGGAAGCCTGGCCGGGCTTCTGATTACTATCTTGCACTTCGTTCCATTTCTCGCTTGGGCGGCTGATTTTTTTGTTTTTGAGTGATGATATTCTTTTGATTAAAATAAACATATATGCACTAGCATTTTCTATTATTGCTGTGTTTGGGGGAGAAGATGATTCAGGGTATAAACTTACAGCATATCTTGACCAGCAGCACTGTTTATACATGAAGTATCGGAGAAACACACACGCAGGCAGTTAAGAGTTAAAGAAAATAGCGCTTGGGCACAACGTGCAGCCGCCTTGCCTGCGTTGGTCGAGTGCTGGCTTACTGTGGGTTACAAGTCAGTCTAATTCACATAGTGTCAGAAGCCTTTCCTCGCTTGTTCTGGGGGGTAGTATTTTGGGCCATATTTATTTTTTCCCTTCGTGTTCTCACAGAAACTAAACCACCATTCTTTCCCCCGAGTTCTTTATTCCATCCCCTCTCTCATTGCCCCAGGCCCACCTGGAGCTCCCGGGTTTCCTGATTCCCCCTTCTCCCCTTCCTGTTTCAAAGCAAGCAAACCTCTCACGTCGTCTGCTATTTTTGTCCTGTCTCTTTCCTGCCCCTGCCAATTTCTTGAAATAATTCTTCTCCATATTATCATCTCTACATGCCTCTTCTCTACCCGCTCTCAGCTCTTCTTTTTCTCTGAATCGTTTGGGCAGACAGCGTCGTCCCCTAAAGTGACCAGAGCCAAGCTCGCAGTCTTCTCCAGACCAGTTCCTCCCCCTTTCCTCAGGCTCAGCGAATGGTACACAGTAATACAGACAGTATGCCCTTCTCAAAGCTGTTTTAATTCATCTAAGAACTGTATGCTGACAAGGTGACAAAATCTTACCTCTTACCTTTTTGATATTTCATGATATCCGAGAATACGTTTATAAAGGAAGGTAAGGCAGGCACTGCTTTTCTCACGTTAATAATAGGCAGTTGAAGCTCTGTGTTACTTTTTTAAATTTATTAATTTTATTTATATTTGGCTGGGCTGGGTCTTCATTGCTGTGCACGGGCTTTCTCTAGTTGCGGCGAGCAGGGGCTACTGTTCGTTGTGGTGCGCGGGCTTCTCATTGCGGTGGCTTCTCTTGTTGTGGAGCACGGGCTCTAGGTGTGCGGGCTCAGCAGTTGTGGCTCGCGGGCTCTAGAGCGCAGGCTCGGTAGTTGTGGCGCACAGGCTTAGTCGCTCCATGGCATGTGGGATCTTCCCGGACCGGGGCTCGAACCCGTGTCCCCTGTGTTGGCAGGCATGTTCTTAACTACTGCACCACCAGGGAAGTCCGAAGCTCTGTGTTATTAATCACCTGGTGACTAAATCAGAAACAAGATTCAAGACTTTGCTTTTCTCTTCAGAGTCTATTATTCAGCACGGGCTCTCTGATATGAAGTTAAGGAAATAGTATATTAATTTCTCTCGCAGGCCCTGGGTCTGTGTGTGAATGCTGGGGTTAACAGTGAGTGCCTGTCCTTAGTAACTTAACTTGCTTGCGGGGCCCCGTGTTATCTGACTATTTTTCCTTCCTCATCTCCTACAAGTTCCTCCTTTACTCTCTTCGTGGAAATGACATCAGGTATTTTCTATTTCAACTCTCCCCATATATTTGGAAAGGGGGAGATGCTTTGGGGGCACATTTGTTCTAGATCGTTGTTTGCTATGCACTCATCCTTCCCTCCGGGTCTATTTTTCTCCTCACTGAAGCCAATGAGCTTAAAATTGTATTTTCTGTAATCTCATCCTGAGTGCTATATATGAATCTAAAACAATGTTGCCAAGCTTTGGGGAAAAGCAGTTTGAGACTTAAAAAACTTGATTCTAAAAAGTCATACTTGCTTACTTACTGTAGAAAACTTGGAAAACGTAGAACAGAGTATAAAGAAAAAGACATTCTCCATAATGTCTCCACCAGGGGTGATCCACTGGGGTCTCCCGACCCTGTTTCTCCAGCCACAGGGCCCGGGCTGTATAGCCCCTCTGATCTCACTGTGCGCTGCTGTTCCGTTCCTGGGAACAGTTCACGTGCAACTGCACAGCCGCGTGAGGCTGAATTTTCATGATCAGTATTCCAACTAGAGCAGCATGTTGCCACACAGCAAATGAGCTGCCCTCTAGTGAGCTAGACATTGACGAGATTTGCCAAAAACGTAATTGAGCGCCACTCACCGCACTAGACATTTTTTGTTTTGGAAAACATAATGGTTTTTCAAACAATATTTTATTAATGTCAATATGCTTTTTATTATTGAAATGAATCAATGAGAAATATTTTTTAAGTTCTGAGTTTTAATTTCTAACACAGTAAATAACACTAGGTATAATAACTCCCCCGAACAAAAAGTCTTCGATGCCCTCAGTGATTTTAAAGAGTTTAGGGCTTTGGAGACCTGAAAGTTTGCAGATCTAGAATAATTCCCACTCGTTTTTGTTTTTCAGAGCATTAGCTTTCGTGAAGTGGATTTGTCCCATTTGTTACTCCCTAAGATTCAAGTTCAGCAGTTTTGGAGGTGTACCTCCATTGTACCCCATCAGGAGGCATTGATGGCAGGTTGACCCTTGTGTGGGGCTGCCTTGTTAGATCACGTGATTGACTGGGTGACAGTTTGCAAAGGTCCTTTTTCACTTTGTGTTGAATAGGTTGTCTGTGGTAGATTCTTTGAGACTATCCTATTCCCTATAAATGGTAGCTCTTTAAAAATAGTTTCTAATCGTTTGTTGCTGGCATGTAGGAATGCTGTTGGTTTTTGTATTTTTATCCAGAAACTCTGCTGAATTCTCCTATGTTTTTGGATTTTATTAGGTTTTCTATGTAGACAGTTATTTCACCTACAAATGAATAATGGCTAGGGATTTCCCTGGTGGTCCAGTGGTTAAGACTCTGTGCTTCCACTGCAGGGGGCGCGGATTCAATCCCTGGTCGGAGAACTAAGATCTTGCATGCTACGTGGTGTGGCCAAAAAAGGCTATTTTTTTTCTTTTTTTTTTTCCAGTATGCGGGCCTCTCACTGTTGCGGCCTGTCCCGTTGTGGAGCACAGCCTCCGGACGCGCAGGCTCAGCGGCCATGGCTCACAGGCCCAGCCACTCTGCGGCATGTGGGATCCTCCCGGACCGGGGCACGAACCCGTGTCCCCTGCAATGGCAGGCGGACTCTCAACCACTGAGCCACCAGGGAAGCCCCAAAAAAGGCTATTTTTAAATTTTAATTTTATTGAAGTATAGTTGATCTATAATGTTGTGTTAATCTCTGCTGTATAGCAAAGTGATTCAGTTATATATATATATATTCTTTTTCATATTCTTTTCCATTATGGTTTATCACAGGGTATTGAATATAGTTCCCTATGCCACACAGTAGGACCTTGTTTATCCATCCTATATGTGATAGTTTGCGTCTGCTAATCCCAAACTCTCAGTCCTTCCCTTCCCCACCCACCTCACTAATGGCCATTTTGTTTCTTCCTGCAGTCCTTATACTTTTTATTATTTATTTATTTGGCTCACTAATATGTTCAGTACAATTTGGACAGAAGTAGGTATAACAGGAATCTTTATCTTGTTCCTGATTTTTTTTTTTTTTTCTAACCGTTGAGTATTGTTTGTTCCGTGATTTTGGTAGGTAACTTTTTATCAGTTTATGAATGTTTTTTTTTCTCTTCCTTATTTGGGAAGAGTTTTTATTGTGGATGATGTTGAATTTTATCAAAAATTATTTTTTTTGCTTCTGTTGTGATCATCATCTTATCTCCTTTAATTAATATTTTCATTTATATTTGTAAGTTTCCTAATGGAACACCATGTTTGCATTTAAATGATTAACTTCACTTGTTCAGTATTTTTTTAATCTACATTGTTATGTTGAATATGCTAATATCTTGTTTAGGGTTTGTGCCATTTGCTAGTAATTTTCCTTTCTCAGTCACTGGGATAGGGTCCCTGTGTTATTTATCGTGCAAAACTCTGTTGCTAATGCAGTGCCTGGCATTCAGTGGGTGCTCAGTGTAATGTTGCATAAAGAACAGTTTTAGGAAAAGAGCAGCCCAGCCCCTGCTGTCTGTGTGCTGCTTGTTGCCCTCATCCTGTACTTTATCCTCCTCACATACTCAGCATGCGGAACTCTGAGACGTGATGTTTCTCCAGGGATGGTGTGAGGGGCCAGTGGGATGGATCCCCTGGAGGCTGAAACTTTGTGTTCATACATTCTTAGAATCATCTTAGTAAGTTGGTGTTTTCTAACTTGCAGCTATTGGGGTAGATTGTCTTGTTTAATGTGTTTTTTAGTATGTGATTGTTTACTTTGTTAAAATCGCATTTTTTTTTCCTTCTTGCTGTTGGATTACGTCCCTGGTTTGCTGAATTGACTGACCCCAAAGTGCTCAGAAGTGTGAAAGTACTGATAGAATTACCATGTAAATCCTACACTCCGAATCCGCTTGTGAGATGGGAACACAGAATGGGGAGGAGGGGCTCCCTGGGTGCTGGATGCTAAAAAGGCCAGGAAGACCTTTGCGTGGCTTCTGGAGGCTGCACCTGGTACATCTGAGAGAAACTGTCTACACATCTCTGCAGAGGCTCACCCTTTTATTTCACGAGCTGAAACAACACAGTTTTGAAAGCTGAGCATAGGCTATCAGGATTTCTTAAGATCGAATTGGGGTAAAAATGGCTTGATTGCTAAGAGTTTCACTGTTGATTTCTTCACTCTTCAGAGAAGTAAATCGATGCTGTATTGCTGGGCATATTTAAAAACCACATCCGTATGCTGCAGCACACATAAGGACATTCTTTCTGGAGCCAAATGCAACCAAAGAGTTGTTTAGAAACTGCTCAGCACTGAACCCCCAGCTGAGCGTCAACCTGCCAGCTCCCAAAGCACATGTGTTTGGCATTGCTCTTTGGCGAGCCTTGCAAACAGCCAGTGAAACTCACTCAAAACCCCTGGGTTCACACTTCATCCAAATACCCAGAGCATCTGGCAGAAGCACTTTCTGCCATCCCCAGTACTCTGTAATTATGTTTGAGTGTTTTCAATTTTAGTAAAATATAAAATAAAAAAGGAAACCAACTAGAAGTAGAATCTGACTTATACTAAAGCTCTCAGCTACTGAGCCTAATATGCCTATCTCGGGGCAGGACTGACTCTGAGATGCAGTAATGATAATTATAATTATTAATTTAAAATATTCACGTTGCTTTCAAATATTATGATGCATAGTTTTCTTAAACTGAAACTGTTGTTGCATGTGCACTGGATGATCATGAGAGCGCCTGAGGATGCTGGAAGTGGGTGCCTGTGGCTCCCTCACCCAGTCACTGCACCACATAGAGTGCTGCCCAGCCCCTCTTGGATCAGGATGTGAGCAGCAGGCCGTTGGGTCCAGTCAAGGAGTTACTCAGGTGACAAGTCAGAGTCACCAATGACCAGGCATCCCACTTCAATGCAGGCGCCTTTTTCCAGTTATTAAAGATCACGAAGTAACTCACCTCTTACCGTTTATCTCTCTTACCTACAAATCAAGGGTATGTAATGACTTTTGCTCCTTTCTTCCTTCGGACTAAACCTTTTAAAGCACATCAGAAAGGTTTTTAAATATAGTTTCAGAGGGATTTCGTCATGCTTTCCTGGTTTCCCCCTTTTCTTCTGTGGACTCCTTTTTCTTTTTTGCCTCTTTGATGCGTCTGCTACTTCCACTAGGGTGATTCCGGGGAGCTTCCTTGTTACTAAGAGCTTTTTTTTTAAACTTCTTTAAAAAGTTGAGGTAATAATTCACATACCATAAAATTAACCATTTAAAAATGTACAATTTAGAGGTTTTTAGTAAATTCACAAGGTGGTACAATCATCACCACTATCTAATTCCAGAACATTTTCATCATCGACCCCCAAACTCCCCATACCCATTAGCAGTAACATCTTCCCCTAGTCTGGCAATCACTAATCTACATTCTGTGGATTTACCTATTCTCTGCATTTCATGTAAATGAAATCATGTAATAGGTGGCCTTTTGTGTCCGGCTTCTTTCTCTAAGCATAATGCTTTTAACGTTTATTCACGCTGTACCATGTGCCAGTACCCCATTCCTTTTTTTGTGGTTGAATAATATTCCATTGTATGGATACACTACGTATTGTTTATCCATTAATCAGCTGGTAGACATTTGGATTGTTTCCACTTTTTGGCTAGTATGAATAATGCTACTGTGAACATTTTTGTACAAGTTTTTGTATGAACACATCTTGCCATATGCTAGGTCGTATGTTAACTCAACGTTTAACTTTAAGGAACTGCCAGACTATTTTCAAAAGTGGTGGTGATTCTATATTCCAACTAGCCACGAGTGGGGTCCCATTTTTTTCCCGCAGCATCACTTTTTTTTTTTTTTTTTTTAAATGATAGCTATCCTAGTAGGTGTAAAGTAGTATTTCATTGTGGGTTTACTTTGGATTTTCCTAATGCCTAAATATATTGATCATCTTTTCATGTGATTTTTGGCCATTTGTATCTCTTCTTTGGGGAAATATATATTCACATTCTTTGCGCATTTTTAAATTGGGTCATCTGCCCTTTTGTTATTGAGTTGCAAGGGTTCTTCATATGTTCTGAATATAAATTTCTTATCAGATATATGATTTGCAAATATTTCTTCCCATTCTGTTGTTCATCTTTTTACTTTCTTGGTGGTGTCCTTTGATCCATAAAAGTTTTAAATTTTGGTGAAGTCCAATTTCTCTCTTTTTTGTAACTTGTGCCTTTGGTGTCATGGCTGAGAAACCATTGCTTAATCCGAGGTCAGGAAGGTTTACTACTCTATGATTTGTTGAGTGCTTTTATCATGAAAGGGTGTTGTACTTTGTTTTTCCTGTGTCTGTTGAGATGATTAAATATATTTATACATGCATACATGTATACCAATAAAACTGTTAATGTGGTGTATCACATTGACTGATATTTATATGTTGAGCCAATCTTACAATCCTGGGGTAAATCCCACTTGATCGCAGTGTAAAATCCTTTTACTCTGCTGCTGGATCCACCTAGTATTTTGTTGAGTTTTATATCTTTATTCAGGGGTGTTGGTCTGTATTTTTCTTATGAAGTCTTTGTCTGGTTTTGCTATTGAGGTTGTACCGGCTACACAGAATGAGTTGGGAAGTGTTTCTTCCTCTTGTTCTTTTTGGAAGACTTTGAAGAATTAGTATTAATTCTTCTTTTAGTGTTTGAGAGAATTCACAAGTGAACTGTCTGGGCCTGGGTTTTTCTTTGTGCAAAGTTTTTGATTGCTAACTCAATCTTTTTACTTGTTTTAGGTCTGTTTAGATGTTCTGTTTCTTCTCGAGTCACTTTTGATAGTTTGTGTCATTCTAAGAATTTACCCATTTCATCAAGGTTATTTAATGTTATTTTTGGCATATAATTGTTGTCATGTCCAACCGGTTTTTGTCGTATCCTGCTCTTAATGGTTGTATCATTCTTTTAATGGTTTCACCCTGCCCCTTCCTTTCTATCTCAAATTGTTCATAATTCTTCTTACTTATAATTCTTCCCCTTCCCCTTACTGACCTTAAAGGTCAATAGTAATGTCCCTTCTTTCATTCCTGATTTTAGTAATTTGAGTCTTTCTTTGTTTCTTGCACAGTTTAGGTAATGGTTTGTCATTTTTCGTTGATCTCAGTCATTTCAAAAAACCGAATTCTGGTTTTATTGGTCTTCTTTGTTTTTCTATTCTCTATTTTATTTATTTCACTCTAATCTTTATTATTTATTTCCTTCTGCTTGCTTTAGGTTTAGATTACTCTTCTTTTTCCGGTTTCTTAAGATGAAAATTTCAGTTTTTTAAAGATCTTTCTTCTTTTTTAACAAAGGCATTTACAGCCATAAATTTCCCTGTGAGCACTGCTTTCACTGTATCTTATTAAGTTTTGGTATGTTTCATTCACCTCAAAGTATTTACTAATTTTTCTTGTGATTTCTTCTTTAACTCATTGTTTTTTTTAGGAGTGTGTTGCTCAATTTTCACATAGTATGTGAATTTCTGAAATTTCCTTCTGTTATTGATTTCCAGTTTTATTCCATTGTGGTCAGAGAAGATACTTTGTATGATTTTTAAGCCTTTTAAATTTGTTGAGAAGTGTTTTATGGCCTAACGTATTATCTATCCTGGAAAATGTTCCATGTACACTTGAGAAGAATGAGTATTCTGCTATTGGATTGAGTGTTTTCTACATGTCTGTTAGGTCTTTGTTATTGTGTTAGGGCATGCCTTCAATACTAAGCCAGGAAGTTTAAAATTCTGCCCTAGCGTTCACTTTCCGCTTGTGCAGAGCTTCAGGGTCAGTCAGAGGTGAGATCTTAGACCTTTCTCAGATCTTTCCTAAGCTTATGTGTGATCCTCTGCATGTGCCTCATCTTCTCAATTCCCAGTAAAATGTGGGAGCTTTGCAAACCCCCTGTGGATATCTCATTCTTCAGCCTTTTCTTTGGGGCTCCCTGGCTAGTCTGTTGTTTGCCCCAGCTGCTACCCTTTACCTCAAGCAGACTGATGTTAAAGCATTCAGTTAACATCCCTGGGGGAGGAGCCTTTAGCGCTGGGAAGACTCTGTGCCGTTAAATAGAGACAAGCCTTTTGAGTGGGGTCTTCTAGAGCCAGGTCAGATAATGATTTCCCTCTGGGAATGAGGCTTTCAAAGATCTGTGTCCCCCCTCTCTTCCCCCTGGCACAGGAATGCATGCTATGATTTTTCGAGGCTGCTGCAGAACTCGGGAGCAGGATATGAAACTAGAGTAAGTTAAAATGCCACAAGGTTGAGCTGTTATTCTTGACTAAATGCTGCCCCGAATGCTGCAAGCCTTTAGTTAATTTCCAGAGTACTGAAAAAGTTGCTTTTGACAAATTGTGTCATTTGTTGTTGTTGTTTGCTTTTATGGAGGTGTCAACTTCTGGAGGTTCTCAACTCTGCCAGTTTCACTGGCATCACCACCATCAGTTTTTTAATGGAGGGTCAGGGGCTGAGACGCTGGGGTACCCATGATATGAAGGGACCATCATGTCAGATTTCTAATAATGATCCTGGATCATTTCTTTTTACTTGGTCTAGAGCAAACTTCTTTAGCTTTGCTGTTATTTACCTTAGGGGAACAAATGTAATAATCCAGTGATTTGACATGATATGAGCAGCTAAATCATTTTTTTATTCTTCATTTCAGGGACTTTAATATAAAATTGTCTTTGAATTTAAGTAAATTCTGTTGTTGAGAAGAAGGAATTGGGAGAGACTCTTTGAGTTTTTTTTTTTTTTTTTTTGGTTAGATGCTCATGCCTTGAATAGTATTGCAAAAGACTGTTCTTATTAAGTGATACTAAAACAATGCCTGTTTTCTTCTTTTTTACATTTTCAGGGCACCTTTGATGATTACTTGGAGTTATTCCTGCAGTTTGGTTATGTGAGCCTTTTCTCCTGTGTTTACCCACTGGCAGCTGCCTTCGCTGTGCTAAATAATCTCACCGAAGTTAATTCAGATGCTTTAAAAATGTGCAGGGTCTTCAAACGCCCATTCTCAGAACCTTCAGCCAGTATTGGTGTATGGCAGGTAATTATTTGATAAAAAATTATTTCTTTAAAAACAAACAAAATGAGGCATTGTGTTTTAAAAAAAAAACGGTCTATGGAGAGATTTGGGAAAACTGGATTTTATCCTTGCCATGCCACAAACTAGCTGTGTAACTTCAGGTGGTCATTAACTTTCTCTGGGCCATGCTTTTCTTGTTTTTAAAGTTGGGGGTGGGGATGAGCTACAATCTCCACGACTCTTTTCAGATGTGAAACTTTGACAGTTTTCTTGGAGAGTAGTCAGCTGGGCCTCACCCACTGGTACTAATGAGGCCCTCCCCACTGCAGTGTCAGTGGAAATCACTGACACTGGACTTCTGCTGGGGAGCCTGGACTTCCACTTCCACTCCTACCTGGCAGTAATGAGATTCCCTTTCAGATCCCTGCTAGGGTGGTCTCAGAGAAAGCCCAGTGGAGAGTCAAGACTTTTAATACCATCCAAGAGACCACATGAGTGCACAAAGGAGGGACTTGTACCCCTTCATCAAAGGAGGTATTAGTGGTAGTCTAGTGGGAAGCCAGAACTCTGGCCCCTCTCCAGCAATAATGATCCCACTCCCCACCTTGGGTGTCAGTGGTGTCCAGGTGGAGAACCTGGACTTCTGCCTCTACCTGCTAGTGACAAGATATTGTCCCCTGCTGGAGTGGTATCAGAGGAACCAACTAAAACAAAAGGTTATACAAAATCTGGAGTCTTATAACAGCTAAAGTATCAAGGTTTTTATTAAAAAATCACTCATTGTACCAAGAACCAGGATGATACCAAACTGAATGAAAAAAATGGCAGTCAGCAGATGCCACCACCAAGATGACACACACATGTTGGAAATACTGGACAAAGATTTTAAAGCAGTCACGATAAAAATGCTTCAACAAGCAATTACAAACACACCTAAGACAGATGAAAAAATAGAATTAGAACGTCTCAGCAAAGAAATAGACACAAAGGAGAATCAAATGGACATTTTGGAAGTTGAAAATATAATAAACAAAAAGCTCAGTGAATGGGTGCAATAGCAGAATGGAAGGGATAGAGGAAAGAAGCAGGAGCTGGAAAATAGAAAAATAGAAATTACCTGATCTGAACAACAGAGAGAAAAATAGACCGAAGAAGTAAATATAGCCTCAGAGACCTGTGTGACTATAACAACAACAACAAAATCTAACATTTCTGTTATTGGAGTCCAAGAAGGAAAGGAGAAAGAAGGAAGGGCTGAAAAGGTACTTGAAGTAATAATGGCCAAAACTTTTCAAACTTGGCAAGAGACCTAAAACTATAGGTTCAAGAAGCCAAGTGAACCCCAAACAAAGAAGTTCATGCCAAAACACATCATAATTAAACATCTGAAAACTAAAGACAAGGAAAAAAAAATCTTGAAAGCACTAAGAGAGACATCTTACCTATAGGGGAAAAACAATTAGAATGACAGCCAGTTTCTCATCAGAAATCATGGAGGCCAGAAGAAAGTGGCACAATATTTTCCAAGGCTAAAAAATACTGTCAATACAGAATCCTATATTCAGAGAAAATATCCTTTGGGAAGGAAGGGGAAATCAAGACACTCTCAAACGAAGGAAAAGTAAGAGAATTTTTTGCTAGCAGACCTATCCTAAAAGAATGACTAAAAGTTCTGTAAACTGAGGAAATGATAAAGGGACAATGTCAGGAAGCAAAAACATGGTAAACAAAAACAAAAGTAAAAACAATATATTTTCCTTTTACTCCTAAGTCTTTAAAGTTATGTTTGACAGTTGAAACCAAAAAATACAACACTATTTAATGGTTCTAAGTATATGTAGAAAAAATATTATGACAATTGTATTATAAATGGGGAGTGATAAAGGAAGGTAAGATTTCTGTATTTTACTCAAACTAAATGATACAAGTAGACTGAATGTATACATATATATACACACACATATAAAATATAGTATATATATTTGTGTGTGTATGTCTATATAGAGCAACCTCTAAAAAGCTATATTATTTAAAAGATGCACTCAAAAACATAGTTAAATCAAAATGTAGTACAAAATATGTTGAGGTAGCCTACAGTAAGACAAGAAGAAGAAAACAGAGAAATGAAAACACAGAAAATGAAGAAATGGCAGAATTAAGTTGATATTTTGATTAACTGTAAAGGGTTAAAGACAAAGACTGATATAATGGATTAAAATGCATAACTCAACTATATGCCATCTACAAGAAACCCAATTTAAACATGATTAAGCAGGTTGAAAGTAAAAGGATAGAAAAAATATATGTGGAAAAATCAATTGTAAGGAAGCAGGAGTGACTATATTAATATCATATAGAGTAGACTTCTGAGCAAAGAAAATTACCAGAAAGGAACATTCTTTGATGATAAAAGGGTCAAATTATCAAGACGATGTAGAAATCTTAATATATATTCAGCAAACAACAAGGTTGTAAAATATGTGAACTAAAAACATAGAACTAAAAGGAGAAATAGATAAATCCACAATTACAGTTAGAGACTTCCACATCCCTTTCTCAACAATTGACAGAACGCTGGATAAAAAATCATCAAGGTTATTGACGAACTCAACAACACCATCAAATTATGAATTTAATCCATATTATAGAACATTCTACTCAACAGTAGAATATACTGTCACCTTCAACTTGATAAGGAGCATCTATTTAAAAAAACTTAAAGCTAACGTCATACTTATTAGTGAAAGATTGAATGCTTTCTTTCTAAGATTAAGAACAATGCAAGAATGTCCACTGTCACTACTTTTACTGAATATAGTACTAGAAATTCTAACTAGCGTAGTAAGGCCAATGATATCTCCAATTTACCCACTAGCTGACCACAGGTACATGAGCAAGCCCAGTCAAGGTCAGCTAGACCAGAAAAATTGCATAGGTGATCACAGCCTAAATTGTCTACCTGCAGAATCATGAGCTAAGTAAATGGTTGTTGTTTTAAGCCAGAGAGTTTGGGATGGTTTGTTACACAGCAATAGCTAACTAATGTAGGAAGACTCAGTATTCTAAATATATCAGTTCTCCATTAATTTACAAATTAATTAATCTACAAATGAGCTTATAAATGTAGCACTATCCTAATGGAAGTTTTTCTTTTAACTAGGTAAACTTATTGTCAAGTTCACAGGGAAAAATAAATGAAATAGAATAGCAAGAAAACTCTAAAGAATAAGGGCAGGGACACTCCTTCCTACATATTAAAGCTTGTTATATAACCTCAGTTGTTAAAGTAGTGTAGTGCTGGTGCATCATTAGACAATCAAACCAATGGAGCAGGATTAAAAGTCCAGAAATTCAGTATATGATATAGGTGAAATGTCAGTTCAGTGGAGAAAATCACTGACCGTCCACCAATAGTTTTGGGGTAATTAAGTCTCCAAAGTGTGTGTGTCAAGGGGTAGTTTGCTCTTCAGAAGTTAAGAGGAAAAACGGCAAGACACAGAATGGGAGAAAATGTTGACAATACATTTGTCTGCCAAAGAATTTGTATTCAGATTATATGAAGGACTCACCAACTCAATAATAATACAATTAAATGGAAACATGGACAAAATATTTGAAGAAATGCTTCACTAAAGAATATATACAAATGGCCAATGAGCTCATGAAAATATTTAGAATTAGCTACCAGGGAAATGCATATGAAGACCACAACACAATAGCACTGTATACCTGTTTTAAAATTAAGAAGACCGATGATGCCAAGTGTTGGCAATGAGGTATAGTAACTGGAACTCTCATATATTGCTGATAAGGATGTACTCTGATGGTCACAAAACTAGATTGCAGTTTGTAAAAAAAGTTCAACATACAGCTACCATGCCACCCAGCACTTCTACTCTTAGAAATCCAGGGGAAATGAAAGAATATGTCCATACAAAGACTACACAGGATTGTCCATAGTAACTTTATTCACAGTAGTCCAAAACTGGAAACAACCCAACTTGCTGTCAATAGGTAAATGGGTAAAAAAAATAATTATGGTATATTCATAAAATGGAGCACTACTCGGCAGTAAAAAAGGAATAAATTACTGATAACATAACAATGTTAAAATCTGTATGCTGCTAAACCAAGATGGTGGAGGAGTAGGAGGACTTGGAGTTCATCTCTTTTCACAAATGCATCACAAATACATCTACAGATGGAACAATTCTCACAGAACACTGGCTGAACACTAGCAGAAGACCTTGGACACTGGAAAGGACAAGAAAGATCCCCACATAACTGGGTAGGACAAAAGAAAGACGGGAAAAAGAAGAGAAGAGGAAGCAGGATGGGATCTGCGCACTTGGGGAGGAGCTGAAGCAGAGGAGAGGTTCCTGTATCTGGAGAAGCCCCCTCACCGATGAGGAAGTCAGTTAGGACAGAAGGGGATCATCTGAGGCTCTCAGAGGAGCATGAAACGGCTGGTCTGTGGCAGATAGGACAGCGTAAGATCTACACAGGTTGTCCGTGCCACAGCCCTGTGCGTCCCAGACTGGGACGTGAGTCCACCAGTGCACACGGGGGCTGAGAGCTGGAACGTGGGGATTGGAGAACAAACCCAGGGGGAGGACTGCTGTTGGCTGCGAGGAGACAGCCAGAGGGGATGGGAGAGAGGTAATCCACAACTGGGAATGCTTGTGGAGGAAACCCAGACTGCCATAGAAGCAAGGCACCACTGTTAAGTGACGTGCAGGGGGTGGAACCACCATTGCAGCCTCTCTCTCCCCATGCGCTGGCCCCCTGCCCTGCCAAGTGCTAGGAAAAGCCCCCACCAGAGCTGACCTTCTCATGCCTGCTGCCAGGTGCTAGGAAAAGACCCCACCAGGGCTGACCTTCTTGAACCAGCTGCCAGGTGCTAGGAAAGGCTCCCACTAGGGCCAGATCTCTCACACCCATGGCTGCCAGCTTTCCCATACACTTGTCGCCGGCAGGGCCCCTGCAAACCAGGCAGCTGTGCCACCTCCACGTCCTGTCCTCACCGGGGCAGACATGAGTGCTCCAGGGCAGTCTCAGGAGCAGACTCCTGTGGATGGCCCATGTGCAGAGGTGGGGCTAAAACCACAGATGAGCCCCAGGGGCAGGGCGACTAAGGAAGAGGAACAAAAACCTTTCCATGCAGCTGCACAAACCGCAGATTAAATCCCTGCAGTCGGCTTGGTAAACCCTGCGTCTGGAATATCTGAATGGACGAGTGTTCCCATAACTGAATTCAGTCTGGCTCTAGCTGCTGTGGACTTTGGGGACTAGTACACATGGGAGTTGGGCCAGGTCAGAGTCTGAGCTGCCCCCACAGTGCCCACAGAGGGACCAGAGGCTTACTTAGGGGTTTTGGAGGGCCTCCTGGGGAGGTGAAGGTTGGCTGTGACTCACGGTGGGGAGAAGGACACTGACAGCTGAGACCCCAGGAAAATATAATTATTACTGTTTTTTTGTTTTGTTCTTTTCTTCTGTTTTTTAAATTTGTTTTTACTTTTTATTTAGTGTAAAAATTTTTTAATATATTTTTAATTCTTTTATATTTCTATTTCTGCATTACTTTTTTGCTGTTCTGTTTTTTCCTTGTTTTTTTCTTTCCTTTGTTCTATTTGTTCTTATCTTTTTTATAATTTTTTTTCTCATTTTTGTGTTCTGTTTTCTTTGCTTTTTCCTTCAGTTTGCATTCTGCTTTTTTTCACTAATATATAGTGACAAAAAAACAGATCAGTGTTTGCTTGGGGCCAGGTAAAAAGTGAGGGGTGGTTTGCTTGGGGCCAGGAATCTTTGGCAAAAATGGAAATATCCTATTTGTGATGGTGGTTTCACTGGTAAATACACTTAACAAAAGTTAATGAAGTGTATACCATAAATGAGTACGATTTATTTTATGTAAATTGTAACTCAGTATAGGTGATATTTAAAAACCCAAAAGCTTAGTTAGAAATGTATTAAAAATATACATTGCAAGAAAAAGAATAAAATACCTAGGAATAAACCTACTTAAGGAGGCAAAAGAACTGTATGCAGAAGGCTGTAAGATACTGATGAGAGAAATCAAAGATGGCACAAACAGATGGAGAGATATACCATGTTCTTGGATTGGAAAAATCAATATTGTGAAAATGTACTACCCAAAGCAATCTACAGATTCAATGCAATCCCTATCAAACTACCAATGGCATTTTTCACAGGACCAGAACAAAAAATTTTACAATTTGTATGGCAACACAAAAGACCTCAAATAGCAAAAGCAATCTAGAGAAAGAAAAATGGAGCTGGAGAAATCACTCTACCTGACTGCAGACTACAGGGCTACAGTAATCAAGACAGTATGGTACTGGCACAAAAACAGAAATATAGATTAATGGAACAGGATAGAAAGCCCATAGATAAATCCGTGCACACTGTGGTCACCTTATCTATGACAAAGGAGGCCAGAATATACAATGGAGCAAAGACAGCCTCTTCAATAAGTGGTGCTGGGAAAACTGGACAGCTGCATGTAAAAGAATGAAATCAGAACACTCCCTAACACCATACGCAAAAATAAACTCAAAATGGATTCAAGTCCTAAATGTAAGGCCAGACACTATAAAACTCAGAATGGGAGAAAATATTTGTAAATGAAGCAACTGACAAACGATTAATCTCCAAAATATACGGACAGCTCATGCAGCTCAGTATCAAAAAAACAACCCAATCAAAAAATGGGTGTAGTGCTTCCCTGGTGGCGCAGTGGTTGAGAGTCCGCCTTCCGATGCAGGGGACATGGGTTCGTGACCCGGTCCGGGAAGATCCCACATGCCGCAGAGCGGCTGGGTCCATGAGCCATGGCCGCTGAGCCTGCGCTCCGCAACGGGAGAGGCAACAGTGAGAGGCCCACGTACCGCAAAAAAAAAAAGGGTGGAAGACCTAAATAGACATTTATCCAAAGAAGACAGATGGATGCAGGTGGCCAATAGACAGATGCAGATGGCCAATAAACACATGAAAAGATGCTCAACATCACTAATTATTAGAAAATGCAAATCAAAAGTACGATGAGATATCACCTCACATTGATCAGAATGGCCATTATCACAAAGTCTACAAACAATAAATGCTGGAGAGGGTGTGGAGAAAAGGGAACCCTCTTACACTGGTGGTGGGAATGTAAATTGATACAGCCGCTATGGAGAACAGTTTGGAGGTTCCTTAAAAAGTAAAAATAGAACTGCCATGTGATCCAGCAATCCCACTACTGGGTATATACCCAGAGAAAACCATAACTGAAAAAGACAGATGCATCCCAATGTTCATTGCAACACCATTTACAATAGCCTGGGCATGGAAACAACCTAGATGTCTATTGACAGAGGAATGGATAAAGAAGTTTTGGTACATATATTCAATCGAATATTACTCAGCCATAAAAAGGAATGAAATTGGGTCATTTGTAGAGACGTGGATGAACCTAGAGACTGTCATACAGAGTGAAGTAAGTCAGAAAGAGAAAAATATACATTAATGCATATATGTGGAATGTGGAAACATTGGTATAGAAGATCTTATTTACAAAGCAGAAATAGAGACACAGACATAGAGGCCAAACGTATGGATATCAAGGGGAGAAGGGGTGTGTGCGGGATGAATTGGGAGATTGGGATTGACATAATACACTACTGATACTACGTATAAAGTGAATAACCAATGAGAACCTACTATATAGCACAGGGAACTCTACTCAGTGCTTGTGGTGACCTCAGTGGGAAGGAAATCCAAAAAAGGGGATATGTGTATTCATATAGCTGATTCACTTTGCTGTACAGCAGAAACGAACACAACATTGTAAAGCCACTATACTCCAATAAAAATATTATTAAAAAATCAGCATGCCAAGTGAAAGAAGCAGACATAAAAGCACGTATACTGTATGATTCTAATTATATAGAATTCTGGAAAGTCAGACTAATATGTAGTGACAAAAAAACAGATCAGTGTTTGCTTGGGGCCAGGTATAAAGTGAGGGGTGGTTTGCTTGGGGCCAGGAATCTTTTGGCGAAAATGGAAATATCCTATTTGTGATGGTGGTTTCACTGGTAAATACACTTATCAAAAGTTAATGAAGTGTATACCATAAATGAGTACAATTTATTTTATGTAAATTGTAACTCAGTATAGGTGATATTTAAAAACCCAAAAGCTTAGTTAGAAATGTATTAAAAATGCAGGAAGCCAGACACTGTCATGTGCTGCCAATGGGAAAGTGAACTGGTCAACCCTGGGGAGTTCAGCTTGGTCTTACCTATCAAAATTATGAACACAGTGGCACCTTTGACTCAACTAGTCCACTTTCAGGAACTCATCCCACTTCCACACTTCTTAAATGATGTGTTTGCAAGTTTACTAATTGTAGCATTGTTTGTAATAGCAAGCAATAAGGAAATGGTTAAATAAACCTTGGTACATTGATGCAATGAAATACTTAAGCAGTTGTGACTTAAGTCTTTCGTTGTGACTTAAGAATGAGGGAGATCTTTGAGTACTGACACAGAATATCCTCCAAGACATTTTAAGTGACAAAAGCAAGGGGCTTGACAATGTGTATTATGCTGAGAAAAGAGTAAGAAAGTATATGTTCAGGTTTGCTTATATTTATTTGCATACAGTGTCTGGAAAGATACATAAGAAATTAATAATAGTGATTATCTTATGGGGAGAACAGGAGGTGACGAGGGGGAGAAAGGGGACAAGGAGACTCTTCCCTATACACTGATAACATTTTATTTTTGAACTAATTTATAATAAATCAATAAATAGAAATTTAAAGCTATTTTAAGATAAAGTCCTGAGTAGATTTGTTGAAAAGAAAACTGGAAAAATAAGAAGATTACACAAAGGATTTCTAAAATATTATAAGATGGTAGATATTCTTCCTGGGACAAGATTTTATTAAGTTTGAATCCAATCGTGTTTTGTTTTGCTTCTATATTTCTAATAGTTAATTGTATTTCTTAGAATTAGACATTGTTATCAAGTAGTGATCACCAAGTGCTGTACATAAAAAGAAAGAAAGAAAGAGAGAAAGAGGGAAAGAAAAGAAAGAACAATGGTCACAATGTTTGCATAGTCCATACTCAGTAATACACACCAGTTTCCTTCATGGGACCCTGGCTCAATCTACTTAGTAGGTCTCAGTGGGGCCTGGCATCTGTATTTTTCTGAAGTTCTACAGGTGATTCGTTAAATGCCGCTAGGAAGGGATCATTATCGCTGGTGCCTTGGGTATGGCTGAACCAGATGTGGTATGTGGTCTGTCAAAGTAGAAGGACAGTTTCACGAAATGAATTCTGTTTGAAATCATACCTAACTGCTTTTGAATGTGAAACATTCTCTCTGGCGGCCCTAGTTTAGATTCCCTTTAGCTATGCATAGAGTCAAGTAACTTTAATAGTGTATTTTTCTTGGATGTGTTCCCAATTCAGGTCCCTGGCCAGCTCCATTTGGGAAGATAGAACATACTGTTTGGGATATTCAACCCAAAAGTAACTGAAATACCTCTAACAGTGTGGCTTTTTTGAGCTAACGAAAATCATGGCGTTATAGAGAAAAAGTTGTACATGTCCTTGGAATGTTTAGAACTAAGGAAAGACTTTAGATAATACGGAAAAGGATGAGGAAATATGGAAGCAGTCCTTATGGTCTTTAATTTCACATTTTCTTTTTCTTTCAGTTGGCTTTTGAAACAATGAGTGTTATATCTGTGGTCACTAACTGTGCTCTGATTGGAATGTCACCACAAGTGAATGCACTCTTTCCAGAGTCAAAAGCCGACCTCATTTTGATCGTACTAGCAGTGGAGGTAAGTGAACATTTAGACCTGTTTTAAATAGTCTCTACGTCAGATGCCTGTGTTATTCTAAGGCAGTGATGTCCCTGGCTGTCAGTGATGGGCAGTTTAGCGACATGCATTTACTGGTAAGAAAGCAAAGTGCTCAGGTAATAGGAACACATGAGGATCCAGACTGTCCATTCCTGGTTATTGACTACTACAAAAAAGTCACCGTGGTGCTAACAGGACTGATTTTTCCAGCCTTTGTGCTGGCCTGTCTAGCGTTGAGGAGATAAATCCTATTTGAAATAGAATTCTATAGATTTAATGGGTTTTTTTTCAGTCTGTTTGAGGGTGAGGGAATCTGTCACTTCCACTTTCTAAAGCAGATAAATCCTAAGAAATGCTTTTTGATCATGACTTAAGTCTCATTTGCAATAGGTGTGGGATTCATTGCAAAACACTCTAAAACTCCAAAATGTAACGTGTAGGAAGACTCATAATTTCACATACCAAGTACAAGTAGGCTGTCTGTGTACTTTTTAGATATTTGTCTTGTTTATCATGTTTCTGAATACAGATTACCGTAACATCGTGAAAATTAAGCACTAACCAGTTTGCAAATGGAAGAATTTGCAGGAATTTTTTTGTTGCTCGTGATTATAGTTGTCAGGAATATTGTGATCTTTCATTTTTAGATACTAAAAAAATAGAGCAGTAGTGGAGATTTATCAAAGTAGAATTTAGTAGGATCATAGAGCAGTGATTCTGGACTTAGGGCTGACCATAAGAAATGGAATTGTGAACTTGTACATTTCTAATGGTGGCTAAAGAAATATATTCTCCTTTGCTCTGTTTGCTCTTTTAGTGTATTTGATAGGAATCTGTGTTCATGATAGAAGCTGTATGTAGAGTATGCATTTTGGAGAATGATTTTAGACAGCAGCCACTAGGAAGGGAAAGAATGGCTTTGCAGATAAAAGTAGGTCTGTTTTGAATTTTGTGAGTTGAACAGGATTTTGGAGAGCTATTTGCAAGGCAGTTTATTACCTGTGGCAGTAAGAGAACAAAATAGAGGTACCTTAGACAGGGGATGGCTAGCTGGCCAGGCTCACAGTGCATCTTCTTGATTTAAGATATGGCCCTTAACTTTGCATATCTTGGAAGTTGTCTTTGCCAGCACATCCAGAGCTAATAAGGCTTTGTGGCTGACTTACACTTAATCATGAGACTCACAGGGGACTGACCAGAATACCAGGTAGTTAATCTACCATAAGGAGACTTTTCCAGTGTTTATAACCGTAGGTGTTAAAGTAGAAGTGGAGGGTTTCCTTGGTAGCGCAGTGGTTAAGAATCCGCCTGCCAGTGCAGGGGACACCGGTTTGAGCCCTGGTCCGGGAAGATCCCGCATGCCGCGGAGCAGCTAAGCCCGTGTGCCACAACTACTGAGCCTGTGCTTTAGAGCCTGCACGCCACAGCTACTGAAGCCCATGCGCCTAGAGCCTGTGCTCCGCAACAAGAGAAGCCATCGCAATGAGAAGCCCACACACTGCAACGAAGAGTAGCCCCCGCTCACTGCAACTGGAGAAAGCCCGGGCTCAGCAACGAAGACGCAATGCAGCCAAAAATAAATAAATAAAATAAATAAATTAAAAACAATAAATAAAAAAGTAGAAGTGGAATTGGTTGTTAGAAGATTTCTTGGTAAATTTAGAAGCAGAGCAGGAGGAGTGTAATAGTCTTGAGAGATGCAGGATACCTGAAAACCATCCCTTCCTTCAAACAGAGCAGAGCGCTTTCATGAGCCGGATCTTGGTGTCCATCGCCAACTTCTGAGCAATGCTGGATGATTTCAGTACTGCCCACTTCTTGATTTTGCCTTCACTTTCTCTAGACTTTTGGCTGGCCCAGTCTTCCTGAATATTCCCATTAATTAGACCACTGTCTTCTTTTGTATTGGTGATCTCTTAATCGGATAGCCACACCCTGCTTCTTAATTAATGTGGGAGATTTCCTGGCCCATAAGACTGTCCTGTAAATGGCTAACCTCAAGTGTTGCAGACTGATTTTGCTGGTCTAATCCTCATGTATTCACTTAATCTGCAAGTTTTAACGTGTACTTTGTTGTTCCCCTGAGCTAACCCTTATGCCTCCTCTTACATTTTTAGTCTCTTCATATAGTATTAAAGTAACTGTTTTACTGTCATTATCTAAACTGGTTCCTTAGAGTACAACAGAAATAAGCCTCTATTTAAAAATCTTGTGAGGAGAAACCTTAGGGTTTTTTTTTTTTAATTTTATTTTTTTGGTTGCCTTGGGTCTTCGTTGCTGTGCGCAGGCTTTCTCTAGCTGCGATGAGCGGGGCCTACTCTTTGTTGCGGTGTGCAGGCTTCTCATTGTGGTGGCTTCTCTTGTTGTGGAGCACGGGCTCTAGGCGTGTGGGTTTCAGTAGTTGTGGCACGTGGGCTCAGTAGTTGTGGCACGCGGGCTCAGTAGTTGTGGCTCACGGGCTCTAGAGCGCAGGCTTAGTAGTTGTGGCGCACAGGCTTAGTTGCTCCACGGCATGTGGGATCTTCCCTGACCAGGGCTCAAACCCCTGTCCCCTGCATTGGCAGGCAGATTCTTAACCACTGTGCCACCAGGGAAGCCCCAGGATTTTTTTAAATTAAAAAGAAAATTTTAGATTTTTTTTTTTTAAAGCTTGATTGAGTATGCAATGTAAAATTGAATAAAAGACAAAACGATCATTATTTTATGTTGGTAACTCAGTGTCATGTTACAACTTTTGTGTATTTACTGCCATCTAGTGTTTCCTTTAAAAACTCATGAGACTTCAACACTACTTTTATTTGTATAATAGTTGCAGAAATTTATTACAGACTGACCAAGAGAATAGCCTACCAGTATGTGAAACCATATGATAGAATCATATGAAATGCCGTTTTCTGGGTTAAAAATAGTCAAATATTGGGAATTTCATAAAATGCAGCCCACAGCATTAAGTCAGTATCTAAATAATTTCTCTTAAATAATCATCATTATCTTCACTTCTGAGACAAATTTAGCTCACTTCTTTGATGTAATTTCAAGGAAAGGATCACTATGTTAAATGCAGAATTACACAAAGATCTCCATTTCCTAAAAGATAGAAATGGCCTAAAATCCTCTAAATATCAAATGTTTGATAATCTTTCATTTTAGCGTTAAATGCATTCACAGTTTTCTTTTAATTTTACACTTGGCAAGATGCAGCAAACATATTGAATGCTAACAATTCACCTACTAAATGCTGTTCTTTTTCTAGGGTGAAAATGAATTAACTCACCTAGAAGTTGCACTGCATTTCTGATGGTTAGGTTCTGGTGACCAGCAAGCCAGTCTGCACCATGCATGTTTAATTGGTAGTTTTAAAAATATCACTGAATTGCAGTTTATTTTACAAAAGAATGTAAGTTAGGTAATTTTCTGTCTAGTGCTGCTCAGAAACAGTTGATTCTTATCTCTTTGTAATGACTAAAGGTGTCTTCTGAGAGTGGACTGAACCCTTAGGGTTCTTTTGTGCCCCGACTCACAGGCTTTATTTTCCTATTTAAAAAAAAATTCGTTTCATACTTAAAGAAAAGTTGCAAGCATAATACAGATAATCCCTATATATCCCTTTATTAGGAGTCACTAATTTTCAACATTCTGCCGTATATGTGCTTGCTTTCTGTCTCTTGATTGATTTACATCTGTATTTGTATCTACATATAGATATTTCAAACTATCGAGATTCTATTTCTGTACTGCCTCTTAATGCACTGTGGCCCTGGGCCAGTCACCTTGTCTTGTAAGCGCGTCTCCTTGACTGCGTATTCAGCCCAGTGCAGCATCCTTTCCAGGGATGCTCTGAGGAGTATAGTAGAAATGACACATGTGTAACCCTAATCACAAGTGTCTGGCATGGAGCAGGTGCTGAACAAACTGCAGGTCTTGTTATCACTCTTACAAGGCAAGATACTGTACATGTAAAATGCCAGACACCGAGCTGGGCACTTGGTCAAGGTACAGTGGATGTGAGCTGCAGTTCTAACCATCTCTGCGATGGCAGAATGAAGCTTTTGTTATCTTTATTATCATTCTATCATCATTTGTTAAGCAGGCAGTATAGCAGCATGGTAGTAGCTTGGGGTGTCAGAGTCAGGAGGTAGATGAATTAGAATTTCAGCTCTTCCCCTTAATCTCTGCACACCTTGGTTTCCTTAGATGTAAAATGAGAGCATTGGTATTGTACACAAGAAGTGATGGCACCAGGTCTGACACAGAGGAGGAGGTGAAAAAGTGATAACTTCACAGTACCACCATTGTTAATGAGTTAATTCTTTAGCAGTTGGCTCATATGTCTCCATCAGCTCATTCATGCATTTCCATGGGCTTGGTTCTTCATAATAACACTGAATTGGTTTTGTTTGTGCTGAAGTTTCTTACTTAAGTATTAATTGCCTTCTCTTATGTGCCTGTTTCCATCCTGTGATATGATTCCATTTTTCTTCTCTCTTCCTGGTCTTGTTCCCACATCTGAGTTCAGCCCTCCCTCCCACCCATCCATCACGCATCAAGTCTTGCTGATTCTGACTTCTGAATATCTGTTGAGTTTCTCTTCCCTGTTACCATTGGCATGGTTTGAGTTTAGGCTCTCACCATTTCTCATCTAGACTTATTTTTTAACAGCTTTTGGAGATATAAGTCACATAACCATACAGTTCACTCATTTCAGATATACATTCCACGCCTCTTACCTGGACTTTTACAGCAGATCCTCACCAGCCATCTGATTTTCATGCTTTCCCTCCCCTGCCTCGTGCTCTCTACTTCTGGAGTGGTTATTCTAAAATGAAATTCTGATCATATTTCTCCTCTGCTTACAGAAGAAATGCCCAAGTTGAACATCAGGTTCTTTATAACCTCCTTTTCCCCTTCACCTCCCCTGCTGCCCCACCTCACCCTTGGACATGCCGGAGCCCTTCCTACAAGTTGCTATTAGCATTTACTAAAACTGTACGGCAAACATGTATGTCTTCCACCAGACTGAGCTTCCTGAGAGCAGGGGCACGGACAAGCACGTAATAAATACTCAGTAACTGAGAAGTGGCCCTTGAATTACTTTAACTCTTTGTTTTCAAGTGATTAAGCAATCGCTTGTTAAATGTTAATGAATGAATGAGTCACATATAGTTGTTGTTTTTATTTCTTCAGTGAACATACAGTTAGTGTTAGCTATTTGAGAATTAACTGCGACCTTTTAATTAAAGATTCTGCTGTACCTTTGGGAAGTACACTAACAAAACCCCTATGGCAAAATATTAAAATTATGTTATTTATAAGAAAAGGTGAACTGAATTAGGCAGTATGGTACAGTGATTAAGAACACGGGCACTGGATTCAAATCCTGATTCCAGTTTGACAGGCTCTGTGTCTTTGAACGACTTTGAACAATTCAGTACAATTGGTATGCAGATACTGAATAAGTGCACGGGGTATGCTTACCACAGTGCTTGGCAAGATGAAGTATTCAGTATTTGTTAGTAATTGTTGTTGTCTCAGAAAAAAAGATCTGTTCTCATAAAAGTCTCTTCACCTGGTTGAAAGGTCTGATTAAATTCAGAGATTTCAATTTAAAAACTTGCCTAGGAAGGAACCCACAACCAACTCTTCACCTTCTCCACTTCCCAGTGTGGGACCATGTGTTGGGTTCCTAAGAAGGTAAATAAGGTTTTTGACCTTTGGATTAGGGTACTTGGGATGGAATTATTGAACTGGGTTTTTTCCTTCTTCCTTTTGCTTCATCAATTCCTGTGATAATCTTGGTAATTTTCTCATCTTTCTATGGGCTGCCCCCCTCTTCAGTTTGATGAAACATTGCTCTGTGTTCTCTTAATGGTGTGGGAATAATTAAAGACAGTCAAGGTAAATTCTTTCATTGGATATGTATTCATTGGGTGCTTACAATATGCCGGGCATTACCAAGATACAGCCCTGGCTTTAGAAGTGCTCACAGAGAGAATCCTCTGAGAGATAAATCACAGTGCAGTAGAAGGCCTCTTTCCTAACCTTCCCCAGCTCTCTCCATCCCCTCCTGACAGAGTTCCGACTGGCATAGACTCTCCCAGCTTGCTGGGTGGGAGCCATGGGCAAGATGTCCACTCACTGAGTTAAGTGCTTACCAAGAGGCGCTTTGTTCCCAAATCTGTTTATGTGTGGTATTCTCGTTACTGTGATTGGCATAATTTAATTAAATGGAATGAAAACTGATGAAATGTGTGTGCTAAAATAGAGAAAGCCGTCATTTCCGTGAAAACCTTTGGAAAGACTCCATAAAGACAAATTACTATCAGATGGATAAAGATGAGTCAATTATAAAAGATTAGGGAAAATCATAAAAAATATGGGCAGCTTCCAGATTCTGTTTTTATATTGCTTCACAAGTGTCTTTAAATTTTCACTCTTTGTTAAAGAAAACAAACCTGGGAATCTTTGACATTGTATCATGGGTGTTATTTATGTCTAGAAGACAGTGAGACGCTCCATCACTGGATCCTACTCAAAGGAAAGGCCTTGGCTCCACATTAAAAGATTTGCATATAAATGTATACATTTAAATGTTTGTTAAAATAAAATATTAAAGATAGGCATTTTGTTTTAATGGGTCCTCATTTTAGCTAACTTTTTTGGTTAACTGAGGAATTACTGACCCAGGTGAGCTGCCTAAAGGAGCTTCTGTCCTTGGGGAATAGGGGATTAGGGGCCTGGCTTTTTTTATTTTTATTTTTTTTTGCGGTACTCGGGCCTCTCACTGTTGTGGCCCCTCCCGTTGCGGAGCACAGGCTCCGGACGCGCAGGCTCAGCGGCCATGGCTCACGGGCCCAGCCGCTCCGTGGCATGTGAGATCTTCCCGGACCAGGGCATGAATCCGTGTCCCCTGCATCGGCAGGCCGACTCTCAACCACTGCACCACCAGGGAAGCCCAGGGGCCTGGCTTTTAAGTTTGTCAATTAATGGGAAATATTGGTTTGTTGAAGGACCCAGTGCCCTTCAAAGTGATGATTAGTATATAATCTGTTTAAATGTGACTTTGTTGATATCTGAGTTTTGCAAATTACTCTACATTCTTTTTTTTTTTTTTCTTACTCTGCATTCTTTTAAGGTGATAACAGTGGTTATAACCTGTTTCTTATCCTGGAAAGTTTAGGAAAAGGGAGGTCTCTGAAAGAGATCAGTTTATACTCGGAATGAAGTTGTTTTCAGATAAGAATTTTGGAAGCATTAAGAATTAGAAAGCTTGACAGTTTCTCTACACTCTTAAGTTATAATTTCTACCTTATTTAAAGTAAAATTGCAGAACATCCTGTATATCCATATTCAAACGTAAATACACCAGATATCCACAAAGAAAATGACTTGGGTTATTCGTCTTTGAGGACTGTCACTCAGGTCTCCTCTCAGTTGGCGCTTTCAAAGCCTCCTGTCAAGTACCTGCTCCCTCTGATATCTCCTATTACATCCTAGCCTGTGCCCCGCCTTCAGCCACAGACCTGCTAAGTGCACTGGCTTCCACTCGAACTTACCTGCTGACTGCCTCTTTGCATGACATTGAACTTCCCTTTCTGATACATAAACCAGTTCACAGTCAAACTTGCCTCCTTTCTCTGCTTTTCTCTTTTATTCCTTTGGAGAATGGGAGATAAGAAAGCATTTTGGTTTCATTTTTTTTTCCTAAGATGGAAAGCAAGTTGTGCTTCAGAAAATTGAGAGTAGACTTTAAGAACATAAGAAATCTCCACTCTTTATAGTATTGGATGGGATGTTGAGAAGTACCAATCCAAGGGGAATACATTTGGGGAGGCCTTGTATGGCAGGGGACCTCTTTTGAAGGAAGAGTGGGACATTGGGGCAGCTCCAGAGGGAGGAGTGACTTGGGAATGGTGTGGTCACAGGCCATGTGGGTTTGCTTAGGGAGAGTGAAGAGCATGAATTGGGGTATAGGGGTAATGGGTGGGGAAATGGGTGGAGGGCTCAGAGCTCATGAGGAAAACTTTACATTGCATGTACATTTCATTGTAAAGTGGTCCGTTTTAACATGCTCAGAGGCAGAACTGCAATATTCATTTCCCCTCATTAATGTCAACTCTACTTGGCTATTCCCAGTGATACATGAAAATGAATAGCTTGAAGATTGAATCTACCATATCTCCCCTCCTTTCCTTACTAGGGAGTGGGTGCCGCATGTGGGTATGAGGAGGTTGAAGTGGGTTTATGCCTGAGGAGCCTGACCCTGCAGGTGTAGACAGCATTGGCTGTCCTCTGCCCTGGGCCACACCTGCGCCCTCCTGTGTCTCAGTGGTCCCAGTAGCCGCCAGGTTTCTCTGCTCTTTCCACAAGGGTCCAAAAGCTGGAGTCTGCCACGACCTCTTTTCCATTGTCCTCCAATCCACCTTGTCTTTTTGGTTCCTGCAGTCCTGTTGGTTAGGTCCCAGTTCTTTATGCCTGCCAATCCTTATAGTTTATTTCTTCTGCCAGAAATACAAAACTGTCAGAATAGTTGTTCTTAAGGACCTGTTCTTTCAGCTTTCCGTCTGTGCTTTCATATAACTTGTTTTATTTCAGTGTAACATGCTGTTTCTCGGTTGCTGGTCTACACTGGAAAGACAAAGAAGAAAAATTACACTCTTGCCCTCTAAGGAGACCTCAACTCACAGGCAGAGCATTTCAGTAGTCATTTTTGACGCCTATCTTCTTGCTTTTCCCCTCAATTAAAACAGTGCCTTTAAATCCATGTTTCTCAGCATCTGGACCCTGCTTAATCACCCCTCTCCTTTAGGAAAGTTCTCCCACATTAGCAGTACCGAAATCCAAAATGTTGTGTTTGTCCTCTAGGTCGAATCTCACTTCAAGAAACCCTTCACTGTTTTTTTTACACTGGAATTCTGTATCAAAGATTGAACCAGGTTTGAATATCATTTTTTAGCCATAGATTTTGATGTATTAATTGGATTTGGTGAAATGGTATCAATTTGACCAGTTAACGATTTTTCTAGTTATTTTTATATGTCATAATTACTCTTTTATTTTGTCGTTATTTCTGTTTTCCTTCTTCCACCCCCCCCCACTTTAGTCTGTAGCCTAAAAGGTTCAGAGGGGCTTTAGTGTCTTTTGTAGTCCCCCAAGGGGCTGTGTTCTAAAGACCGATTAAATTAGAAATCGCGTGAGAGTGTTTTTGCAGACTCCAAGGTGCTTATAAATGTAAGACGTTAATATTACCACTGTAATTTCTTCCTAGGTAATAAAATGTGTTCCCAATCCCATTATGTTATAAATGTTACTAAAAGTGGACTGTTTTCAAAGATGTTAAGAATCATGAAAGGAAGGGAGAGAAAGATTTTAAATGTTGATTACTTTGTAAGAAAACGTCTTTTTATCTTACATATTTTAGTTAAAAGCTCTTCTCTTCCAATTGAAAGAATGTAAATGCCATGTTTTACACCCACACACATTCATACATACATATATATACATATATACATATATGTGTGTGTGTGTATTTTTTTAATAAGATATGCCTGTTCTGAGCCTGAAGATCAAGTTTCTCCTCTGGCAGCTTGAGCACAAGGTGGAGGATGAGCTGCAGAAAACGTAAAGATATGATTATCCCCATGCTTCCGTCAGTGGGCCCCAGCTGGGACCATTTCTGCATGTGCACTAAGATTGTAGTGCTTCCATTATCCTTTCTAGTTCAGCACTTCACGGGAACACTAATTGGCACCATCTGTGCTAATAATTAAATCTGTGATGTGGTCACTGGTGCACAAGGAATTCAGGTTGAGGGAGTGTTTCACAGCAGAAAGGTGGTGGGATTGGAGCAGAAAAAGAATATAATTTATTAATAGTCTTTCATGATGAGTTGTAGAAAAGGAACCACAAGGAAAAAGAGCAGCTGTCTTTTGGGTCAGTGATATCCTTCCACTGAAGTTTTAGGAAGGATGGAGGAGCAGGACTATGGAGAGAGCTCATTGCAGTGTCTTCTCTTTGCTCTTACATCTGTCCTGTAGATTTTTGTCATCTGCATCCAGTCTAAATTCGAGCACTGCAGTTTACTGAGGGTGGTTGTCAGGGAGTTAGCAGTAAGGTGAGTATTTGACTACGAAGGTACAGCACAAGGGCATTTTTTGGAGTGATGGAATTGTTCTTTATCCTGATTACGGTGATAGTTTCACAGCTAAGTGCATTTGGTAAAACTTAAAGAGCTGTACACCAAAAGGAGTGATTTTTACTCCATGTAAATGAAAAAGTAAAATTTTAAAAGTATAAAAATTTATTGAAAAACATGCTTTGGAAAATCTTTTGTCTCTGCCTCAGAATATGTTCACGATGAAAGAAGTACTTTTTTCCCAAAAGTAATAAAGAAACAACCTAATACCAATTAATCTAAAATTTGACTTTACATAGCAAGTGGCTGTTTTCAAACTCCAAATAAGATTTCATAATTGAATTTTTAGAGATAGTGCTAAAAGGATTAAGAGAAGTAGGCTTCTTTGGCTTTTCTTTTTTGAGCCCTCATAACTTTGTTTCAACATAAAAGGAAGCTGCTCATCTTGAGTATATTTTTTGCTGATGAGAGGAAATTAATGAGGGTGAGCCACAGTTCTCAGACATTGGAGAATTCACTGGTCATGCTAAGAACAAAAAGGATCAGCTGTTTTTATATTTTATTGTATTCAGACTCTGTTTTCTGAATGTGGGTCATGCAAAAAAATGCAAACAATTATGTGGAAAGTAATATGCACTGCTCTTAAGCCTTTTAAAGGCACAAGGTATTCTTCCTGTGCTTCTAGAATCATCAGGATTCTAGGACAAATAGGAAGCAGCACAGTAGGAGCAAGCAAATGAGGGATGAAGATTGATGTCAGTTAGTGGAATCATTAAAAACCATAAAGTTCGTACTTGGTAATTTTTTTTCTCTGCCATCTATTTTATTTTCTTTTCTATTCTATACATAGTATCAGTAGTGTATATATGTCAATCCCACCTCCCAGGTCATCCCACACCCGCTTTCCCCCTCTGTTTCCATACGTTTGTTCTCCACATCTGTGACTATTTCTGCTTTGTAAGTAAGATCGTCTACAACAATTTTTTCAGATTCCACATATATGATATTTATTTTTCTGACTTACTTCACTCTGTATGACAGTCTCTAGGTCTGTCCACGTCTCTACAAATGACCCAATTTCGTTCCTTTTTATGGCTGAGTAATATTCCATTGTATATATGTACCACATCTTCTTTATCTATTCCTCTGTTGATGGACATTTAGGTTGTTTCCATGTCCTGGCTGTTGTAAACAGTGCTGCAGTGAACATTGGGGTGCATGTGTCTTTTTCAGTTATGGTTTTCTCTGGATATATGCCCAGTAGTGGGATTGCTGGGTCACATGGAAGTTCTATTTTCAGTTTTTAAGGAACCACCATACTATTCATAGTGGCAGTATCAATTTACATTCCCACCAGCAGTACAAGAGGGTTCCCTTTTCTCCACACCAGCATTTATTGTTTGTAGATTTTGTGATGCTGGCCATTCTGACTGGTGTGAGGTGATACGTCATTGTGGTTTTGATGTGCATTCCTCTAATAATTAGTGATGTTGAGCATCTTTTCATGTGTTTGTTGGCCATCTGCATGCCTTCTTTAGAGAAATGTCTGTTTAGGTCTTCCACCCATTTTTTGATTGGGTTGTTTGTTTTTTTGATATTGAGCTGCATGAGCTGTCCGTATATTTTGCAGATTAATCTTCTGTCACTTGCTTCGTTTGCAAATATTTTCTCCCATTCTCAGTTTTATAGTGTCTGGCCTTACATTTAGGTCTTGAATCCATTTTGAGTTTATTTTTGTGTATGGTGTTAGGCAGTATTCTAATTTCATTCTTTTACATGTAGCTGTCCAGTTTTCCCAGCACCATTTATTGAAGAGGCTGTCTTTGCTCCATTGTATATTCTGGAGTCCTTTGTCATAGATAAGGTGACCATAGTGTGCGTGGGTTTATCTATGGGCTTTCTATCCTGTTCCATTGATCTATATTCCTGTTTTTGTGCCAATACCATACTCTCTTGATTACTGCAGCCCTATAGTAGAGTCTGAAGTCAGGGAGCCTGATTCCTCCAGCTCTGTTTTTTTTTTCCTCAAGATTGCTTTTACTATTTGAGGTCTTTTGTGTTTCCATACAAATTGTAAAATTTTTTGTTCTAGTTCTGTGAATAATGCCATTGGTAATTTGATAGGGATTGCATTGAATCTGTAGATTGCTTTGGGTAGTATAATCATTTTCACAATATTGATTCTTCCAATCCAAAAACACGGTATATCTCTCCATCTGTTTGTGTCCTCTTTGATTTCTTTCATCAGTATCTTATAGCTTTCTGCGTACAGGTCTTTTGCCTCCTTAGGTAGGTTTATTCCTAGGTATTTTATTCTTTTTCTTGCAATGGTAAATGGGATTGTTTCCTTAATTTCTCTTTCTGATCTTTCATTGTTGGTGTATAGGAATGCAAGAGATTTCTGTGTATTAATTTTGTACCCTGCGACTCTACTAAATTCACTGATTAGCCCTAGTAGTTTTCTCGTGGCATCTTTAGGACTTTCTATGTATAGTATCACATCATCCGCAAACAGTGACAGTTCTACTTCTTCTTTGCCATTTTGGACTCCTTTTATTTCTTTTTCTTTGATTGCCAGAGCTAGGGCTTCCAAAACTATGTTGAATAATAGTGGTGAGAGTAGGCACTCTTGTCTTGTTCCTGACTTTAGAGGAAATGCTTTCACTTTTTCACCATTGAGAATAATGTTTCCTGTGGGTTTGTCATATATGGCCTTTATTATGTTGAGGTAGGTTGCCTCTGTGCCCACTTTCTGGAGAGTTTTTATCATAAATGGGTGTTGAATTTTGTCAAAAGCTTTTTCTGCATCTATTGAGATGGTCATATGGTTTTTATTCTTCAGTTTGTTAATATGGTGTATCACATTGATTGATTTGCATATATTGAAGAATCCTTGCATCCCTGGGGTAAATCCCACTTGATCATGTTGTATGATCCTTTCAGTGTGTTGTTGGATTCGGTTTACTGGTATTTTGTTGAGGATTTTTGTGTCTATGTTCATCAGTGATGTTGGCCTGTTATTTTCTTTTTTTGTGATATCTTTGTCTGGTTTTGGTATCAGGGTGATGGTGGCCTCATAGAGTGATTTTGGGAGTGTTCCTCCCTCTGCTGTGTTTTGGAAGAGTTTGAGAAGGATAGGTATTAGCTCTTTTCTGTTTGATAGAATATGCCTGTGAAGCTCTCTGGTCCTGGAGTTCTCTTTGTTGGAAGACTTTTAATCTTCCAGTTTCAATTTCATTACTTGTCATTGGTGTGTTCATATATTCTAGTTTTTCCTGGTTCAGTCATGGAAGGTTTACACCTTTCTAAGAATTTGTCCATTTCTTCCAGGTTGTCCATTTTATTGGCATATAGTTGCTTGTAGTAGTCTCTTATGATCCTTTGTATTCCTGCGGTGTGAGTTGTAATTTCTCCTTTTTCATTTCTAATTTTATTGATTTGAGTCCTCTCCCTTTTTCTCTTGATTGAATCCGGCTAAATGTTTATCAATTTTGTTTATCTTCTCAAAGAACCAGACTTTAGTTTTATTGATCTTTGCTATTGTTTTTTTTTCATTTCTATTTCATTTCTTTCTGTTTTAATCTTTATGATTTCTTTCCTTCTACTAACTTCGGATTTTGTTTGTTCTTCTTTCTCTAGTTCCTTTAGGTGTAAGATTAGATTGTTTATTTGAGATTTTTCTTGTTTCTTAAGGTAGGATTGTATAGCTATAAACTGCCCTCTTAGAACTACTTTTGCTGCATCCCATAGGTTTTGGGTCATCATGTTTTCATTGTCATTTGTTTCTAGGTATTTTTTCATTTTCTCTTTGATTTCTTCAGTGATCTCTTGCTTATTTAGTAGCGTATTGTTTAGCCTCCATGTGTTTGTGTTTTTTACATTTTTTCTTCCCCTATAATTGCTTTCTAATCTCATAGTGTTGTGGTCGGAAAAGATGCTTGATACGATTTCAGTTTTCTTAACTTTACTGAGGCTTGATTTGTGACCCTAGATGTGATCTATCCTGGAGAATGCTCCATGTGCACTTGAGAAGAAAGTGTATTCTGCTGCTTTCGGATGGAATGTCCTATAAATACCAACTGCATCTGTCTGGTCTAATGTGTCATTTAAGCCTTGTGTTTCCTTATTAATTTTCTGTCTGGATGATCTGTCCATTGGTCTAAGTGGAGTGTTAAAGTCCCCCAGTATTATTGTGTTACTGTCGGTTTCCCTTTTTATGGCTGTTAGCATTTGCCTTATGTATTGAGGTGCTCCTATGTTGGGTGTGTAAATATTTACAATTGTTATGTCTTCTTATTGGATTGATCCCTTGATCATTATGTTGTGTCCTTCCTTGTCTCTTGTGACGGTCTTTATTTTGAAGTCTATTTTGTCTGATATGAGTATTACTATTCCAGCTTTCTTTTGATTTCCATTTGCATGGAGTATCTTTTTCCATTTCCTCACTTTCAGTCTGTATGTGTCCCTAGGTCTAAAGTGGGTCTCTTGTAGACAACATATATACGGGTCTTGTTTTTGTATCCATTTAGCCAGTCTGTGTCTTCTCATTGGAGCATTTAATCCATTTACATTTAAGGTAATTATCAGTATGTATGTTCCTATTACCATTTTCTTAACGTTTGTGGGTTTGTTTTTGTAAGTCGTTTTCTTCTCTTGTGTTTCCTGCCTAGAGAAGTTCTTTTAGCATTTGTTGCAAAGCTGGTCTGGTGGTGCTGAATTCTCTTAGCTTTTGCTTGTCTGCAAAGTTTTTGATTTCTCTGTCAAATCTGAATGAGAGCCTTGCTGGGTAGAGTAATCTTGGTTGTAGGTTTTTCTCCTTCATCACTTTAAATATGTCCTGCCACTCCCTTCTGGCCTGCAGAGTTTCTGTTAAAGATCAGCTGGTAACCTTTTGGGGATTCCCTTGTATGTTATTTGTTGCTTTTCCTTTGCTGCTTTTAATATTTTTTTCTTTGTATTTTATTTTTGTTAGTTTGAATAATATGTGTCTTGGTGTGTTTCTCCTAAGGTTTATCCTGCATGGGACTCTCTGTGCTTCCTGGACTTCAGTGGCTGTTTCCTTTCCCATGTTAGGGATTTTTTCGACTTTAATCTCTTCATATATGTTCTCAGACCCTTTCTCTTTCTCTTCTTCTTCTGGGACCCCTATAATTCAAGTGTTGGTGCATTTAATGTTGTCCCAGAGGTCTCTGAGACTGTCCTCCATTCTCTCCATTCTTTGTTCTTTATTCTGCTCTGTGGCAGTTATTTCCACCATTCTGTCTTCCAGCTCACTTATCCGTTCTTCTGCCTCAGTTATTTTGCTATTGATTCCCTCTAGTTTTAATTTCAGTTATTGTGTTGTTCATCACTGTTTGTTTGTTCTTTAGTTTTCCTAGGTCCTTGTTAAACGTTTCTTGTATTTTCTCCATTCTATTTCTGAGATTTTGGATCATCTTTACTATCATCACTCTGAACTCTTTTTCAGGTAGACTGCCTATTTCCTCTTTTTTTTTTTTTTTTTTTTTTTAAACATCTTTATTGGGGTATAATTGCTTTACAATTGTGTGTTAGTTTCTGCTTTATAATAAAGTGAATCAGTTATACATATACATATGTTCCCATATGTCTTCCCTCTTGCGTCTCCCTCCCTCCCACTCTCCCTATCCCACCCCTCCAGGCTGTCACAAAGCACCGAGCTAATATCCCTGTGCCTTGCGGCTGCTTCCCCCTAGCTATCTACCTTACTACGTTTGTTAGTGTGTATATGTCCATGACTCTCTCTCGCCCTGTCAAAGCTCACCCTTCCCCCTCCCCATATCCTCAAGTCCGTTCTCCAGTAGGTCTGCGTCTTTATTCCTGTCTTACCCCTAGGTTCTTCATGACATTTTTTTTCCCCTTAAATTCCATATATATGCGTTAGCATACGGTATTTGTCTTTTTCTTTCTGACTTACTTCACTCTGTATGACAGACTCTAGGTCTATCCATCTCATTACAAATAGCTCAATTTCATTTCTTTTTAAGGCTGAGTAATATTCCATTGTATATATGTGCCACATCTTCTTTATCCATTCATCCGATGATGGGCGCTTAGGTTGTTTCCATCTCCGGGCTATTGTAAATAGAGCTGCAATGAACATTTTGGTACATGACTCTTTTTGAATTATGGTTTTCTCAGGGTATATGCCCAGTAGTGGGATTGCTGGGTCATATGGTAATTCTATTTGTAGTTTTTTAAGGAACCTCCATACTGTTCTCCATAGTGGCTGAACCAATTCACATTCCCACCAGCAGTGCAAGAGTGTTCCCTTTTCTCCACACCCTCTCCAGCATTTATTGTTTCTAGATTTTTTGATGATGGCCATTCTGACTGGTGTGAGATGATATCTCATTGTAGTTTTGATTTGCATTTCTCTAATGATTAATGATGTTGAGCATTCTTTCATGTGTTTGTTGGCATTCTGTATATCTTCTTTGGAGAAATGTCTATTTAGGTCTTCTGCCCATTTTTGGATTGGGTTGTTTGTTTTTTTGTTATTGAGCTGCATGAGCTGCTTGTAAATTTTGGAGATTAATCCTTTGTCAGTTGCTTCATTTGCAAATATTTTCTCCCATTGTGAGTGTTGTCTTTTGGTCTTGATTATGGTTTCCTTTGCTGTGCAAAAGCTTTGAAGTTTCATTAGGTCCCATTTGTTTATTTTTGTTTTTATTTCCATTACTCTAGGAGGTGGGTCAGAAAGGATCTTGCTGTGATTTATGTCATAGAGTGTTCTGCCTATGTTTTCCTCTAAGAGTTTGATAGTTTCTGGCCTTACATTTAGGTCTTTAATCCATTTTGAGCTTATTTTTGTGTATGGTGTTAGGGAGTGATCTAATCTCATACTTTTACATGTACCTGTCCAGTTTTCCCAGCACCATTTATTGAAGAGGCTGTCCTTTCTCCACTGTACATTCCTGCCACCTTTATCAAAGATAAGGTGTCCATATGTGCGTGGGTTTATCGCTGGGCTTTCTATCCTGTTCCATTGATCTATATTTCTGTTTTTGTGCCAGTACCATACTGTCTTGATTACTGTAGCTTTGTAGTATATTCTGAAGTCAGGGAGCCTGATTCCTCCAGCTCCTTTTCTCGTTCTCAAGATTGCTTTGGCTATTCGGGGTCTTTTGTGTTTCCATACAAATTGTGAAATTTTTTGTTCTAGTTCTGTGAAAAATGCCAGTGGTAGTTTGATAGGGATTGCATTGAATCTGTAGATTGCTTTGGGTAGTAGAGTCATTTTCACAATGTTGATTCTTCCCATCCAAGAACATGGTATATCTCTCCATCTATTTGTATCATCTTTAATTTCTTTTATCAGTGTCTTATAATTTTCTGCATACAGGTCTTTCGTCTCCTTAGGTAGGTTTATTCCTAGATATTTTATTCTTTTTGTTGCAATGGTAAATGGAAGTGTTTTCTTGATTTCACTTTCAGATTTTTCATCATTAGTATATAGGAATGCCAGAGATTTCTGTGCATTAACTTTGTATCCTGCTACTTTACCAAATTCATTGATTAGCTCTAGTAGTTTTCTGGTAGCATCTTTAGGATTCTCTATGTATAGTATCATGTCATCTGCAAACAGTGACAGCTTTACTTCTTCTTTTCCGATTTGGATTCCTTTTATTTCCTTTTCTTCTCTGATTGCTGTGGCTAAAACTTCCAAAACTATGTTGAATAAGAGTGGTGAGAGTGGGCAACCTTGTCTTGTTCCTGATCTTAGTGGAAATGCTTTCAGTTTTTCACCATTGAGGATGATGTTTGCTGTGGGCTTGTCATATATGGCCTTTATTATGTTGAGGAAAGTTCCCTCTATGCCTATTTTCTGCAGGGTTTTTAGCATAAATGGGTGTTGAATTTTGTCGAAAGCTTTCTCTGCATCTATTGAGATGATCATATGGTTTTTCTCCTTCAATTTGTTAATATGGTTTATCACATTGATAGATTTGCGTATATTGAAGAATCCTTGCATTCCTGGAATAAACCCCACTTGATCATGGTGTATGATCCTTTTAATGTGCTGTTGGATTCTGTTTGCTAGTATTTTGTTGAGGATTTTTGCATCTATGTTCATCAGTGATATTGGCCTGTAGTTTTCTTTCTTTGTGACATCCTTGTCTGGTTTTGGTATCAAGGTGATGGTGGCTTCGTAGAAGGAATTTGGGAGTGTTCCTCCCTCTGCTATATTTTGGAAGAGTTTGAGAAGGATAGGTGTTAGCTCTTCTCTAAACGTTTGATAGAATTCACCTGTGAAGCCATCTGGTCCTGGGCTTTTGTTTGTTGGAAGATTTTTAATGACAGTTTCAATTTCAGTGCTTGTGATTGGTCTGTTAATATTTTCTATTTCTTCCTGATTCAGTCTTGGCAGGTTGTGCATTTCTAAGAATTTGTCCATTTCTTCCAGATTGTCCATTTTATTGGCATAGAGTTGCTTGTAGTAATCTCTTATGATTTTTTTTATTTCTGCAGTGTCAGTTGTTACTTCTCCTTTTTCATTTCTAATTCTATTGATTTGAGTCTTCTCCCTTTTTTTCTTTATGAGTCTGGCTAGTGGTTTATCTATTTTGTTTATCTTCTCAAAGAACCAGCTTTTAGTTTTATTGATCTTTGCTATCGTTTCCTTCATTTCTTTTTCATTTATTTCTGATCTGATTTTTATGATTTCTTTCCTTCTGCTAGCTTTGGGGTTTTTTTGTTCTTCTTTCTCTAATTGCTTGAGGTGCAAGGTTAGGTTGTTTATTCGAGATGTTTCCTGCTTCTTAAGGTGGGCTTGTATTGCTATAAACTTCCCCCTTAGAACTGCTTTTGCTGCATCCCATAGGTTTTGGGTCGTTGTGTCTCCATTGTCATTTGTTTCTAGGTATTTTTTTATTTCCTCTTTGATTTCTTCAGTGATCACTTCATTATTAAGTAGTGTATTGTTTAGCTTCCATGTGTTTGTATTTTTTACAGATCTTTTCCTGTAATTGATATCTAGTCTCATGGCGTTGTGGTCAGAAAAGATACTTGATACAATTTCAATTTTCTTAAATTTACCAAGGCTTGATTTGTGACCCAAGATATGATCTATCCTGGAGAATGTTCCATGAGCACTTGAGAAAAATGTGTATTCTGTTGTTTTTGGATGGAGTGTCCTATAAATATCAATTAAGTCCATCTTGTTTAATGTATCATTTAAAGCTTGTGTTTCCTTATTTATTTTCATTTTGGATGATCTGTCCATGGGTGAAAGTGGGGTGTTAAAGTCCCCTACTATGAATGTGTTACTGTCAATCTCCCCTTTTATGGCTGTTAGTATTTGCCTTATGTATTGAGGTGCTCCTATGTTGGGTGCATAAATATTTACAATTGTTATATCTTCTTCTTGAATCGATCCCTTGATCATTATGTAGTGTCCTTCTTTGTCTCTTGTAATAGTCCTTATTTTAAAGTCTATTTTGTCTGATATGAGAATTGCTACTCCAGCTTTCTTTTGGTTTCCATTTGCATGGAATATCTTTTTCCATCCCCTTATTTTCAGTCTGTATGTGTCTCTAGGTCTGAAGTGGGTCTCTTGTAGACAGCATATATAAGGGTCTTGTTTTTGTATCCATTCAGCCAATCTGTGTCTTTTGGTGGGAGCATTTAGTCCATTTACATTTAAGGTAATTATCGATATGTATGTTCCTATTCCCATTTTCTATATTGTTTTGGGTTCGTTATTATAGGTCTTTTCCTTCTCTTGTGTTCCTTGTCTAGAGAAGTTCCTTTAGCATTTGCTGTAAAGCTGGTTTGGTGGTGCTAAACTCTCTCAGCTTTTGCTTGTCTGTAAAGGTTTTAATTTCTCCATCAAATCTGAATGAGATCCTTGCTGGGTAAAGTAGCCTTGGTTGCAGGTTTTTCTCCTTCATCACTTTCAGTATGTCCTGCCACTCCCTTCTGGCTTGTAGGGTTTCTGCTGAGAGATCAGCTGTTAACCTTATGGGGATTCCCTTGTGTGTTATTTGCTGTTTTTCCCTTGCTGCTTTTAATATGCTTTCTTTGTATTTAATTTTTGACAGTTTGATTAATATGTGTCTTGGCGTATTTCTCCTTGTATTTATCCTGTATGGGACTCTCTGTGCTTCCTGGACTTGATTAACTATTTCCTTTCCCATATTAGGGAAGTTTTCAACTATAATCTCTTCAAATATTTTCTCAGTCCCTTTCTTTTTCTCTTCTTCTTCTGGAACCCCTATAGTTCGAATGTTGGTGCGTTTAATGTTGTCCCAGAGGTCTCTGAGACTGTCCTCAGTTCTTTTCATTCTTTTTTCTTTATTCTGCTCTGCAGTAGTTATTTCCACTATTTTATCTTCCAGGTCACTTATCCGTTCTTCTGCCTCAGTTATTCTGTTATTGATCCCATCTAGAGTACTTTTAATTTCATTTATTGCGTTGTTCATCATTGCTTGTTTCACCTTTATTTCTTCTAGGTCCTTGTTAACTGCTTCTTGCATTTTGTCCATTCTACTTCCAAGATTTCGGATCATCCTTACTATCATTATTCTGAATTCTTTTTCAGGTAGACTGCCTATTTCCTCTTCATTTGTTAGGTCTGGTGCATTTTTATCTTGCTCCTTCATCTGCTGTGTGTTTTTCTGTCTTCTCATTTTGCTTATCTTACTGTGTTTGGGGTCTCCTTTTTGCAGGCTGCACGTTCGTAGTTCCCGTTGTTTTTGATGACTGTCTCCAGTGGCTAAGGTTGTTTCAGTGGGTTGTGTAGGCTTCCTGGTGGAGGGGACTAGTGCCTGTGTTGTGGTGGATGAGGCTGGATCTTGTCTCTCTAGTGGGCAGGTTCACGTCTGGTGGTGTGTTTTGGGGTGTCTGTGGCCTTATTATGATTTTAGGCAGCCTCTCTGCTAATGGGTGGGGTTGTGTTCCTGTTTTGCTAGTTGTTTGGCATAGGTTGTCTAGCACTGTGGCTTGCTGGTCGTTGAGTGAAGCTGGGTGCTGGTGTTAAGATGGAGGTCACTGGGAGATTTCCACCGTTTAATATTATGTGGAGCTGGGAGGTCTCTTGTTGACCAGTGTCCTGAAGTTGGCTCTCCTACCTCAGAGGCAGAGCCCTGACTCCTGGCTGGAGCACCAAGAGCCTTTCATCCACACGGCTCAGAATAAAAGGGAGAAAAAGTAGAGAGAATTAGTAGATGTATGAGGAAAGAAAGAAGGAAAGGAGGAAAGGAAGGAAGGAAGAAAGAAGCAAAGAAGGAAAGAAAGGAGGGAGGGAGGGAGGAAGGAAGGAAGGAAGGAAGGAAGGAGGGAAAGAAGGAAAAAAGACAGAAAGAAAGAAGATACAGTAAAAATAAAATAAAGTATAATATATTTATTGAATTAAAAAATATTTAGAAAAAAAAAAAAAAAAAAAAGAGGGACGGATAGAACCTTAGGACAAATGTTGGAAGCAAAGCTATACAGAGAAAATCTTATACAGAAGCATACACATACACCTTCACAAAAAGAGGTAAAGGGGGAAAAATCATAAATCTTGCTCTCAGAGACCACCTCCTCAATTTGGGGTGATTCGTTGTCTAAAGGAGGGAAGGACGGAAAGAAAGAAAGAAAGAAAGAAGGAACGACGGTAAAGTATAATAAAGTTATTACAATTAAAATTATTGAGAAAAAAAATTTTTTTTTTTAAAAACCATGGACGGATAGAGCCCTAGGACAAATGGTGGAAGCAAGAGTATACAGACAAGATCTCACACATAAGCATACACGTACACATTCACAAAAAGAGGAAAAGGGAAAAAAATCATAGATCTCGCTCCTAAATTCCACCTCTTCAATTTGGGATCATTCCTTGTCTATTCAGGTATTCCACAGATGCAGGGTATATCAAGTTGATTGTGGAGCTTTAATCCGCTGCTTCTGAGGCTGCTGGGGGAGATTTCCCTTTCTCTTCTTTGTTCTCACAGCTCACAGGAGCTCAGCTTTGGATTTGGCCCTGCCTCTGCGTGTAGGTCGCTGGAGGGCGTCTGTTTTTTGCTCAGACAGGAAAGGGTTAAAGGGGCCGCTAATTCGGGGGCTCAGGCTCACTCAGGCCGGGGGTGAGGGGGGGGAAGGAGGGGCACTGCGTGCGGGGCGGGCCTGCGGCGTCAGAGGCGGCGTGACGTTGCGGCAGAGGCCGGCGTGACGTTGCACCAGCCTGAGGCCCGCCGTGCGTTCTCCCGGGGAAGTTGTCCCTGGTTCCCGGGAACCTGGCAGTGGCGGGCTGCACAGGCTCCAAGGAAGAGGGGTGTGGAGAGTGACCTGCGCCCGCACACAGGCCCCTTGGTGGCGGCAGCAGCAGCCCTAGCGTCTCCCGCCCGTCTCTGGGGTCCGCGCTTTTAGCCGCGGCTCGCGCCCGTCTCTGGGGTTCGCGCTTTTAGCCGCGGCTCGCGCCCGTCTCTGGGGTTCGCGCTTTTAGCCGCGGCTCGCGCCCGTCTCTGGAGTTCCTTTAAGCAGCGCTCTTAAACCCCTCTCCTCGCGCACCAGGAAACAAAGAGGGAAGAAAAAGTCTCTTGCCTCTTCGGCAGGTGCAGGCTTTTCCCCGAACTCCCTCCCGGCTAGTCGTGGTGCACTAACCCCTTCAGGCTATGTTCAAGCCGCCAACCCCAGTCCTCTCCCTGCGCTCCGTCCAAAACCGAAACCCGAGCTTCAGTTCGCAGCCCCGCCCGCCCGGGCGGGTGAGCAGACAAGCCTCTCGGGCTGGTGAGTGCCGGTCGGCACCGATCCTCTGTGCGGGAATCTCCCCGCTTTGCCCTCCGCACCCGTCGCTGTGCACTACTCCTCGGTCCCGAAGCCCCCCCCTCCGCCTCCCGCAGTCTCCGCCCGCGGAGGGGCTTCCTAGTGTGTGGAAACTTTTCCTCCTTCACAGCTCCCTCCCACTGGCGCAGGTGCCGTCCTTATTCTTTTGTCTCTGTTTTTTCTTTTTTTCTTTTGCCCTACCCAGGTACGTGGGGAGTTTCTTGCCTTTTGGGAGGTCTGAGGTCTTCTGCCAGCCTTCAGTAGGTGTTCTGTAGGAGTTGTTCCACGTGTAGATGTATTTCTGGTGTATCCGTGGGGAGGAAGGCGATCTCCGCGTCTTACTCTTCCGCCATCTTCAAGGTCCCCTCCTATTTCCTCTTTATTCATTTGGTCTTGTGGGTTTTTACCTTGCTCCTTCATCTGCAGCATATTTCTCTGTCTTCTCATTTTGTCTAACTTACTGTGTTTGAGATCTTCTTTCTGCAGGCTGCTGGGTCATAGTTCCTCTTGCTTCTGGTGTCTCCCCTCGGTGAGTGAGGTTGGTCCAGTGGCTTGTGTAGACTTCCTGGTGGGAGGGACTGGTGCTTGCATTCTGGTGGGTGGAGCTGGATCTTTTCCCTCTGACAGGAAGTGTCACGTCTGGTGGTGTGTTTTGGGGTGTCTGTAGGCTTAGTGCGACTTTAGGCTGTCTGTCTGCTGATGGGTGGGTTTGTGTTCCTGTCTTGCTTGTTGTTTGGTGTGGGGTGTTCAGCACTGGAGCCTGCAGGTAGTTGGGTGGAGCCAGGTCCTGGAGTTGAGATGGAGACCTCCAGGAGAACTCTCACTGATTAATATTGCCTGGGGCTGGGAATTCTCTGGTGTTCCAGCATCCTGGACTTGGCACTCCCATCCCAGAGGCTCAGGCCCAGCCCCCAGCCCGGGAACCAAGACTCCACAAGCTACACAGCTTGGCAAAAAAGGGGAAAAATAAGAAAGGAAAAAGGGTGGGAAGAAAACAAATGAAGACAAACAGGCAAACAAAACCTAAGACAAATTGTAAAAGCTAAACCAAACAAAGAAGCAAAATAACCAAACACATAGACGCACAAAATAAGAAAGAAAAACAGGGAAAGCAAAAAACAGAAGAACACCCAGACAAACAAAAGAATCCCCAAACAAAATCAAACAATTAAAAACAGAACTAACAAACGCAAAAAATAAAAAACAAAAGAAAAGCAGAATGCAAACTGAAGGAAAAAGCAAAGAGAACAAAAGAAACACACAAAAACAATAAAGATAAGAGCAAATAGAACAAAGGAAAAAAAAGATAAAAACAAAGTAGAACAAAGGAAAGAAAAAAAAAGGAAAAGACACAGAACGACCAAGGAGCAATGTAGAAAAAATATATATATTAAAAAAATTTTAAACTAAATAAAAACAAATAATAATTTAAAAAACAAAACATAAAAAAAACAGTGGTAATTATTTTTTCCTGGGGTCCCAGCTGTCAGTGTCCTTGCCCGCACCATGAGTCACAGCCAACCTTCACCTCCCCAGGAGGCCCTCCACAACCTCTAGGTAAGTCTCTAGTCCCTCTGTGGGCATTGTGGGGGCAGCTCAGACTCTGACCTGGCACCACTCCTTTGTGTACTAGTCCCCAAAGCCCACAGCTGCTAGAGCTAGACTGGTTTCAGTTGTGGGAACACTCGTCCATTCAGATATTCCATAGATGCAGGGTTTACCAAGCCAATCACGGGGATTTAATCTGTAGAGTGTGTGGCTGCAAAGAAAGATTTTTTCTCCTCTTCCTTAGTCGCCCTGCTCCTGGGGCTCATCTCTGGTTTTAGCCCCACCTCTTCGTGTGGGCCACCCACAGGAGTCTGCTCCCGAGGTTGCCCTGGAGCACTCGGGTGTGCCCCAGTGAAGACAGGGCATGGAGGTGACACAACTGCCTGGATCACAGTGGCTCCAGCAGCAACAGGTGCATGGGAAAGCTGGCGGCCACAGGCACAGGAGATCCGGCCCTAGTGGGAGCCTTTTCTAGTGCCTCGCAGCTAGCATGAGAAGGTCAGCCATGATGGGCTTTTATAGCGCCTGGCGGGGCAGGGGGCCAGTGCGTGGGAGGAGAGAGGCTTCAATGGAGGCTCCACCCCCGTGCATCTCTCAACAGTGGCGCCTTGCTTCTACGGCAGTCTGGGTTTCCTCCACAAGCATTTTCAGTTGCAGATTTCCTCCCTCCCGTCCCCTCAGGCTGGCTTCTCACAGCAAACAGTAGTCTTCTCCCTGGGTTTGCTCCAATCCCCACGTTCCAATTCTCAGCCCTTGTGTGCACTGGCAGACTCATGTCCCAGTCTGGGGCACTCAGGGCTGGGGCACGGACCATCTGTGTAGGTCTCACTCTGTCCTATCTGCCACAGACCAGCCGTTTCACCCTCCTCTGACAGCCTCAGATGCTCCCCTTCTTTCCCAACTGATTTGTGTGTCGGTGAGGGGGCTTCCCCAGATGTGGAACCGCTACTCTGCTTCAGCTCCTCCTCCAGATCCTGTCCCGCTTCCTCTCCTCTTCTTTTTCCCTTCATTCTTTCGTCCTGCCTGGTTATGCAGGGATCTTTCTTGTCCCTTCTGGTGTCCACTGTCTTCTGTTAGCGTTCAGCTGGTGTTCTGTGAGAATTGTTCCATCTGTAGATGTATTCGTGATGCATTTGTGGAGAGAGATGAACTCCATGTCCTCCTACTCCTCCACCCTGTTGGTTCCGTATTTGGTAATTTTTAAACAAGTAATTTCAAATTAAAAACATTTTAAACAACTTGGAATATTAAACTTACTCCTGAGTTTAAATTCTATGAGGACTGTTTAAATAGTCTATAAAATATCCTAAGCCAAGAAGCTATTTAAAGGGTTAACCTGAAGAATAGTTTTTAAAATATAAAAGACTGGGGACTTCCCTGGTGGTCTAGTGGTAAAGAATCCACCTTCCAATGCAGGGGACACGGGTTCAATCCCTGCTTCGGGAACTAATATCCCACATGCCGTGTGGCAACAAAGCCCATGTGCCACTACTACTGAGCTCGCACGCCTCAACTAGAGAACCCACATGCCGCAACCTCTGGAGCGTACACGCTCTTGAGCACATGCCACAACTATAGAAGAGAAAACCCGCACGCCTCAACAAAGACCCAATGCAGCCAAATAAATAAATAAATGAATATTAAAAAAAAAGACTAAATAGTATGTTATTGGGATCCAGTTGAAAGCTGATTTAGGGACTTCCCTGGTGGTGCAGTGGTTAAGAATCCACCTGCCAGTGCAGGGGACACGGGTTCAATCCCTGGTCTGGGAAGATCCCACATGCCCCTGAGCCTGCACTCTAGAGCCTGCAAACCACAACTACAGAAGCCCATGCGTCTAGAGCCCATGCTCGTCAACAAGAGAAGCCACCACAGTGGGAAGCTCGCACACCGCAACGAAGAGTAGCCCCCACTCACCGCAACTAGAGAAAGCCCGTGTGCAGCAACGAAGACCCAATGCAGCCAAAAATAAATAAATAAATAAATTTATTTTTAAAAAGCAAACTGATTTATCAGTTGGGTATCATATATTTTCTGGGTACTTATCTTGTAGCTTTTATGCTTTAAAATAAGGGTCAGTGACTTTTTACAACTAGGGTGCCAAGCCCTACTTATTTATTCTTTTGGGAGAAAGAAGGTTTATAATCTGAAGTCTTTGGGAAGGGGTTTATCTCAAGCCCTTATCAACTGATATCATAGCTATTAATTCACACATTAGCTGAGATTAATGGTATTTGGATTTTCTGGATTTCCCCCCCTGTTCTTTTGGTCCACATATCACTAAAACTTACTGTCATTTGTACTCATCATAATTTACAAGTGGTCCACACACTGGGCTGGGCTGGGAACTGTTGGTTAGTAGTTTGCAGAAAGATAAGGAGCTCATACCAAAATGTAAATCAACAGGCTGCTTCCTTCCTTGAAAATGTCTAGGTATGGAAAAAACTGTCAGTTGAGCTGTAAGTGTGCTTATTGACAGTTGATTTGCCTTCTGGCGCAAGTCCTTCTTTCCTTGTGGACTGGAAACAGTGCGCTGACCTGCTCTGGTTTGTAGCATGGCAGATGAATACTTCTTTCTCTCCTTTCTAAGCGTGTCATTGGGTTTGGATAACATTCATGCTTCTGAGCAGGAACAGTGCCTGTTTTGTTGTTCCCATCTTGACTCTGAAACTATGGTGTTCCATTGTCCTACTCTGTGGCTGTCCATTTCCAGGTGGACCATGAGACAGTGCGTAGGGGTGGAGGACTGTCCTGCAGAGAGGTCACCTCCACCGTTTGGCTCTGCAGGTTGGAATTGTCCGGAGAGTTGTCTGGGTCAAGGAAATGTACTCTTTAGAGACTGTGCTGCTTATGACCTCAGCTGTTACCTCAGCTGCATTGTTCTCTTGCACACACACACACACACACACACACACACACACACACGAGTGAACAGAATTTTGAAAACAGCAGCAGATATTCAGCTGGGCATTGCAACCATTGAGACAAAGAACCAGCTCCAAGCATTTCTTCTAGGCGCTTTTTGTTTTATTTGTATAACTTTTAATCAAGGTTTTGGAGAAGCTGTTCTCTCCCATATACATCTTTTGTTTGGATGGTGGTACTTGGCCTCATCTTCCGTGTGGCTTGATATATAACAGTATCTTTTTTTTTTTTTTTTTTTTGCGGTACGTGGGCCTCTCACTGTTGTGGCCTCTTCCCATTGTGGAGCACAGGCTCTGGATGCGCAGGCCCAGCGGCCATGACTCACGGGCCCAGCCGCTCCGCGGCATGTGGGATTTTCCCAGACCGGGGCACAAGCCCGTGTCCCCTGCATCGACAGGCGGTCTCTCAACCACTGTGCCACCAGGGAAGCCCTATAACAGTATCTTTTGATAAGGTTTCACTTCTGTTGTTAGCTGGCAGCATGGAAACTACAAAGCTGTTTTCTTACAGAAGTAATGATCTTCTTTATTTAAATTTTTTGGTGTTTATTCTTTGAATAGTAATGCATTTATATGATTTAGAACTTGAAAGGTCAAAAACACAGTGAAAAAAATCCCTTTACCTTTTGCTCCCAGTCAAACAAATTCTCTTTCATGGAGGCAGCCAATGTGATAAGTTTCTTATATATGCTTCCAGGAATGTTTAATGTGCTGATAAACAAACACATATGTAAGAATAAGGATTCATGAGCAGAAGTTAGTGAATTTGTTTTACACCTGGCTGTTTAGTACAAATAAGCTATTGGTAATTTAAAAAATATTTATGTAAAGGAATGCATATGTGAGGACATCCGACGTTACTGAACTTTACAGTTTATGACTTGAATGGTGTTTTACAAAGCAATTTTGACCTTTTCAGGATAGTAGAAGTTCTTGCATCATGAGGAAATGACAGGTTGAAGGATAATGACTGGTGTGCTTGTTATTTCAGGTTCGGGTCAGTTTCACCCACAGTTTAGGAAGAGCAAAAGCTGCTTATTAATAACAAATATCTTGTCCTGCTTTTTGCCAAGGATAGTACCAGGATTGGATTGGGGCCAAAGCGAAGGAGCAGTCTATGTAGTTTGTGCATTTTTTATAATTTTTTTAATAAGAATGAATTTCAAATAGATCATCGTGCAACTACGGGAAAAGAATCAGTTGCAGCAGTCTAATTCAACACAAATGAATTGGATTAGGGAGTTTTCAAGGGTTTTTCCTTTATTAAATAAGCTTCATAAATTTTAAACAAATGTGAAATAGGTATAGTCTTTTTTCTTTTTTTTACATCTTTATTGGAGTATAATTGCTTTACAGTGGTGTGTTAGTTTCTGCTTTATAACAAAGTGATTCAGTTATACATATACATATGTTCCCATATCTCTTCCCTCTTGCGTCTCCCTCCCTATCCCACCCCTCCAGGCGGTCACAAAGCACCGAGCTGGTCTCCCTGTGCTATGTGGCTGCTTCCCACTAGCTATCTACCTTACATTTGGTAGTGTATATATGTCCGTGCCTCTCTCTCGCTTTGTCACAGCTTACCCTTCCCACTCCCCATATCCTCAAGTCCATTCTCTAGTAGGTCTGTGTCTTTATTCCTGTCTTACCCCTAGGTTCTTCATGACACTTTTTTTTTTCTTAAATTCCATATATATATGTTAGCATACGGTATTTGTCTTTCTTTTTCTGACTTACTTCACTCTGTATGACAGACTCTAGGTCTATCCACCTCATTACAAATAGCTCAATTTCGTTTCTTTTTATGGCTGAGTAATATTCCATTGTATATATGTGCCACATCTTTATCCATTCATCCGATGATGGACACTTAGGTTGTTTCCATCTCCGGGCTATTGTAAATAGAGCTGCAATGAACATTGTGGTACATGACTCTTTTTGAATTATGGTTTTTTCAGGGTATATGCCCAGTAGTGGGATTGCTGGGTCATATGGTAGTTCTATTTGTAGTTTTTTAAGGAACCTCCATACTGTTCTCCATAGTGGCTGTACCAATTCACATTCCCACCAGCAGTGCAAGAGTGTTCCCTTTTCTCCACACCCTCTCCAGCATTTATTGTTTCTAGATTTTTTGATGATGGCCATTCTGACTGGTGTGAGATGATACCTCATTGTAGTTTTGATTTGCATTTCTCTAATGAATAATGATGTTGAGCATTCTTTCATGTGTTTGTTGGCAGTCTGTATATCGTTTTTGGAGAAATGTCTATTTAGGTCTTCTGCCCATTTTTGGATTGGGTTGTTTGTTTTATTTGTTATTGAGCTGCATGAGCTGTGTATAAATTTTGGAGATTAATCCTTTGTCAGTTACTTCATTTGCAAATATTTTCTCCCATTCTGAGTGTTGTCTTTTGGTCTTGTTTATGGTTTCCTTTGCTGTGCAAAAGCTTTGAAGTTTCATTAGGTCCCATTTGTTTTTTTTAGTTTTTATTTCCATTTCTCTAGGAAGTGGGTCAAAAAGGATCTTGCTGTGATTTATGTCTGCCTATGTTTTCCTCTAAGAGTTTGATAGTTTCTGGCCTTACATTTAGGTCTTTAATCCATTTTGAGTTTATTTTTGTTATGGTGTTAGGAAGTTTCTAATTTCATTCTTTTACATGTAGCTGTCCAGTTTTCCCAGCACCACTTATTGAAGAGGCTGTCTTTTCTCCATTGTATATTCTTGCCACCTTTATCAAAGATAAGGTGACCATATGTGTGTGGGTTTATCTCTGGGCTTTCTATCCTGTTCCATTGATCTGTATTTTTGTTTTTGTGCCAGTACCATACTGTCTTGATTACTGTAGCTTTGTAGTATAGTGTGAAGTCAGGGAGCCTGATTCCTCCAGCTCCGGTTTTCGTCCTCAAGATTGCTTTGGCTATTTGGGGTCTTGATTGTGAAAATTTTCGTTCTAGTTCTGTGAAAAATGCCAGTGGTAGTTTGATAGGGATTGCTTTGAATCTGTAGATTGCTTTGGGTAGGTGAAATAGGTATAGTCTTTGACCTAGAAATTCTACTTTAAATAATTTATCCTCAGGAGAGAGAGCTTGAGGGTGGGGTTGCTTAGCTTCAGTGATACAGTTCTTTGGATGAACTTGCTTTAACCGTCCAGTTTTTCAACCCCCTTTTCACTCTCATTTTCTACTGTCATCCCTCTTTCTCCCTTACCTCTACTATCCCTCAAGTTTCTTCTACCTTTCACTTCTTATTTCCATCCTCTGAAATGTATTGCCACCTCTTTTTTGCTGACAACCCCCTATTTTAGGCCTCCTTGTTCAACTCTTCTCCAGCTGTTTCACTGAGGTCTTAAGCCATGTCTTGGGCTGGGAGCAAGCAGAGGTATATTAAGTCCCTCCTGGATTGGGGCTCTGGGTTTGGCCAGAGGCCATAAACACAGAACAGAGAACATCTGGCTGTTGTGGAACAGGAACCACTAGGTTCCTAATCAGAGAGCAGTGCCTTTAGAGCAGGGCACATACTTTGTGTGAATTCTTTTCCTGAGAACTAAAAAAAGGAACTGAGCACAAATAAACTTTACCTTATCCCTGTGTTTTTTGAATCCCTGGGTGGGTGATTCCCAGATGTTTGGAGGGATTGTTTTGGTTTACTCTTTGTTTTACTCTTTTGTGGGAAAAAGCATTAAAATAATGTAAATTAAAATAATTTTGCTTTGAATGACTATAAGATGTAATGAGGGATTTTTGAAGGTGATGGAACTGATCTGTACCCTGATTATGGTGATGGCTACATGAATCTGTGCAAGTTAAAATTCATGAAACCGTATCCTAAAAAGGTCAATTTTCTTATATAATATAAAAATAAAATTTAAAAACAAAATAACTTTGTTTAAATAATTTTATGTATTCCTGCAAATAGCGATATAACTGTGTGTATCATTAATTAAGGAATCACTATTATACTGGATGAACTGTCGCATGGCCCTATCATAAATATTGGGATTACCCCTCCTTCCATAGACACGCCAGCATGTATTTTCGTATTTAGTATAAAATCAGTTCCAAATTGAATGAAAATAGCAAGTCAGTGATGATGGCCCTTGGAATTTTTCCCCTAAATGCTTAGGAAGAATTTTGAGCCATTTTTAACTTAGCATAAATTTTGAGAATTTATATGCAAAGTTTAAGTGAAGGAAAAGCATTTGCAGTCATTGAAGCGTCAGTTACTCTTGCCTGTTTATTTAGAGAGACTGAGTCCTTGTCCCTTTCACTATTAGATCTTTACTCTCCTCTTTGCATTATTAGTATCTCTGGGAGCATTTGAGACTTTAATCATGGCTGTTTGTGATTCTACTCTTCTTCTTGTTGGCAAGATACAGTTGATGTCACACATGGGGTTGCCAAATGAATCAGTAAGTTACTAGTTGGGGACATCTTCATGGTGTCTGTCAGTAACGTTTATTGGGCAAAACATCACTGGACTTGTGACAGTGCTGTCAGCTGTTTAATTAATATGTTTTTAATTACCTACAGTAAACGAAAGAATTGTGAGGCCACACATTTTATTTTTATTTTTGAGACCTGCTATATATATTTTTATAGTAGTTACAAAGCAGAAATATAAAATGTTAACTTTTCATATTTTAAAATGTAATGCAAGAAAAAACTCTGTCATAGACATCAAAAGATAGAGATTTTTTATCTGAGTCATGAGAGGCCCTTATTTTACCTTCCTTCTCATAAAACAATTTGGAAAATCTGGAATAATTTACAAATCTAAGATTAAAATGAAGTAGACCTTGGTGAATTTTTTGGATAAGGATTAAGCCAGGATTTATAACTTTAAAGAATGTTAACATTTTTTTCCAAAGTAAAGTGGAGTTTGCTTTAAAAATACATGTTGGTTCTTGGGAGTCTGTCATTTTGTTTTGTCTTCAAAATAGTTGAATATTAGTTAAACAGCATGTGGCTGAAGTCAAAAGTTAGAACGCCCATACTTGTGACTATAGACTTATTTTTTAAATTTTTTGCCCAGAGTTTATTAATAATGTGGCACATTTAGGTTTTAGTTAAAATTATATTCAGATTTTGTCTTTTAGATACATACATGCCACTTGAGTTTGAGACTTTTTTGTGACCTAACATAGGATCATGATTTTGAATGTTTCATGTGTGCTTGAGAAGATATATTCCCTGTTAATTAGCATGTAATATTATCAATATCTATATCTATTTCTCCATAAGCTCCACCCTATTAAACATATTGTTTAGGTCTCCTAAATTATTACTTACTCTTTGTCCACTTGTCTTGGTTTAAGAGTGGTGTTAAAGTCTCCTGTTAAATAGTATGTTCCTGTTACAAAGCATCTACTGTAGTTTCTGGTTTATGAATGTGGTGCTGTGTTATTTGGTGCATAGAGATTCATAACTGCTGTGTTTTCATTTTGAATTGTGACTTTTAACATTATAAAAATATTTCTTTGTCATTTTTGGTGCTTTTTGACCTAGATTTTACTTTGTGTGATATTTAAATTGTATTCCCTGCTTTCTTAATATTTCCTTTTTTTTCTAGAGTACCTTTATTTTTAGCCTTCCTGAATCCCTTTGATTTAGGTGTATCTCTTATATACAGCCTAGAATTGGGTTTTCTTCTGTAAGAAAATTTGAACTATTTTGCTTTTAATTGGTGTGTTCAGTCCATTTGCATTAATTGAGATTCATGGTGTGTTGGTCTCAACATTGTTGTGTTATTTTACTTATATATACTATGGTATTATGTTATATTTACTGTGTTTCTTTGTCTATATGATCTGTTTCTTTACTCTCATTTTTCATGGGAAGTATTTAGGAAGGTTTCTCTTGTACCTTTATAGTTGTACCTTCTATAATGTCCTTAATTCCCTTTGCCTTTACTTAGATTTCTACTATTTGGTTTGTCAATTTTAAATAACATCCTTTGATTATGTATTATCTTTTTGACAATTAATGTGTTCTCCTTTATCCTCTCATTATTTCAGTTATATTGTTCCTACTTTGTGAGAATATTATTAGTAAAGTGCTTCTCAAACAATAATGGGCATGTTAATCATCTGGACCTCTTGGGAGGGGCCTAGATTCTTATTCTTTACAAAGTCCCAGATAATGTCAGTGCTATGGGCCATGAATCCTACTTTGAGTAGCCAAAGATTCCTCAAGAAGAGTATTTAAGTTCTTAAATGTTTAAGACTGGTCTGTTATAGCATTTATGATTGAAAGACAACTGGCTGGATTAAAAAAAATTTTGGTTAAGTGTTCTTAAAGTTTCTTGAAAATGCTACTGCATTATTGCTTTGGTTTATTGTTGTTTATAAACCTTATGTCAGTCTGATTTTTCTCCTTTTGTGTGTGACTTAGTCATTTTGCTTTGAGGCCCGGGGGTTTAGTATTACATTTTAAATTTATCTTTAAAATCTAATCATTTTATAGGTATATTTCTTAGAGTTGACGGGTCCAGATCACAGGTACATGGTGGTCCTTTCAATGCAGTTTCAGGTTTCCTTTTATTTCAGGAACATTTTTCTTTCTTTATAGTTTTCACTATTAATTGTGTTCTGTTGTTTCCTTTGTCTTCAGGGTCTTCGGTTATATTGATGTTAGATCTTCTATGCCTGTCTTTTGTATCAATCACTTTCTTTCATCCTGCCATCTCTTTATTTTATTTTTGTCCTCTAGGCTTCTTAAGCCTTTCTTCAATGTTCCTTACTATATTTTCATTTCCATCCATTCTCCCTTGGCCACTTTGTAATTGAGTTATCATTTCTAAGATGAGTTTGTCCTTTTATTTAATTCTTTACTGGGTTTTCACTCTCACTTTATAAATTCCTGTTTGTTCATTTGATATTTCTGTTCTGAATTTAAAAATTTCTTACTTAAAGGTTTTCTTTCACATTTATACATGCTTATTTAAGATTATTTCATTTAGATTCAGATATTGAGTTGTAATTTTCATCTAGTTCATGTTTTGTTTATTTGATTGACTTTTGTTTATTTTTTATTTTGGGGGGAACAAAATGAAAAATTGAAATACCTTGACTCTGAGTGTTTTATTCTTGTAGTAATTTTGTATAGGTGTTATCTGCTGTTTATTTGTTCATTTTAAAATGAATAATTTTCCTGGACTAGCAATAGTACTAGTTGGCAAGGATAAGAGGTTTGAGTGGTTAGTCAGTTCCTTAGTTTGAGAGTGCTTCCTTTTCTTGGTAGGGTAAAATGCCATTTTTAAAATGAGTACCTTCTTTGTGGTGAAAAGTGTGAGTATTGCTCTGGAGTATTTCTGCAGGACCGTAATTTCTACCTTTTACTTTCTCCTTTCCCATAATTACCAGCTTCCCTGGGTGGCTGATCCTTCATGTAATCTTTCTCCCAGAAATAGTGCCTTCCTAAGATTATACCTCTGGTTCTGTTCATTTTCAAGCCCCATCCTTTTGATTCTTCAGAAAACCTCTGATCAGATCTGTTCTCAGTGGTTCCTCACTCACAGTAGAAATTTCTCTTTCTGGGGGTGATTTTATATGTGATCCAACACCATTAGAACTCTATTTCTCTCTACCTTTTTCTTTTCGAAGTCCCTGACTTGACTTCCCACATAGCTGTGAGCTCTGGAGCTGGTCTTAACTAGATTGGGGTTTTTCCCTATTGTCATGTATCATGAAGTTCATAGCATTCCCCATCTTCTAGTTATGTTGCAGGCATGAATAATGGATGGTTTCATTTGTTCTCTCCTCATTGATCTGTTTTATTGTTTTGAGGATGTATGGAGAGATTTGGAGTTAGGTGGCCCCATTACCCTGTGAGAACCCAGAATTCTGTAATAATACTTTATATCTGAAAAGAATCATATTTATTTTGGTAATTTTGGACAGTTTTAATATATGATAATTCATTTATGAACTAAAGAGTACTTCATTTCCTGTTTAGTTTACAGCATATTTTATATTATTTGGATTATCACTATACTTATCACTCTACTAATTTATACCTAGTTTGCTACAAAGTCTATTCTTGTTAATATAACATATCTAATATAGCATAATATGATGTATCTAATATGTCACCTATAAGAAGCATGCTAGGCATGTTGTAATGGTTTAATTGGATAAGGGGCATTTTTAAATTGAATTTTATAAATATATAGCCATTGAACAAGATGTGAAAAAAATTCCCAGAAATTCATTACACTTATGAGTCTGTGAATTTGTGAATTAAATCCTTTGTATCTTTGCCCCAAGCCATTAAAGAACAGCAGTGTGTGTGTGTGTGTGTGTGTGTGTGTATTATGTCCATTGTATGTATGTATTTTATAAACATACACTGTTTTTCCACACTTGTTGGAATCAAAAAGCAAGTTAGAAATTATTTTAAACCCTAAGAGAATTTAAGGGACCTCTACTGAAAACACACTGATAGAAGACTGTAGATGCTACATTCTATAATATTTGCAGGATATTTTTAAAATATAAATTTATTTATTTATTTACGGCTTTGTTGCTGCACGCGGGCTTTCTCTAGTTGTGGCGAGCGGGGGCTGTTCTTTGTGGCAGTACATGGGCTTCTCTTGTTGTGGAGAACTGGCTCTAGGCATGCGAGCTTCAGTAGTTGTAGCATGCAGGCTCAGTAGTTGTGGCACATGGGCTTAGTTGCTCCGTGGCATGTGAGATATTCCCGGACCAGGGATGGAGCCCGTGTCCCCTGCATTGGCAGGTGGATTCTTAACCACTGCACCACCAGGGAAGTCCCAATATTTGTAGGATATTTGAAGTCAATGTTCATAATATTTTAGAGAGCTTTTTATTAAAATGTAACATACATATAGTTACTGGTTATGAGTGTCGAGCTCCATGGAGTTTCCAGAAGTGAACATACTCCTAAGACATAGAACATTTTCCCAGAAGCCCCTTCTTGCCCTTTCTATTACTCACCACCACCCAAAAGCACCCACTTCCCTGACTTCTGCTGTCATTTAGTTTTGTCTCTTTTAAAATTTTATGTGAATTACATCATACACTATGTTCTATCAGTATGGTTTTCCAGTTGTCTCAGTCTGTTGAAATTGTTTCCCAACGATGCTGCTTTTTAGCAGTTTTCCCCTCCAACTTGTTAATTAATCATCTAGAATCACCGTGTTGGTGTGCACTGTGACACTCTACGTGGCTGGCAGTGAGCTGCAGTGCCCCACAGATGCACCATTTCTAGCATTATAAAAATAATCATAAACATTGCATCTGTAAATCTAGGGAAGAAATTGTCAAAATGATGGCTAATTAGAGAGATTAATAAAATATGAAGATATTTAAAGATTCAGTGACAGAACAAGACAATTAGTACGTTGCTAATTCTGAAAGTGAGTCTAAAATGGAAGAGATAATGTTCCACTCCATATGTTAGTCATCTCCCTGACTGAAGAGATGTTGGCAGTCTTTTTAAAGCTTCATCGTTTTCATCATTCGATTGGTTTTATTTCCCTAAGTGTGCTGATTTCAGTGACTTTTTAAACTTAATGCTTTCTAAGTATTTTATGCGACTATGCTAGAGTATACTGAATGTTGTCATTTGAAGATAGAAGTGATAGCTCTGTTGCAAAACAAACAAAATAAATAAATCCAAAGTGCAGAGATGATGTTGGCACATTATAGTGGCAGCAGATCCTTGGATTTGAAAGGAATGGTTTCCAGACAGCCTGAGGTTTATATTGACCAGTCTCCATTTAGTTCCTCATAAATTGCTGGCATTTTGATGTTGAAACAGAAGAAGAAAAGTTTGTTAATGGTGAGGAGCAAATTTGAAAACTGGGCCCCTGTTCTTCCTAAATGCATCAGCTCCTGTCCTCTGCCATTTACAGGTTTATTTTAGGAACTTGGAAAGAGGAGAGGAGACAAAACATCTTTTCCTACTTAATAACTCTACTCCCTTTGCATTACTTCCTCCTCACCAGATGTGGTTAAAGTGCTTTGTGGTATCGGAGAGGGCAAGGTCATTGGCCTCTGACCATGGGGTTGACAGTGTCCCGTGAGGGATGTTTACCCAGCGGATTTGGGGGATTGCACACCTTGTGCCAGGCCCTGAGCAGAGGCAGGCTTGGTCCTTGGCCTCTTGGATCCTTAACTAGTGTGGATACAAAGCACCAGATGGTCACACAGATAGATGCAAAATGGCTGAGGTGCAGAGTGGAGGATGGTTCTCACTCATGCTCAGATGGAGGATGTTTCTGGGGGTCAAGAGTGAAAATGAATTATGCAGTAACTGCAGGGTGCGGGGGACAGATCCTGGTAGCTTGGACCAGGGCAGGCAGTGGCTTTTCTGGAGTGGCACATGTGGGAAGCAGTATTCAGAGGCCTCAGTGACGTGTTGGGTGTGGAGTGTGTTAGGGGAGAGGAGATGTCACAAGTGACCACAGGTGTCCAGCTTGGGTATCAGGTGGAGAGCCAGTCACTGAGACGGAGGATGCTAAAAGAGGACTGTGTTTTGGCAGAAGATCCTGAATTTGCTTCTGGTCTCACAGAGTCTCAAGTATTTGTGAGACAGGCAGGAGGAGGCCAGTGGGCAGTCTGATGAGCCAGAAGCGCATGTCTGTGAATTGCCTGCATGGGGAATCCATGCTCCCTTTTCCCTCCTCCTTGCTCTCCTGGCCCAACTGATGCACATGGGCCATGCACAGAGCACTTGGAGAAGAAAAGATGTATCTTGGGGAGACCTTCCTGGTCTCTAGGGCTCCAGGAAAACTGCAGCCAGAGTAGGTAAGGTGGTGTGTGGTGGACTACAGGTGCTAGAATTACCACTTTGAAGTCATGTCTCAGACCCTACGTGGAAAAGGGTCGGGTTAAGGGAGTTGGAGCACTGACTTAGAAACTTGACAAAACTGCTTCCTGAAATCTGCTTTGGATTTTTCCCCCGCCAAGAACCCAGGTCTTCAAAACTAGGTAGAAAATATACTCTTAATTAGAAACGTACTCACACAGCCATTACAGAGACTTGAAGTTTTATCATTATCTGTGTGGAGAGCTGCTTAAAGCCTGGGAGGATGACTAAACATGATCCTTGCACAGCGCTTGTTTGAGGTGAATGACTCAATTCATCCTTTGCTCTGAGAGATTGGTCTCCTGGTTTTCTTCCCACCTCTTTGACCTGTGCCTTCTCCACCTTCTTCCAGGATTTCTCCTCCTGAGGACTCATCCCATTCCTCCTCTCCTGTCCCTCATCACTCCCTGGGCGTCCCCTGCCCTGGTTTGCAGTCTTCCCTGTGACTTCCGCTTTGCTGCAGTACCCCCTGTTGATCATGCACCCGGGCATCTGCACCCAGACTGCCTCTACCTGAGTGTTACCCGGTGCTCTCAGTCAGCCAGTCCAAAGCCGCGTTCATCTGTCACATCCACCTGGTCTCAACCAGAAGTTGGAGGTGAATCACCCTCACTCCTCAGTCCAGCAGTTGTTTCATCTGGACTAAAGTCTTCTCCACTCACTGCCCCATGTGTAGCCTTAGAGCAGGCCCTTGCCGTTTCTTGCCTGAGTTACAGCAAGTTCTTAACTGGCATCCTGGCCGGGGGCTCTCCTATCCATTCTGCTGCTAAATGGTTGTTCTGAAACACAAATCTGATCTCATTCTCTCCTTAAAAGCCTTCACTGGCTCTCCAGCATCTTCAGGATTCAAGTACAGATTGAGTTTTGCAGGCCCCGGATGGAAGCTTGCAGCCCTCCCCAGCTGCTCTCCTCCCCACGCTTTATCATATTCAGCTCCTTGTGGCTCCTCCAAAGGATTGAGCTCTTGCTTGCTTGGTGCTCTAGGTGGTGCTTCTTCCTCTAATGAGAACTTATTTCAGGCATATTTTGCTTGAACTGTTAATTTTGCACATTGGTTGGCCTGAAGACATGGTGCAGTGAACATGTCATTTTCTTTGGTCATTGAGTCTCTAAGCCCCGTTCCTGTGTCCAGAGAACCTCTGACCTTATGAGGCAGAGACCCCTTCCCATTCTAGAAGCAGACGGTGCCAGATGCTCCCTTCGTGGCCTCCTCTGCTTCCAGGGCATGGACATGGCACATGATACGTATTCAGCTGGTTTTAACCTTGCCACTCCAGACTTTGCACTGGAAGCCAGTGACCCCAAGAAGCAGGTACCATGCAGGATCCACTGTGGGGAGGAAGGCTGCGGTGGTGTCTGTTGTCGAGGGTGTTCCGTCTTTGCCCAGCAGCTGGGGCCCTGGCATCCTTACTGGATAAGCTCTGGGTGTGATTGTGGACATTGCTTCTGGCTGTGTGACAGCCACACCTGGAGTTGTAGACCTTTTGGAGGGTATGTGAGCTGCCTGGTACCCTTTTTTTTTTTTTTGCAGTACGCGGGCCTTTCACTGTTGTGGCCTCTCCCGTTGCGGAGCACAGGCTCTGGACGCGCAGGCTCAGCGGCCATGGCTCACGGGCCCAGCTGCTCCGCGGCATGTGGGATCTTCCCAGACCGGGGCATGAACCCGTGACTCCTGCATTGGCAGGCGGACTCTCAACGACTGCGCCACCAGGGAAGCCCTGCCTGATACCCTTTTAACACATACTTTCTTTGCTCAAGTAAAACAGAACTGGTGTTTGTGGCTTGCAGATAAGAACCCTGCTTGACTCAGGTAGATCTCCAGCATCAGTACCTGCAAGGACAGAGGGCAGAATGCCATTATCTGTATAACTGCAGTGACACATCCCCACATTGCTACGGTACTAGAGATGGTTGAAGCGTGTGTGTACTAATAGCTGTGGACCTAGTTTTAAAATATATATGTGTATATATTTTATTGTGGTGAAGTATATATAACAAAATGTGCCATTTTAAGTGTACAACTTCGTGACATTAATTACATTCACAGTGTTATGCAACCATCACCACTATAAATTTCCAAAAATTTTTTAGCCACCCCAAGCAGAAACTCTGTATCCATTAAGCAATAACCCCCCAGTCCCCTGTCGCCCAGTCCCCTGTCGCCCAGTCCCTTCTAACCCCACCTTTACTTTCTATCTCTATGAGGTTGTCTATTCTAGACATTTCATAAAAGTGAATTTGTATAATTATTTGTCCCTTTTTGTCTGGCTTATTTTATTTAGCATAATTGTAATAATGCTTCAGTGAACATCAGCATACAAGTATCTGAGTCCCTGCTTTCAGTTCTTCTTTTGAGTATATGTCTAGGAATGGAATTGCTGGATCATATGGTAACTCTATGTTTAATGTTTTGAGGGAACTACCAAACTGTTTTCCACAGCTGCTATACGATTTTACATTCCTACCAGGAGTGCACAGGGATTCCGGTTTCTCCATATCCTCATCAACACTTATTTTCTGCTTTTTGTTTTTTGAAATTACAGCCATCCTAGCGGTGTGAAGTGGTATCTCATTGTGGTTTGGATTTTTATTTCCGTGATGACTAATGATGTTCAGCATTTTTTCATGGGTGTGGAGCGTCTTGACTGTCTCAGTTGTGTCAGGAGCATCTTGCTCAGCTAATCCATTTCTGTAACTGGCATTTTTCCTAGAAGTAAGCATATGGGTTCTCTACCATATATCATTTTATGGCCAGGCCCAGCTCTCAAACATAAAGGTCCCCTATAAATACTAGTAAAGGCTCGACAGTGAGTAGCATTTACAAAATTATCCCTTTTCTTCAAGCTGAAAAAGGGCTGCTATGCAAAACTTACAGCTAACATCATACCTAATGGTGAAAGACTGTCTGCAGTTGACATAATCTAGTAAATAGAAATTCCTAAGGAATCTACTTAAAAAACTATTAGAACTACTAAATGAATTCAACAAGATTACAGAATACAAAAACAGTATAATTGTATTTCTATACAGTAGCAATGAACAAACCAAAAATGAATTAAGAACACAATTCCATTTACAATAGTATAAAAAAGAATAAAATGGAAGACTTAATACTGTTAAGATGGCACTATTCCCCAAATTGATCTACAGATTCAACACAATCCATAATAATACCCCAGCTAATTTATTTGCAGAAATTGATCCTAAAATTCATATGAAAATGCAAGGGACCCAAAACAATCTTGAAAAAGAAGAACAAAGCAGGAGGACTCACACTTCCCAATTTCAAAATTTACTATAAAGCTGCAGTAATCAAGGCTGTGTGCTGATGTAAGAAAGGACATATAGATGAATGGAATAGAATTGAGAGTCAAGAAATAGCCCTTACATTTATGGTCTGTTGGTTTTTTTTTTTACAAAAGTGCCAAGGTAATTCAATGGGGGAAAGAACAGTCTTTTCAAAGAATAGTGCTGGGACAACTGGATATCCACATACAAAAGACTGACGCCCACCTAACACCATGTACAAAAATCAACCCAAAATGGATCAATGACCTAAATGTAAGAGCTGGGGAAGAGGGACATGCAGGATGGCAAGAGAGAGGATTTTATGGACCAGGCCTGGAAGGAGCACATTATCACTTCTACTCACAGTTTACCAGCTGTGAAAAATAGCCACGGCTGTTAGGAAACAACGTGGTCACTGGGAGGCTGGGAAATGTGGTCCAGCTGTGTGCCCAGAAAGAGGAGATGGTTTAGGTGCACGGCTACCCTTCTCTGTTACAAGGAGGTTGCCATTGATTAATCTCTGGGGTGTTCACAGTTTTGAATTTCCGTTCTGTATTGGCTGTCCCTCTTTGAGTCCTACACTTATAAGAACTGAAAAGAAGTAAGAACAATAACACTCAATTCCCTTTTCCTTGGATATGAAAAAAAGACTCAAGTTCAGCCAGCAAAGTTTTACACAGCAGTCCTGTTTGCAAAAAATAAATTCTGTGATCTTGTGCATCTGCGGCATGATGCAAGCTTGAGACCATGATCATCTCTCTTGATCTCTGGCCTGTTTCCATGTGAACGGAAAGGATGAATGTGGTTCTCATTTATAGTATAGAAGCTATCTGAAGCTTTGGAAGATGAACAAACACTACCTTATAGGAAAAGCAAACACACTAATAATTATTCATAATGAAAACCGAGTGTATGAATTAGATTTCATTGAAGATCCTCTGGAATGGCCATCAGAAAGTTAGACATCTCTGCATTGGGACCAGAGGGTCCTCACCTCATCGTCAGGATCATGGGAGTTAATTTTCTCATCTATCTAAGTCAGAGTCTCTTGAGGGCAACTGTTTTGTGAGCTTGTATGTATATATATTGTCAGTTGAAGAAGGAGTAATACTCCAGCTATGAGTTTGTAATCAAATTGTAATGTGCTTTGTAGATATGATTACGGAGACTGATGGAAGAGCTAAAGAGAAACAGAATTCCAGGGGCATCATAAGCAAGGCCCAGTGTTGTTCATTTTTAGGAACCTGCACTCTGCAGTGTCTTGAGGAATCTTGCCTGCGTATGATGTGATGGAATCCTGAGCTTCTCTGTTACTCCCTTCACCCCAAGCATACATCTGGTTTCTAACGTGTTTAAAATGTATGCCTTTATTTCTAGTTCTATGTTTAAGCCAAGTGTTGCATTTTAAAAAAATCATAGAAAGACTATAAACCAGTGCTGGCTGAAGCATGGTCTGCAGACTGCTGTTACTCCACAGAATGTTCATTGCTGGTCCACAGTGAGATAAGCACAGAAACAGAGGGTAAGCATTTAGAAACTCCTAAGGCAGTTTGACATTGCGGCTGCATTTAAGTGTACGATCAGTGGCCTCATCTTGTTGAATGAGGTATAAACCAGTTAGAGAAGTGTTCAGCTTGCGTGGAACTTGCGTGGTGAGCTGTGTGTTGTGCAAGTTCATTTGGTCATAGGCAGTATGGATTAGTCTCCTCTGGCTGCATAGCCCGGCGCCACAGACTGGGTGGCCTAAACAACGGAAGTTTATTTCTCACCATTCTTGAGGCCGGGAAGTCCAAGCTCAAGGTGTCAGCAAGGTAGAATTTATTCTGAGACCACTTCTTTTTGGCTTGCGGGTGGCTGCTGTCTGGCTGTGTGCTCACATGCCCTCTTCTTTGAGTGCATTCAGAGGAAGGGAGAGAGAGAGAGAGAGAGAGAGAGAGGGAGGGAGGGAGGGAGGGAGGGAGGGAGGGAGGGAGGGAGGGAGGGAGGGAGGGAGGGAGGGAGGGAGGGAGGGAGGGAGGGAGGGAGAGAGAGAGAGAGAGAGAGAGAACCGCCCCCGCTTCCCAGCCGCCCCCGCTTCCCAGCCGCCCCCGCTTCCCAGCCACCTCCCACACTGTTTGGTGTCAAGAGGCTAGTTCTGTTTATCAGGGCCCTACCCTTCTGACCTCATTTAACCCTGATTACCTCCTTGTAAGCCCTGTCTATCTCCAAATATAGTCACACTGAGTGGGGGAGGGGGTTTGGGGGCTGGTTAGGGCCTCACCATATGAATTTGGGTGGGACACAGTTCAGTCCAAGCGCATAGGACTGTAGATAGGTCCATAATGGACTGGGAATTTTAAAAATTGGTCCTTCATCAGGTGTTTGTGAAGCTCTGCAGGAGACATACATGGGGCTAATTAACCTAACCGCAAGTAAATATTGCTAATATACAGGCAGAAAACAATTTGCTTTAGCTTAAAAATGTTTGAATATTTATGAAATTTATGTATCTTGACGTTCAGTAAAATCGTTTTGTGTGAAATGTCGAATCTTTAGAAGAGATTAGATTAAAAACTGGGAAAGATGTATTGCGTAGGTAATTCCTGCAGAGGCCTGGGCTTGATATCATTATAGCGCGGTAGCTGCTCTTGTAGCATAGCCGTCCTGTCTGTGAAGCCGACTCATAAATCTGTGCCCCCGTTTGTGCGCTCTGGCCTCCGGCTGTCTGAGGACACCTCCTCAGGGCCAGTCTGCTCACACCACCATCTCAGCCATTCAGAAGGGAGCACAGCATCCTCCCTGGGAGCCCCTGTCCCCCATACTTGTGCTTTCTTCTTTCTCGGGATTTTAGATCTCAACAAACAGCATCGTATCTTCACGATGACTCACTTTGAAACCAGGGGACATTTTTTACTTTTCCTGTTTCCCTTTGGAGATTTCTTCTGTCTACTACCTGCTGATTCTGCTTCCGGAATGACCCCTCCATTGGTCTCCTCCTTTCTAAGGTGCAGGCCACCTCGCACCAGGCCACTGTTGTCATGCCTTGGTGGGGTCGTTCAGTGAACTCCTAACTGCTGTCCTTGACTTCAGTTTCTTCCTCTGCAGTCTCATGTTTGTAAAGCACAGTCCTGACTCTATCGCTTAGAATCTGAAAAGATTTTGCTTGTTTCCCTTTCTTAAAAAATAAAGTCCAGGGGCTTCCCTGGGGCCTCAGTGGTTAAGAATCCGCCTGCCAATGCAGGGGACATGGGTTCGAGCCCTGGTCCGGGAAGATCCCACATGCTGCAGAGCAACTAAGCCTGTGCGCCACAACTACTGAGCCTGCGCTCTAGAGCCCGCGAGCCACAACTACTGAGGCCCACGTACCACAACTACTGAAGCCTACGCCCCTAGGGCCCGTGCTCTGCAGCAAGAGAAGCCACCCAATGGGAAGCCCGTGCCCCACAACAAAGAGTAGCCCCCGCTCGCTGCAACTAGAGAAAGCCCACGCGCAACAACGAAGACCCAACACAGCCATAAATAAATAATTAATTAATTAAAATAAAATAAAGTCCAGCCTCATTAGCAAGGGGTTTCAGGTCCTCTGTAATCTGCCTCTTAGGTCCTGTCCTTCCTCCCCGCTGTGCCATCACCCCAGCCTTTCAACATGCACACCACATGCATAGTTTGGTATTTTCCTGCCTCTGTGTGTTTCCCTAAATTTCCTTTGTCCTGGATTTTTCTCCCACCCAGCTTCTGCTTGTCACAGGACCCCTGGTCCTTCAAGGACCAGTTCAGACATGACCTTTCCCACAGTTTTCCGTGGTCTCCCCATTTAGGATTAATGATTAATTAATGTGCTCCCATAACATGTTGTGGTCTCATGCAGTGTTCCACTGACTCCAGGATGGGACTACAGCTTCAGCTGCAGCCCTTCAGCTATGTGCTTCAACTTTTCCCCATCACCAGGATGTGCCTTTCTTATTCCTGGGATTGGTGATTTGTATCTTCTCTTTTTCCTCATCAGTCTGGCTAGAAATGTATCAATTTTATTGATCTTCTAAAAGATCAAAAAACTTTAGTTTTCATTGATTTTCTGTATGTTTTACTGTTTTCTGTTTCTTTGATTTCTGCTCTGTTCTTTATTTTTTCTTCTATTTACATTGGGTTTAATTTGTTCTCTTTTTTTTCCCCAGCCTTTTAAAAAAATTTTATTTTATTTATTTACTTTTTATACAGCAGGTTCTTATTAGTTATCTATTTTTACATATTAGTGTATATATGTCAATCCCAGTCTCCCAATTCATCCCACCACCTCCCCCCTCCCCCCTTTCCCCCCAAAGGTGTCCATACCTTTGTTCTCTATATCTGTGTCTCTGCTTCTGCCTTGCAAACTAGTTCATCTGTACAGTTTTTCTAGATTCCACATATATGCGGTAATATACGATATTTGTTTTTCTCTTTCTGGCTTACTTCACTCTGTATGACAGTCTCTAGGTGCAGCCACATCTCTACAAATGACCGAGTTCCATTCCTTTTCATGGCTGAGTAATATTCCACTGTGTATATGTACCACATCTTCTTTATCCATTCGTCTGTCGATTGGCATTTAGGTTGCTTCCATGACCTGGCTATTGTAAATAGTGCTGCAGTGAACATTGGGGTGCATGTGTCTTTCTGAATTCTGGTTTTCTCTGGGTATATGCCCAGTAGTGGGATTGTTGGATCATATGGTAATTCTATTTTTAGTTTTTTAAGGAACCTCCATACTGTTCTCCATAGTGGCTGTATCAATTTACATTGCCACCAACAGTGCAAGAGGGTTCCCTTTTCTCCACACCCTCTCCAGCATTTGTTGTTTGTAGATTTTCTGATGGTGTGCATTCTAACGAGTGTGAGGTAATACCTCATTGTAGTTTTCCTTTTTTTTTTTGTGGTACGCGGGCCTCTCACTGCCGCGGCCCCTCCCGCTGTGAAGCACAGGCTCTGGATGCACAGGCCCAGTGGCCATGGCTCACAGGCCCAGCTGCTCCACGGCACGTGGGATCCTCCCGGACCGGGGCACGAACCCACGCCCCCTGCATCGGCAGGCGGACTCTCAACCACTGCGCCACCAGGGAAGCCCCCTCATTGTAGTTTTGATTTGCATTTCTCTAATAATTAGTGATGTTGAGCAATTTTTCATGTGCTTCTTGGCCATCTGTATGTCTTCTTTGGAGAAATGTCTATTTAGGTCTTCTGCCCATTTTTGGATTGGGTTGTTTTTTTTTTAATATTGAGATACATGAGCTGTTTGTGTATTTTGGAGATTAATCCTTTGTCCATTGCTTCATTTGCAAATTCTCCCACTCTGAGGGTTGTCTTTTTGGCTTGTTTATAGTTTCCTTTGTTGTGCAAAAGCTCTTAAGTTTCATTAGGTCCCATTTGTTTATTTTTGTTTTTATTTCCATTACTCTAGGAGGTGGATCAAAAAGATCTTGCTGTGATTTATGTCAAAGAGTGTTCTTCCTATGTTTTCCTCTGAGAGTTTTATAGTGTCCGGTCTTACATTTAGGTCTCAAATCCATTTTGAGTTTATTTTTGTGTATGGTGTTAGGGAGTGTTCTAATTTCATTCTTTTACATATAGCTGTCCAGTTTTCCCAGCACCACTAATTGAAGAGACTGTCTTTTCTCCATTGTATATCCTTGCCTCCATTGTCATAGGTTAGTTGACCATAGGTGCGTGGGTTTATCTCTGGGCTTTTTATCTTGTTCCATTGATCTATATTTCTGTTTTTGTGCCAGTACCTTATTGTCTTTATTACTGTAGCTTAGTAGTATAGTCTGAATTCAGGGAGTCTGGTTCCTCCAGCTTGTTTTTTTCCCTCAAGATTGCTTTGGCTATTTGGGGTCTTTTGTGTCTCCATACAAATTTTTGGATTTTTGGTTCTAGTTCTGTAAAAAATGCCATTGCTAATTTGATAGAGATTGCATTGAATCTGTAGATTGCTTTGGGTAGTATCGTCATTTTCACAATATGGATTCTTCCAATCCAGTACCATGGTATATCTGTCCATCTGTTGGTGTCATCTTTGATTTCTTTCATCAGTGTCTTACAGTTTTCTGCATACAGGTCTTTTACCTCCTTGGGTAGGTTAATACCTAGGTATTTTACTCTTTTTGATACAGTGGTGAATGGGATTGTTTCCTTAATTTCTCTTTCTCATCTTTCATTGTTAGTGTATAGGAATGCAGGAGATTTCTGTGCATTAATTATGTATCCTGCAACTTTACCAAATTCACTGATTAGCTCTAGTAGTTTTCTGGAGGCATCTTTAGGATTCTCTATGTATAGTATCATGTCATCTGCAAACAGTGACAGTTTTACTTCTTTTCCAATTTGTATTCCTTCTATTTCTTTTTCTTCTTTGATTGCCGTGGCTAGGACTTCCAAAACTGTGTTGATTAATAGTGGCTTTAGTGGACTCTGTCTTGTTCCTGATCTTAGAGGAAATGCTTTCAGTTTTTCACCATTGAGAATGATGTTTGCTGTGGGTTTGTCATATATGGCCTTTATTATGTTGAGGTAGGTTCCCTCTATGCCCACTTTCTGGAGAGTTTTTATCATAACTGGGTGTTAAATTTTGTCAAAAGCCTTTTCTGCATCTATTGAGATGATCATATGATTTTTATTCTTCAGTTTGTTAATATGGTGTATCACATTGATTGATTTGCATATATTGAAGAATCCTTGCATCCCTGGGATAAATCGCACTTGATCATATTGTATGATCCTTTTAATGTGTTGTTGGATTCTGTTTGCTAGTATTTTGTTGAGGACTTTTGCATCCATATTCATCAGTGATATTGGTCTGTAATTTTCTTTTTTTCTAGTATCTTTGTCTGGTTTTGATATCAGGGTGATGATGGCCTCGTAGAATGAGTTTGGGAGTGTTCTTTCCTCTGCAATTTTTTGGAAGAGTTTGAGAAGGATGGGTGTTAGCCCTTCTCTAAACGTTTTATAGAATTCAGCTGTGAAGCCATCGAGTCCTGGACTTTTGTTTGTTAGAAGATTTTTAATCACAGTTTCAATTTCATTACTTGTGGTTAGTCTGTTCATATTTTCTTTTATTTTTTTGCGGTACTTGGGCCTCTCACTGTTGTGGCCTCTCCTGTTGCGGAACACAGGCTCCAGACGCGCAGGCTCAGCTGCCATGGCTCACGGGCCCAGCCGCTCCGCGGCATGTGGGATCTTCCTGGACCGGGGCACGAACCCATGTCCCCTGCATCAGCAGGTGGACTCTCAACCACTGTACCACCAGGGAAGCCCGGTCTGTTCATATTTTCTATTTCTTCCTGGTTCAGTCTTGGAAGGTTATACTGTTCTACAAATTTGTCCATTTCTTCCAGGTTGTCCATTTTATTGGCATAGAGTTGCTTGTAGTAATCTCTTAGGATCCTTTGTATTCCTGCGTTGTCAGTTGTAACTTCTCCTTTTTCATTTCTAATTTTATTGATTTGAGTCCTCTCTCTCTTTTTCTTGATGAGTCTGGCTAATGGTTTATCAATTTTGTTTATCTTCTCAAAGAACCAGCTTTTAGTTTTATTGATCTTTGCTAGTGTTTTCTTTGTTTCTATTTCATTTATTTCTGCTCTGATCTTCACGATTTCTTTCCTTCTACTAACTTTGGGTTTTGTTTGTTTTTCTTTCTCTAGTTCCTATAGGTGTAAGGTTAGACTTTATTTGAGATTTTTCTTGTTTCTGGAAGTAGGCTTGTATTGCTATAAACTTCCGTCTTAGAACTGCTTTTGCTGCATCCCATAGGTTTTGGATTGTTGTGTTTTTGTTGTCATTTGTCTCTAGGTGTTTTTTGATTTCCTCTTTGATTTCTTCAGTAATCTGTTGGTTATTTAGTAACGTATTGTTTAGCCTCCATGTGTTTGTGTTTTTTACATTTTTTCCCCTGTAATTGATTTCTAATCTCATAGCATTGTGGTTGGAAAAGATACTTGATATGATTTCAATTTTCTTAAATTTACCATGGTTTGGTTTGTGACCCAAGGTGTGATCTATCCTGGAGAATGTTCCATGAGCACTTGAGAAGAAAGTGTAATCTGTTTTCAGATGGAATGTCCTATAAATATCAATTAAATCTATCTGGTTCATTGTATCATTTAAAGATTTTGTTTCTTTATTAATTTTCTGTCTGGATCACCTGTCCATTGGTGTAAGTGAGGTATTAAAGTCCCCCAGTATTATTGTGTTACTGTTGATTTCCTCTTTTATAGCTGTTGGCATTTGCCTTATGTATTGAGGTGCTCCTTTGTTGGGTACATATATATTCATAATTGTTATATCTTCTTCTTGGATTGATCCCTTGGTCATTATGTAGTGTCCTTCTTTGTCTCTTGTGAAGGTCTTTATTTTGAAGTCTGTTATATCTGATATGAGTAATGCTACTCCAACTTTCTTTTGATTTCCATTTGCATGGAATATCTTTTTCCATCCTCTCATTTTCAGTTTGTATGTGTCCCTGGATCTGAAGTGGGTCTCTTGTAGACAGCATATATACGAGTCTTGTTTTTGTATCCATTCGGTGAGCCTGTGTCTTTCGGTTGGAGCATTTAATCCATTCACATTGAAGGTAATTATCAATATGTATGTTCCTATTACCATTTCCTTAATTGTCTTGGGTTTGTTTTTGTAGGTCCTTTTCTTCTGTTGTGTTTCCCACTTAGAGAAGTTCCTTTAGCATTTGTTGTAGAGCTGGTTTGGTGGTGCTGAATTCTCTTAGCTTTTGCTTGTCTGTAAAGCTTTGGATTTCTCCATCGAGTCTGAATGAGATCCTTGCTGGGTAGAGTAATCTTTGTTGTAGGTTCTTCCCTTTCATCACTTTAAATATATCGTGCCGCTCCCTTCTGGCTTGTAGAGTTTCTGCTGAGAAATCAGCTGTTAACCTTATGGGAGTTCCCTTGTATGTTATTTGTCTTTTTTTTTGATTACACATAGTTTGATTACTATGTGTCTTGGGGTGTTTCTCCTTGGGTTTATTCTGCCTGGCAGTCTCTGTGCTTCCTGGACTTGGGTGGCTATTTCCTTTCCATGTTTGGGAAGTTTTCGACTACAATCTTTTCATATATTTTCTTGGGTCCTTTCTCTCTCTCTTCTCCTTCTGGGACCCCTGTAATGTGAATGTTGTTGCGTTTAATGTTGTCCCAGAGGTCTGTTAGGCTGTCTTCATTTCTTTTCATTCTTTATTCTGTTCCATGGCAGTGATTTCCACCATTCTGTCTTCTGGGTCACTTATCCATTCTTCTGCCTCAGTTATTCTGCTATTGATTCCTTCCAGTGTATTTTTCATTTCAGTTATTGTATTGTTCATCTGTTTGTTTGTTCTTTAATTCTTGCAGGTGTTTGTTAAACATTTTTTGCATCTTCTTGATCTTTGCCTCCATTCTTTTTCCGATGTCCTGGATTATCTTCACTATCATTATCCTGAATACTTTTTCTGGAAGGATGCCTATCTCTACTTCATTTAGTGGTTTTTCTGGGGTTTTATCTTGTTCCTTCATCTGGTACGTAGTCCTCTGCCTTTTAATTTTGTCTGTCTTTCTTTGAATGTGGTTTTCATTTCACAGGCTGCAGGATTGTAGCTCTTCTTGCTTCTTGCTGTCTGTGCTCTGGTGGATGAGGCCATCTAAGAGGCTTGTGCAAGCTTTCTGATGGGAGGGACTGGTGGTGGGTAGAGCTGGGTGTTGCTGTGGAGGGCAGAGCTCCGTAAAACTTTAATCCGCTTGTCTGCTGATAAGTGGGGCTGGGTTCCCTCCCTGTTGGTTGTTTGGCCTGAGGCGACCCAGCACTGGAGCCTACAGGTTCTTTGGTGAGGCTAATGGCGGACTCTGGGAGGGCTCACGCCAAGGAATACGTCCCAGAGCTTCTGCTGCCAGTGTCCTTGTCCCCACGCTGAGCCACAGCTGTCCCCCCCTCTGCAGGAGACCCTCCAAAAGTAGCAGGTAGGTCTGGTTCAGTCTCCTATGGGGTCACTGCTCCTTCCCCCGGATCCTGATGCACACACTACTTTGTGTGTGCCCTCCAAGAGTGGAGTCTCTGTTTCCCCCAGTCCTGTTGAAGTCCTGCAGTCAAATCCTGCTAGCCTTCAAAGTCTGATTTTCTGGGAATTCCCCCTCCCGTTGCCGGACCGCCAGGTTGGGAAGCCTGATGTTGGGCTCGGAACCTTCACTCCAGTGGGTGGACTTCTGTGGTATAATTGTTCTCCAGTTTGTGAGTCACCCACCCAGCAGTTATGGGATTTGGTTTTATTGTGGTTGCACGCCTCCTACGATCTCACTGCGGCTTCTCCTTTGTCTTTGGATGTGGGGTATCTTTTTTTGGTGAGTTCCAGTGTCTTCCTGTTGATGATTGTTCAGCAGTTAGTTGTGATTCTGGTGCTCTTGCAAGAGGGAGTGAGCACACGTCCTTCTACGCCGCCATCTTTAACCAGTCTCTCGGCTTTAATTTGTTCTTGTCTTTCTAGTTTCTTAAGGTGGAAGCTGAGGTGTTTCCTGCCAAGTTGTGCTTTAGCAGCAACCCACAAATTCTGGCAAATGTTGTTTTCATTTTTACTCAGTTCAAATCATTTTCTAATTTTCCTTTTGATTTCTTCTTTTTCTTTTAAATTTTATTTTATTTATTTTTATACAGGCGGCTCTTATTAGTTATCTGTTTTATACATATTAGTATATATATATGTCAATCTCAATCTCCCAATTCATCCCACCACCACCACCACCACTCCATCCCCACTTTCCCCACTTGGTGTCCATACATTTGTTCTCTATTTCTGCCTTGCAAACTAGTTCATCTGTACCATTTTTCTAGATTCCACATATATGCGGTAATATACGATATTTGTTTTTCTCTTTCTGACTTACTTCACTCTGTATGACAGTCTCTAGATCCATCCATGTCTCTACAAATGACCCAATTCCGTTCCTTTTTATGATGAGTAATATTCCATTGTGTATATATATATATATATAGAGAGAGAGAGAGAGAGAGAGCACATCTTCTTTATCCATTCATCTGTCAATGGGCATTTAGGTTGCTTCCATGACCTGGCTATTGTAAATAGTACTGCAATGAACAATTGGAGTGCATCTGTCTTTTTGAATTATGGTTTTCTCTGGATATATGCCCAGTTGTGTGATTACTGGGTCATATGGTAATTCTAGTTTTTGTTTTTTAAGGAACCTCCATACTGTTCTCCATAGTGGCTGTATCAATTTACATTCCCACCAACAGTGCAAGAGGGTGCCCTTGATTTCTTCTTTGATCCATAGGTAATTTAGAAGTGTGTTATTTTTTTTCCAGGTGTTCGTGGGATTTTCCGGAAATGTTTTGCTGCTGATTTCTAGTTTAATTCTGTTGTAGTCAGAGAATACACTTTGTCTGATTTGAATCTTTTTAAATTTATTGAGACTTATTTAACGTCCCATAATATGGTCTTGCTTGGTCAGTGTTCCACGTGCACCTGAAAAGAATGTGTATTCCGCCGTTGGTGGCGGAACGGTCCGTAAATGTCAAGGAGGCGAGTTGGCTGACGGTATTAAGTCTGTATCCTTGCTCATGTTCTGTCCACCTGTTGTATCAGTTGATGAGAACAGTTTCGAAACTTCCTATTGTAATTGTGTGTCTGTTTTTCCTTGTAACTCTGTCACTTTTTGCTTCCTTTAATTTGAAGCTCAGTTATTAGGCCGTTAATTCTTTTGTCCTCTTCATGAATTGATGCCTTTATTTTTATATGGCCTCTTTATCCCATGTTCTTTGTTTTGAAATCTGCTTTGTCTAATGTTAATATAGCAACTCCAGCTTTGTTTTGACTAGTGTTACATGGTATCCTTTTTTAAAACGTCCTTTTACTTCGAGGTTATCTGTGTCTGTGTATTTTAAGTGTGTTTCTTTTAGGCAGCATATGATTAAGTCTTACTGTTGGAAATAATCTGACAGTTTCTGCCTTTTAATTGGGATAGTATAGCATTTATATTTAACCTGGTTATTGACATGGTTAGATTTAAGCCTGCCATCTTGCTGTGTATTTACTGTTTGCCCCTTTTCTGCTGTTTGTTCCCTTTTCGGCCTTCTTATGAATTCATAGAGGTTTGTGTGTATGCTTCTGTATTTTTCTCCTTTGTTGGAATTAATAGCTATAACTCTTTGTTTTATTGCAGTGGTTAGTTAGGGCTTAGAGTATACATCTTTATTTTATCACAGTCTACAGTACATCAAGAGATATAGCACTTCATGTACAGTATGAGACCCATTTCCCTTCTCCTCCTTAATTATTTTCTGGTACTGAATCAGGACTCTCTGAGTATTCTATCTGATCACCCCTGAGTTAGGTTTTCTTATCTGGCTGGTGGAGAACAGACAGTATTCCAAGTCCTTTGTAAGCAACACGCACTCTTCCCTCCAACCCCTTCAGATGTTGCTTTCCTGGACTGGAGGTGGTTTCCTCACACACGTGGGCTGGTCATTTGTCCACTGAATACTTGAGGGATGCTGGCTGCGGGCCTCACGAGATGTCTCTTTCTGTGCAGTGCTCTCCTCTTTTGTAGTCACCCTTCAGACAGTTGGTGCCATATTCTCCCTGGACTCTTGCCCTAACTCAGGGGTCTGCTGGGCTCAACCTGGCCTCCTCTCCCCATGCTGAGGCCTGGAGACTCCAGGCCATAAGCTGAAGTGACTGCACACTCACCTTGTTTCCCATCTCTCAAGGACCATGGTCCTTCATTGCCTGATGTCCAGGGTCTTGAAGAGTGTTGTATCATAAAATTTTGGTTGTTGTTGTTTCATGTGGGAGGGTTATTTCATCTTGGTGGAAGTTGAAGTCACCCATCAGGGTATTTTTAATAAGTAAGAGTGTAATATTTTCAATAAAGATAAGTGTGTAAAAGAATGAAAATAAAATCTTTCCCATTTCCGTAAATGGCAACTCCATCTTCCTAATTGCTAAGGCCCAAGACCTTGGAGTTGTCCTTGACTCATCTAACTCCAACCCCAAATCCCCAAACTTGTTTACTCTGCTTCAGAATATATCCCGAGGGACTTCCCTGGTGGCGCAGTGGTTAAGAATCCGCCTGCCAGTGCAGGCGACACGGGTTCAAGCCCTGTTGCGGGAAGATCCCACATGCCCCAGAGCAACTAAGCCCGTGCACCACAACTACTGAGCCTGCGCTCTAGAGCCCACGAGCCACAACTACTGAGCCCACGTGCAACAACTACTGAAGCCCACGCACCTAGAGCCCGTGCTGTGCCACAGGAGAAGCCACCGCAATAAGAAGGCTGTGCACCACAACAAAGAGTAGCCCCTGCTCGCCACAACTAGAGAGAGCCCATGGGCAGCAACGAAGACCCAACACAGCCATACATACATACATACATTAAAAAAAAAAAAATCCAGAATCACCACCTCCACTGCTAGCACTGTGGTCCAGTCACACTCTGTAAATGTGGACAGATTACTGAACTTCTTTGTACCTCTGTTCCTGATCTATAAAATAATGCATGATAATAGTTCCACCCTTATAACATTGTTATGGAGAAAAAAATAAGTCAGTATTTTTAAAAGGGCTTTGAACAGTGCCTGGCATTATATTATATTATGTTTATTAAATGAAAAGGGGCAGGTCTGGGATTCTTTCTTGTGTCTGGGCTGGCTCCTGACGTGTTGATCTTCCATCTCACCTCTGCTTTTCTCCTGTGCCCAGAGCTATGGTCAGTGCTGGAAAATACAAAACAGTGAGAGGGTGGCCCCCTTCCCAGAAGACACTTGCCAGTTAGTTGGGTGACAGAGCCCAGAGGCATGAAGCCAACAGTAAAGCTGGTAGAATCACGCGCTGACGTGAGTGAGACGTCGTGGGCTGCAGCCATTTGTCGCAGCAAGCATGTTCTCCCATGGGGGGCTCTCACCCTTCTCCCTACTCCCACTCCAGCCTACAGACTGGGCAGTTCTCTAAGGAAAGCACAGTTGGAGCTCGTGACACCCTGGGTTTATGTGACGAGACTGTGCTTCTTTGCAGTTTAGCCCTTGCCCCATGAACCTCATTGTCCTGTGCCTGTACCCAGGAACACACCTTAGAGGGGGGCAGTGCCCCAGTGGCCATGAGGAGCTGGTGCCCTGACCCCCAAGGGCACAGTGAAGAGCCCCCCACACTTTGTGAGAGGTTTCTGAGTTCAAGAAGGCATTTTCTCCCTCCAGAGAAGCCTGCAGGTCTCGTTCTTGTCAGACTACAGACATGAGCTTCTCCGATCCTCTCAGGTATCAGGGCTGGTTCAGGCTGCACATCTGAGAACTGAAAGTGGGAGCTGTGGTGGCAGCCCAGACAGGAAGGCCAGTGACACTAAAAGACGAGCGAAATCCTGACTCCACGTGTCCGCAATCATGATTTACAGGTGAAGAGAGAAGCTTAGGGTTATTTTATAAAAGATTATTTTCAGGCAGAGATAGGGATTAGACATTAGACAGACATTAATTTAATATGGAAGAGTTTACGCAGACTCCACTCTTGGACTAAATAGAATTGGGAATGTCAGTCTAGAACTAGGACCTTGTTAAAACATTTTTCTGAGATTTTGCAGATACCGTCAAATCAATAGCGTGATACGTGGGCTATATTTTGTGAATTAAAAAAAATCGAATTCGTGTTACTAGAGCAGCAGTAAAAAAGCTAAAGAACCATAATGTATAAGTAAATTATGTTGGAAATATAATAATACTTTTTATTTTGTGCATGTTGCACTCCATTATTTTATTACCATTAACTCTTTTTGCACTATCTTCATATCACTTAAAAGCTCTAGTCTTTAAAAATGAAATCATTAAAGTGATCATGAAATTTTGAATGTTGCATATAAAAATTCACTAATTGGACACAACCAAACTATACCATTCTTGCTTATTAACAATTTTAATTAAACCACAAAATGGGATAAACATTATGTAGTTAATTTTTGTCATCTTGAAAGCAGTATGATTGTACTGAAACAAAATATGATTGTGTCCAACTATTTAAAAAAGATAACCTTTTTTCCAATCTAGCTGGAGATATGAATAGCAGCACAATGTAATCTCTGGCTGACTTAGTAGGATTATTGGAGAGTTTTAATGTAGATCTAGTGGGTTTAATTAACTTTCAGTTGAATCAAATACATTTTCCAACTCTGTAAGCTTGCTCTCTTGCACATAGTGAAAAATTTAGTTAGGTCCAAGGCATTTGGAAGAAGGCGCCTAGTCAGACCATGTCAAGCTAATGACTTCATGATTTTTCACACGGAAATTTTTGAGATAATTGTAGGTTCGCATGCAGTCACAAGAAATAATATGCAGAGACCTGTGTACCCTTCCCCCAGTTTCCTCCAGTGGTAACATTTTGTGGAACTACAGAGCCATTTCACAAGCCAGGATATTGACATCGAGACAACCCACTGATCAACCCGTTTTACTTGTACTCACCTGTGTGTGTGTGTGTGTGTGTGTGTGTGTGTGTGTGTGTGTGTGTGTTTAGGTCTATACAGTTTTATCACCTGTGGAGGTTTGTGTATGCAGTTACAGAACAGCTCCATCACCATTAGAATCTTGTCCTTTTAAAACCACCGCCCACCCCCCTGCCACCTCTTACCCCTGGGAACCACCAGTCTGTTCTCTATTTCCAAAATTTTGTCTTTTGAACAAGTGTTATGTAAGTTAAATCATATAGTACATACCCTTTTGAAATTGGCTGTTTTCACTCAGCACAGGTCCCTGGAGATTCATCCAAGGTATTGTGTGTATCAATAGCTGTTCCTTTTTATTACTGAGTCGTTTTCCATGGTGTGGATGTGCCACAGACTTGTTCAGCCATTTACCCACTGAAGGACATCTGGGCTGATTTCAGTTTGGAGATACTACAAATAAAGATACTATGAACATTTTTGTACAGGTTTTATGTGAACATGCTTTTATTTCTCTGGGTAGACGTCCAAGAGTAACATTGCTGGGCTGTATGGTCATTGCATATTTAGTTTTATGAGAAACTGCCCACCTGTTTTTCAGAGTGGCTGTAGCATTTTACATCCCCACCAGCAATGTATGAGTGATCCAGTTTCTCCACATCCTTGCCAGGATGGTGTCATCACTGATTTTTATTTTAGCCATCCGCATAGATTTGTATTGATACCTTATTTTGGTTTTAATTTGCATTTTTCTGATGGCTAATGATGTTGAACATCTTTTCAGGTGCTTATTTGCCATCTCTGTGTCCTCTTTAGTGAATCGTCTGTTCATGTCTTTTGCCCATTTTTAAACTAGGTTTCTTTTTTTAAACAGTTGAGTTTTAAATGTTCGTTATGTAGTCCTTTGTTGGATGCGTGGTTTCCAAATATTTTCTTCCTGTCTGTAGCTTCGCATAAGCTTTCACAGAACGAAAGTTTTCAATTTTGATGAGGTCCCCTTTGTGACTTTTTAATGTTTGGTCTTTTTTGAAAAAATAAGGAGATGTACCTTTAGTAAAATTGGAGCATTTTTCTCTTTTAGTTATTTTTATTCTATTTTATTCTCTTCCTTCGTTTCCCCCACTTTTGTTTTCTCTTAAGCATCATAAACATTTTCTTGGTTGTGAAAAATATTGTATATTATTCAAACTATAATTTATTTCCAGTGTTCTTAAATAAATACCTTTACATTTTTCTCCTACCCTTTACAAACATCTAGAACGTTTCTTCCTCATTTGACCACATTATTTGTAAGCATTTGTTGGTGACTGTTTATTCGCTTCAGTATTCACATGCTAACCCTTTCTTTTCAAAACCAGACCCATGTGCCAGTGGCATTTCATTTTTATCACAGTTAATAGTGACCGAGCGGCTCCCTAGAGCCCACAGAGGAGTTCCCTAAGTTTAATATATTCATGTTCTCTGCTTAGGAGAAGGCCGTCCACATCCATTGGGATTTAGAGACAGGCCTTTCCTGAGTGTCCCTGGTTACCGAGCCACCAGTGACTGTTCTGCACTCCAGCCACCATCAGATTTTTGTTTCCTTTCCTCAGGCCCTTTGTAAAGGGCTCAGTCTTAACTGTGAGGACATCCAGGCAGTGCCGACCCTAGAGGGAGGGGCTGGCGGTGGCAGGGGTCGTGCTGGGGTCCCTCACACGCTTGACTGTCTGCGTGCAGTGCTGGTTGAGGAAGCAGTCTGGGCAAGGAGGGTCCCGCATGAGCCCTGCACTGCGGTACGGCCTGAGCCTCGCTGAACCCCTGTTCCTCCCTCCTATAAAGCAGGGCTGGGTGGACTACAATACCCACCCTGCTTCCCCCAAACATCATTTCAGAAAAATTCTCTCCTCTTTTTTCCTACCTTACCTGGACTCTGGTGAGAGGAAGAAGAAAGTACCCAGTGACCTTCCCTGCTGCTAGGGATGCAGAGAGAAACTGTTCATTAACTCTTGGGCGAAAAAGTAACAACGTCAAGTCTATTAGGGAAAGAAAAAAAGAAAAAAGGCACTGACATACTTTGTCTTCTTATGAAACTGAGGTGACCTCTAGACTCTTCCAGTAAATAGAAATTGTAACTCATTCAGTTAATTCAAGAAGGATTTATTAGCACCTACTCAGTGCCAGACATTTTTCAAGGCAGAGATGACACAGCAGCAAACAAAAAAAAAGGAGAAAATATTCTGCCCTCATGGAGTGTATTTTAGGGGAGAAGATAGATAATGAATAAGGAAATAAAGTATGCAGCACATGTGAGTGGTAAGTGCTAAGGGGAGGGATTAAGTGAGGAAGGGAGGTGGGAGTGTCGTGATGGGGGTGGGGATGCAGTTTCTGGGAGTTTAAGTCTGAGAAGGCTGCCCAGAGAGGGTGACACTGACTCGGCATCTGGAATGGGACCCGGTGGTGGACCTGGGCCTGGCGTGTTCAAGATGAGCAAAGAGGCATGTGTGGCTGGATCGGAGTGATTGAGGGACAGTGTGGAAGGAGATGAGTCCAGAAATACAGCGGAGGGGGTGGCAAGGCAGATCATGCAAGGCTTTTCAGGTCAAGGGCAAGACTTTGGCTTAACTCTGGGTGACGGGAGCCTCTGGAGGTTCTAAGCAGGGGGTGGGTGGTCGGACTTATGTGTTAATGAGGTCACTGTGGCTGCTGTGGTGACAATAATGGGAGGAGGGCAGAGGCATAGAGACCAGTTAGGAGGCCGTGGCAGTGATGTACGACCAAGATGATGGCGTCCTCAGCCAGGGTAGGAAATGTGGAGGTAGCAGAAGTGGGCGGGCTCTGGATGTATTTTCAAGGCAGAGCCAAAAGGCGTTGATAGCAGGCTGCAGGTGGGATGCAACAGAAGCGAGGCATCAAGGATGGACCCCAGGTTTGGCCTGAGCAGTTTAGAGAATGGAATTGTCACTTCTGAGATGAGAACAACATGATAAATGAGTTGTGGCTAATAAGATCTAGATAATACTGCAAGAGCGTTTTCTTCTTTTGAAAAGTGGAGGATTAACAAGCATTCGGTGAAGTGTATTAAAGTGTGCTCATTTTAAATTGCAGTTTAGCAGGAACACTGTATCTTAAATATATTTTATTCATCATAAAAATGGAAGGAATGGTTTCTTCTTGAATTATTTACATGTTAAATTCTTTACCTTTTCTAGCTCTTCTGAGAAACAAGGTACATCTGTCTCTGCTACAAATTGAAACATAAACTTCATTTGTTCTACAAGTGTGCTTTATTCCTATTATGCATACTTGTAATATCCTGGCCCTGTGGGAGGAATAAAAAGGTATAACCTCTGCCCCAAGGGACCATATTATTTTGTTAAACATAAATACAAGATGGGGAAGCTGCAGAATAACGACCAGATAGAAACAAACCTCACTGGCTGACGGTTTTGGTGCCTTGACTCTGTGTGTATGTATGTCACCTGCTCTTCTGGAATATTTGTCACAAAATGACAATGTTTTGGTTCTATGACCTGAAAGATGACCGACTGAAAAGAGCATGTGAAGAAAATGTCTTAGCTCGCTCCTGATGAGTAAGAAGGCCGGGTGAGGTTTTGCAGCACACCTCTGGTAAAGGGCTTTGATGCGGCATAATTTGGGGTGTCACTGTATGTGAGTAAACCCTTGGCGATGATGGCACCTCGTGAAAACACACGCTCCTCAGTCAATCCACGAGTGACGTAACGTCCAGGGCATCCAGCCTGTAGGCAGTCCTTGAGCTAAGCTGGAAAAATTCTCTGGTAATTAAAGCAATTTTAATTTGATTCTGATCTTCCCATTGAAAAAATATGTGAGAGAGAATTTTATTCTGACCAGGGATCCAGTATTCAACATTTTATAGAAATTACCAGACATGTTGGATTTAACTATATTTATTTTCAACTATAAATGGCACTTTTTAGCATAAACCTTATATAGTATTAAGAAACCCAGTTACCAGTCACGGAATTTTACTAATGCTAACACCGTCTCATACTGTGCCAGAAAGCTACTTTTGTGTTCATGTAGTCTACCTTAGTTTCACTAAAACAAATCAGAGAAACTGTCATTGTACTTAGAGAATTCAGAAGAACTTCATTCAGATTTTTACTGTTATCTTTGAAACAGACTTTGGACTATTTGGTAATTTTTTGAGAAACTGATTCAAGAATAATTTTCTGAAAAGACTTTCTCCTCTAAACTAGGTGAAATAACCTGATTAAAACAACAAGAGCAGCAGCAAAAAGAACACCTTTCTTAGCAGTGGCAGAAAATAGACACCATCACAGCCAGAGCTGTAACCAGTTAGGCACCAGTTACATTGCCCGCCTGCTTCATAATTGTTATTTACTTTTCTTAGTGGAGGGATTTCATGCTTTTTCCCTTGGTTCCTCTATGTTTTTTGTTTGTATTGGTTTTTTTTGCACCTGTAGATCCCCAACACTTTGTTGTATCGTTATGTAACAAGACTCAAAGCTTCAGTGCAAATGGCAGCCATACTCAGTTTTGCTAAAAAAAAAAAATCCCTTTACCTCAGCTGTAAAACCGCCTCACTGGAGTGCAGTCTTTGATAGGATGCATGACTGGGCAGTGATGAGAACTTTCTGTACCTGACAGCACTGAAAATATCAAGCAGACTTAACTCTCAGAGCAGCCACAGCAGCCTACAGACTGAGGCCGGATTACCCTAAAGCCTGTTAGAAATGAATCCTTTTTAGTTTCTTCGGAGATGATTTCATAGCCACGTGAGAAAATTAATTTTTTACGTCGTGGTACAGCTCACTTCCCTTTGCCTAGTGCAGGTCTCTTTCTCCGGTCCCTTCGCATCACGTGGCTTAGCTGTGTCTGTCCCCAAGCTCTTCATTCACTGCTGCTTACGCTTCTGATTGGTCTTGAAGGGAGCAGATAAACTTGCTTTGTGACTTGGGAGCCATCACATTTGGTCTCTGGGCCTACTCCCCTCTCCTCATCTACTGGGGTGACTGTTTGCAGTGAACTATTTGTTAGATTTGGATTTCCCAAGAGGAAAGGAACTAGGCGATACAAAAAATAAGAATAAAAGTAAATGACCAAAATACAGCAGAAACATCCTTTTAAGGATCTGAGGGTATGTAAAGGTGTTTTAAACCACTAGAGGGAGCCCATACTGTTCTGATTTCTGAATCCTATACCGTTTATCAGTTTGATTTTTTTGGCTGTAGAAAAGGATACCTCCAGCCAGTGGTTTACACATGTGTGATTTCAATGGTCTTCTTCAGTTTGCTTTTAAGAGGAAAAGGGAGATCACCAGATCAGAACCACTGTCTACACTGATGTTCTTGTCCCCCTGTGCTCCATGTCACAGAACGTGATGCGGGTGAAGTAATTTGAGCGAGGACCCTGCACTGGCTCTTTGGCGGGGGTCCCTGGCTCTCCTCCGTCTTCCCCATAACACTCACTGTCATCTTCCACGCACCCGCCCCCCCCAACCCAGGCAGATGTAGTCGTTCAGCAGACTGTCAGTCATGTGTAGACATTACACCGGGCTCTGGCCAATTGGAAGGTGAATAATACAACCGTCTCTCTCATCAGGGTAGGAATCTTAGTCTTAGGTGTTGTGTTATGGCCTCTTTCAACCTTTCCTCCCTTTGCTCTCCTCTGAGGAGCTTTGTCCTCGTGATTTCTCAGATATCCTTTACCTCTTCAAATTCTTTAGGTTCTCTATCTTTCCATCAATGGAGTTGTGTTTGTGTTTCATTGTCTGAGTGCGTGGAAAGGATTACTGAAAATACTTGTGTTAACATTCAAGTTACTAAAACCCGTGAATGTAAAAAAAACGGTTTCTTACACTCAACTTATAAAGCTTACTTTGTTTGTAAACCTAGTAAATTTTACATGAAATCATCCTCACTTTTATTTATATTTTGATTCATATTCAATAAACTTATAAATAAACGCATTAGGACTCCCTAAACTATTAACCCCAACACAAAATTAGTTAACATTTAAACTTAATTTGCAGGCTTCATGCGTCTGACTCAAACCTGTCAAAGCTTGACAAAGCATCCTTGGAATCTAACAAGCGGAATCTTCTGAGCGCCAGGCAACTCAGATAAAATACAGCTAACCCATAAAAGTAGTAGATTAGATTCTGTTAAGCATTTCAAACATGTTAAAAGAAGGAAGCACAAAATTGCCCAGTAATTTTTAAAAATGTTGTTGCACCCTTATGATAGGACTTACCCAAAGTTGTTCTATCTGTTTCATCCCAGGTTCCTCACTCACCTGACGGGAACAGAATTACTATTTCTGCTGTAACCCATACAGCAGCTGGGGTTATAGATTTGGTGAGGCTGTACCAGGTCACAGGGCTGGGGATGCTTCCAGTTTTTCTACCAAAGCCACAGTTTATTGAACCCATCTCACAGGAATGGTCTTACAGTAGTAAGACTTCGTTCACCTTTTTAAAAAAAATGTTTGGAATTTATAAAATTTTATACTTCCTACCCCTGCGTATGAGTAAGTTCTTCACTGAGAAATTTGAGTTGATCCAGTTTGTTGTTCCCCGCCCCCCATAAGCCTTTTACCCACGCTTCACCTTTTACTTGTTTCTTTGGCCACCATTCTATATTGACCTATAGGAAGTCATATAGATCTGGAAGCTTATCTAAACCTTCATAGCTTATGCCAATTCAGAATACATACACTGAAAAAGCTAAGATATTTATTGGGATAATTTCTGTAACGGGGGCGTATGTATGTGTACATGTGTGCATGCCCATGTCTGTTCAGGGTTTTAAGAGACAAATTCCATCTTCAGGTTAGTTACATCCAAGGGTGGTTTTGGTACCAATATCTGTAAAGTTATAGCTTAGGATAAAAGCTCAACAGATTATACCACCTCATTTCATTGATTCTAAGGGCACATTTTTTCACATTTTAATGTCTCTGAAATTGGCTGCCTTTTACAGTGGCTGTCATCAGGTGGATGCCATGAGATAGTTGCCATTGTCAGTACATGGGCAAATTGAATCTTACTGCCGGTAGTGTGATTTGGCAACTGTAACTTCTCATGGTTTCAGCCAAAAAGCTGTTAAGAACTCTTTGAAAAAGGGGCAGTGAGTCCTGGGTGGTGCTGAATACCTTACTAGTATAAAGAAAAACTTTAAAAATATATTTGTATCCAACAACTACTTTGCTGTCTTATTAGGGATGATTGGTTGTTCGTTGTATCTTGAGTTTATACTCAGATGATGTTTTCTCTTCTCTGCCAATACTTACACTATTTATTTTATATCTTGTTGCATTAGCTAGGGCCTCCAAAACAATATTGAATAGTCAACATCTCTGTCTTAGTCTTGACTTAAATGGTAGTAGCCTAAGTATTTCACTGTTTAATGAGATGTTATAGGTTTGTAGTAATGACCTTGATCTTATTTAAGTATCTTTTTCTACTTCTGTTTTAGGTAGTTGTTAGTTTACATGCTTGTTTTAGTTAGGAATGACTACTGAATTTTCCCAAATGATTTTTTAGCCCCTGTGTTTTATTGATATGGTTTTAATTGTTTTTACTTTAAGAAAACGTAAATGTAATAAATTATGTTGACAGCTTTCCTAATGGTGAGTGATTTCTGCATCCTTGAAATAAACCCTGCTTGGTCATTTTATATTATTCAGTTAATTCACTGCTGGATTCCATTTACCAGTAATGTGTGTGTGTATATATATATATATATATATATATATATATATATGTAGGACTTTGGCATATATATTTATAAGTGAATTTGGTCTTTTTTTAAAATCAGGTTTTAGTATTAAGTAGATTCTAGCTTCTTTGAATGAATTGGGGTAGCTTTTCTTCCTTCTCCATGGTCTAGACTGGTTTGGGTACATAGCAAGTACCTGTTCTCTTACGATATCTACTGCCCAGTGTTAATAAAGTGTGGGGTTTTACCAGGCTTTTAATCTTTACCATTGTGATTTTAAAATATAACCTCATTGCTTTAAAGGATGATCTCTAAAATTCTTTTTTCCCTGTCTCTTCCAAACTGCCAGGATATGGGTTCTTTTAATGTTTTGCTTCTCATTTTGTTTGTGTTTACGGGGAAGTTTAGAGTGTCAGTAGTTTTCAGGCTGAATGCTTATTGCAAGAGGAAGGAACAAACGAAGGGAAGAGCTATATATATACTATCTAAAGCTTTTGCTGTTAGAGATGTGAGTAGATTTAGTAAGAAAAGGAGAACAGGGTTGGAAGTCAAAAGCCTGATTCCAGCCCCAACTCCCTGAAAACTGGGTGACATTAAGCCAGCCTTCTCTGAGCTTCAAGTTGTTTTTTCCTCATCTGTGTGTCATGCTGATAACTGCTTACTACAGGTGCCTTGAAGATCAGAAGAAGTAGTATTCAAGGGCTTCCAAATCCTTAAAGCACCGTATTGTTGCAGAAGGTACTTTATGGGATTATTCATTTTTACGTGGGATTATGATTAGCTATAATAGAAGACCTCTTCAGCAAAAGGAGATTTTTGTTTGTAAATGTTTAGGTAGTTGTTTATTTGTTGTAAGACAGTCTTTTTTGATGAGGACCACTAATGACCATGAGAGAATAAAAACAGGTTTTAAATTTTATTAAGTAATCTCAATTTTTAAAGATGTTACATTACGCCAATGAGCCAGGCCCAGTAACACTTTAATTTCCTGGCGCCATTAGCAACATTAAGAAAGTGAAAAAAACACTAGCTCATTAATTTTGGGGGTGTCACTATACTTTTCTTGTCCTCATAGAGAGAGAAAGACTTTTTCGCTGACCTTTATTTAGTCACTTGGAAGTAGATACCCCCTTTTTTTTTTGGTAGCAAAATGCTTCTTTAGCACACACACGCAAATAATTTTCTCTAGCGTGTACTTAGAATATTAGCTAATTGAATCACCACATGTTTTGAGCGCCTGAAATGAAAATTATTGAAGAATTCGTCCTGTCAGCCTGTGTGCTCTCCACAGCATTACTGTGAAAGCCTGCTGCTTCCTCTTTCACCCTTGGTGTCTTTAGTGGTCCTCACACCAGGTCCCTACTCAGCAGTGCGATACGCTGCAGACACGGAAAGTCCAAATACGTGGCCAGCTGGTCATGCCGTTGGGGGAGAGTGCAGTCCTTTGTCTGTAATCAAGCATGGACGACATTGGCTTATGAGTCCGCCGAGCGGTGCAAGGTGCCAGGGCATTGATGTTAGTCGTTCGTGTCTGTTGCGTGGTTGGCAACCAGGCCAAGTGTTGAGTGTCGCCCCAGGGTGCATCCACAGGGGCTGTTAACGCGAGTCTAGTGTGGCTGCTTCTTCAGTGAAGTGCGAATGAAAAGAACAAAACCTGTCACCTGAAGGAAAAGTTGTAAGATCCCCCAAACACTGTAAAAATATATGGTTACTAAACTCACTGAGAAAAAGGCCTAGGGCCTGGAAGCAGACATTTTTCACTCTGGCTCGAGTCACTTAGGGGAACATTCTTTCCACTACCAGTGAACAAACAAAGACAAAGAAGAGAATGAATTTTTTTCCTAAAGAACGATCGTCTTGCTGGATTTCTGCTTTATGGCATTTGGGGCTGATCACTCATCCGCGTGCAGAGCACAGGAAGCTCAGAGCATACAATCATTTGTTCCTAAGAGAAGATGTAATTAAATAATTCTTGAACATGGCCCCAGATTGAATCTCTTAAGGCATAAATTCAATAAACAGTCTCTTTCCCTAACGTCGGTGTCCTATTTATTGGATTGCCTGTCCATTACCCATTTCTTCTGGAAGCTGGCCTCCCTGGTCCCTGACTCAGTGGGTGCAGCCAGGGCTCCTGGCGGGAGCCGGGCCCCCGCCCCCGCCCCATTCCCTGCCCAGTGGTGAGCTTGTGAACACCCAGCCCAGGCTCCTCTGTACGACCTTCCTTGGAGGGCTTGGAATGGCCAGCGAGGGGTGCCCGGCTTCGTCTGGCTGCTCTCCTGGCTAGGGGAGTTAACTCAGGAACTATTGTTCTTGGCCGTTTGGGTTGCACATTTGGGGAAGCAGAGAGGGCCCCTCAGGAGGCAGAGAGCGGCCAGAAGTAGGAACTCAGAAAAAGAGAGACTCAGGGGCCAGGGCTGGTTGTTGGCATGTTCATCTGAGTGTGTTGTCCACTGAGATGCCCATTCCAGAGGGCGGGGCTGTCCTGGGAGCAGTTCCTGGAGCGGAGTTGTTCATGAAGTAGCTGGTTTCACGCTGGGGGCAGGTGGCATACGTCGGATGACTTTTCTCGTGCTTCTAGCCCTGAGTTACCATGGTTCTCTACAGGCACAAATTGTGTCTGCCTTAGTACTTGCTGTAACTTAAAAACTAGATTTTACACATTTTTCTGCTTATAATCGACCACACGCTCAGTTTCCTTTTCTAATTGTACTTTATTTTTGAAAGTGGCACATACTCATAATTTAAAAACCTGAATATTCTCTTGAGAAGTAATAACAAAATAACAGGTCACTTCCCCTTTCTGATTTCCTAGAGTCAGTGACTTAGCATTTTCACCCTTTCTTCTGCTGGTTACCTGTACATTTCCAAATAGCCTGTTTCTAGTGTTACTGACTCCCTGCTGTGTAACATAAATGCTTTTACACCCACCACATACTTCTTTTTTTTTAAATTTAATTTTATTTATTTTTTTATACAGCAGGTCCTTATTAGTCATCAGTTTTATACACATCAGTGTATACATGTCAATCCCAGTCGCCCAATTCATCACACCACCACCACCACCACCCCCACCACCCCGGAGCTTTCCCCACTTGCTGTCCATACGTTTGTTCTCTACATCTGTGTCTCAACTTCTATCCTGCAAACTGGTTCATCTGTACCATTTTTCTAGGTTCCACATACATGCGTTAATATACGATATTTGTTTTTCTCTTTCTGACTTATTTCTGCTATCAGATGTTTAGCATCCAAGAGCTCTTCTTTGCTCTCTGAGTGTTTCCGCCCCCTTTTAAAACTAATATCCTGTATTTCTTTTCATGAATGCAGTGTCATCTCTCTGAAGTTTTTTTCTGTTCCCTGCCTGGTCTCTGTCTCCTGCTCCCCCCTTTCAGCGTAGTGGCATTTTCCCTGGTATGGTCTCTGGAGATGAAGTCTCTTGTCTTTCGCTGGGCTGGAGGCCTGGCTCTCAAGGCTGGGAGAGAGGGGCCAGCGGGGAGGCTCCTGTCCTCCTCCTGTCCTCCTTCAGCTGGCCCTTCAGAGGTCCCAGAGCCCTGTCTCCCATACTTCACTGGGGTGTGGGCACTGTGGATGGTCATTTTAGTGAGATTTTTGAAGGAGAGGAGAGTAGAAATAAAAGTTCATCTGTTTATTCCAGAAGGCTCTCAAATCCCAGTATTAGATTTTGATTTTAACCATTTGGTAATTAGCTTTTCTCATACATAGTCTATTTAATACTGTTACTTAGAAATGCCTGCAGCCATTGACTCCCCACCCGTCAAGCTCTCTTCGGGTCAGACGTACCAACCCCATTTTACTAAAGGTCATTACTTCTGTGGTTCTTTCCTTATCATTGAGCCCTAGGAATTTGTTAATTTTGGCTACATTCTTGAGTTTTAGATTGGTCAACTTCTGAATTAATTAGCATCAACATTTAATATTTATTTCTACCTTTACCTACTTGAAGAAGAAAGTAACAACAAAGTTAAAAATATGAGTAGGATAATGAGGTTAAGAAACTTTGATAGACTATCTGTGATGAAAGGGACAGTATGTTCTTACTTATCCACAGCAGACAAAATATTTAATACAGTTGGGCTTTAAATCTTGCCCTTAATTTCTCCTGTCAACTGAATTAAAAAAGGAAAGGTAGTACATCTTTTTTTGTTATTAAGCAAAAGAAAGCATAGAAATTCTTGAGACAATTTTTTAAAAAATTAAACTCAAAGATGGTAATGCATGGTAAGCACTGTTTTGAAGCGTTAACTTAAAAAGCAGTTACTGCTTCCCCAGAGACTGGCTGTGGTGAAGTAGCTTCAGGACGTTCCCACCCTCACCCACCTGTGCCTGTGCTGTGCAGGTTGGCTGTCACCTGCCAAAGTCAAAGGCTTCTGTCCAAGTGGAAGTGATTCTTCTCCTTTTTGTGCTCGTAACCAGCAGCAGGCACCGTCTGTGTTGAGATTATACTTTGTCCAAACACTGAGGCCACGTCAGCCCATCTTCCTGGGTGCTTTGCACATGATCACACCCCAAGTTCGTCTGACAGTCAGGGAGCTGTAAGGACATTACCGATAAGGGGTGCTTTGCCATCAGACCATGCCGGCCTGCTCTGAGCTTACCACAAATACAGTGTTGTGGTCCAGCATCTGGAGGAAGCATTTGAGCCTTGGATCTGTGTTGAGATTGTTTCATTTGATTCATGAGTAACTTGTATGTGATGATATGGTGCTCTAACACAAAAAATAACCATCAGCTGGTCTTAGCTTTGTTCTTAGTAAGATGAACTGGAGGGTCCTAGTGGGTGGATCATGTCCTGTTTCATTTTCTATCCCTACCTCCTAGGAAAGTGCCTGGTGTATGGTAGATGCTTAATAAATGTTTGTTGAATAAATAATTTATAAGTTTTTTCCATATTCATAAATATAAAGGAAAACGTACTACATCTTTTCTGCATATCTGGATAAATCTTAGCCAGTGCAATGCTTTTGATATGCCAGCTTTCTTAACAGTTTGTAATACTCTCTCTTCTCAATGGCATGTAATAGATTGAGTCACCAATTTTAATTTGAGGGATAATGAAGGATTTCTCTATTTCCAGAACAGATGAATACATGACTTGTCTCTAGGGAGAGCAGTGTAGGATGGGGGTAGGAGACAGGTCAGGAATGGATGGAAGATCTCCTTCTCAGTGTACCCTTTGTCTATTTTTAAAATCATGTGTACACATTACTTTCTCAAATGAAAAAAAATCTGACCCATGCTAAAAGAAAAAGAGTGCTATTATTTGTGCCTAAGCTGAGGAGAATGTACTTACCCTGCTAATTACATAAATAGTTGGGCAACAACTGTGTCACTCGCCTTTCAGAGCATACCCAGTTGTTCTGGGGACTGGAAGGTTTATCAAGGAGACTTTTTTTTATAGATTGTTCAGTCAGTTGGTTATTATAACACAGTGAAACTCTTGGCTTTTCTCTGGGAAAGACCCCAAGATCTGCCCACTCAGGAGATCAGGGAAACTACTTACCAGTCAGAAAGCGGGTTGCCATCTTTTATTTCTTCTTCCAAAACCCATAGTGTCGTCATCCATGTATTCAGAGCTAGACTTTTTTTAACAGTTAATCTTAGGTTATCTTATCATTTTAGTGTTTATTAGTGGTACAGTTTGCTTATACACATTTCCACAAAGTGATCTAACTCAGGGTTTCCTGATAAGATGGTGAGGTAAGGAGAGAAGATTACAGAGAAAAAGAAAAGTTAGGGGAAAACTCCACTGGTACAGAAACAGTGAGCTAGTAGGGAAGTGGTGCCCACTGCATCCCACAAGCACTGATGAGTTCTCACCTGCCATAACAGATGAAGGAAGGAAGGACAGATCAGCTACAGGAAGACACCAAGAACCAATCTGTGACTTCCCTTCCTGAGAAAGTTGGTGCACTGTCATGAGAATTAACTTTCACAAATTCTAGCAGACCACTACAAACCCTAGTAACTGGAGAGACAAGAGCTGGCCTAGGAGAAGCAGGGGCCATTTCTACCCCAGGATTCAATTAACATTCAGAGACTTGGCACAAGGATACTGCCATGATAAACCAAAGCTTAGGGACAGCCATCAGGTCTACCAACAGTTATTTAGTTATTTTATGAAGCTTTCTTTTGTCCCCACCCCCTTTTTTTTTCATCCATGCTGCGCGGCATTCAGGTTCTTAGTTCCCCGACCAGGGATCGAACCTGTGTCCCCCTGCAATGGAAGTGCGAAGTCCTAACCACTGGACTGCCAGGGAATTCCCTCCTTTTGGTTCTTAATTAAATGTGATTAAGTACATGACAATTTCAGGGAAAAAGTAGATAAGTTAAAAGAAAAATACATCACTCAAATCTAATACCAGAGAAGACCAGTTAACAAAATAAAATAACAGTGAATAAACAGTGTATCAAAACATCTGATTTTAAGGTAAGTCAGGTAGAATAAATGGTGAAATAATGGTCATGAACATTTTTGGAGAAAATAATGCAGTGGAAGGGGTTTTTCCTATCATACGTTATAAAGCTACAGTCACTAAAAAATCATGGTACTGACACCAGAGTAAATAGACAAATAAGTGGGACAGAATAGAAAGTCCAGGAGCTGTCAAAGTGTAGATATACACAAATTTGGTATATGTTACGGTAGGTATTTCTTGTCAGAAGAAAAAGATGAACTGGTTATTGAATGGTGGTGGGACAACTAGCTAGCCATTTAGGGGGTATAGTTAAAGTTAAATCCCCTCTTTTAATTATATATTAGATGTAAATTCAGTAAAATTAAGGATATAAATATAAAAGTGAAACCAATTAAAGTACTAGAAAGAATTATAGGTGAATATTTAGCTGATCTTTGAATGGGGAACCCTTTTACTATAAGAATGACACCAAAGGAAGAAACTATAAAAGACTCACAAGTCCTTCACAATGTTGAATGTAAGGTTCAAGACCGAAAAGGAGCTATTTGTCCAACATTAGACAGTTGATTAAATGTTGGCCTCTCCTATGGTATACCTTGCCTCTATGAAAATAAAACTGTATATAAAGCTTTATTATTGGGAAGAGGGCCATGATATAATGCTAAGTGAAAAACTTATAAATGTGTATATTTACATGTATGCATTTCTATAGGAAAAGGCCTGGATGGTTCTAATCCAAATGTTAATAGCAATATTTTTTCTTTGGCTATTAAGATCTGGGTATTTCTTTCCCTTTGAATTTTCTGTGTCTTCTTTCCTTTTTTTAAAGTTGTGATTATATGTTTAATTAATTTAGTTTAAAACCAGAGGACAAAAAAGTTTTACAAAATAATTGGTGATAATAAAATTGGAGAGAAAAATGGAGATTTAAACTACCCTCTTGACTAGACTAGATAGATTTCTTAGAAGGAGTTTGGGTATCATCTGTTTTATTGCATAATAACTGCATTGCATTATATGGCAACTTGAATCTATAAATAAATAAGTAAATGCAAATTTGTTTAAGCATAAAAGCCAAATGTATATATTGCTTCTAAAATAACTCTAAAAGATTGTATTTTTAAATGGTGATTTCTCTTATAGTTGATACTTGATTTATATGTACATTCATTCCCTTTAACCAGTCTTTGTTTTGTTTAGTTTCTCTGAATTAAGAAGCAAAGAGCTGTATTAACATACAGAGGTATTATAGTGCACCAAAATTAGTGAATGTGCCTCTGAATGAAAGCTTTGGTGTAGGCAACTTAAAATGTTTTTAAGTCAAAACGGTAATCAAGGAGAGATTGTTTTAGCTCATAGTCTACCAAGAAGCTTTCAGCTGCCAACAAGAAAACCCCTCATTTCTGGAGAAATGTTGCCCCTTCTGCTTTGAGTCCTCCAATAGTTTATTGACTTGGAGGAACAGTATTGTTTTTGGATAATTGAGTCTGGTAGATTCTTTTGAGCCCACCAGCTTTCTCTCTTGAGCCATTGTGTTGACGATCTTCCATTAAGAAAAAGGAAGAGATTAGAAAAAAGAGAGCGCAAATTTTCTCTGTACTGAAACCTCCCCCTACCCTTTAATCCCTGGTAACCACTGATCTGTTCTTCTCTACAGTTTTGCCTTTTCCAGAATACCTTATGACGGGAGTCATATAGTATATAGCCTTTTGAGTCTGTTTTCTTTCTCTTAGCATAATGCATTTGAGATTCATCCATGTTATTGCACTTACTAATAGTTCCTTCGTGTTGCTGACTAGTATACCATTGTGTAGGTGTACCACAGTTGGTTTGTTTCTTTGGTAGAAGAGGGAGATTTTGATTGTTTTCAGTCTTTGCTGTTTTGGATAGAGCTACTATAAGCATTTGACCAGAGTGTTTTGTATGAAATAGGTTTTCATTTGACTTCGGAGTGGGAATGCTGTGTGATATGTTAAGGGAATGTTTGAATTTGTTGAAATGTTTGAAATTGTTGTCAAATTGTCAGTTGTTTTCCACAATGGCTGTAACATTTTGCATTCTCACCAGGATTGTGTGAGTTCCAGTTGTTCCACATCCTTGTCAGCACTTGGTATTGCCAGTTTTTTTTCTCTTATCCATTCTAATAAGTGTGTTGTGGTGTCTGCCCTTGTGTTTCTCTAGTGACTAATGATGTCAAACATGTTTTCAGGTGTTTGTGATCACATATTTTCTTTGATGAAGTGACCGTGACATTGACTTATGAAGCATCTAGGTCAGTTTTCCTATAGACCATTCCACAATGTGGATCTGTTCCTTAAGGTACATATTTTTCTCTTTCTTCTTTCCTCCTTCCCCCCCTCTCTCCCTTCCTTCCTTTCCTAAAAACTGGTTCCTCTGTTCTTATATTGGACATTAGATCTAGAGACTTGATTAGATTAAGTTTAAACAATTTTGCTGAGAATATTTCATGAATGATGTATATGTGAAGGATTTTTAAAAAATGGACTGGAGCAGATTCAAAGCCACCCCTTGATGCTCTCACTCACTGCATTGCAGCAGCTTCCCTAAGGGTGAGAAGAGCTAGAATGATGTCCTTGACTACGTAAGAGGCACAAAGGAGATCAAACACAAGTGGAAAGTTTGGATGTCAATCCAGAGGGAGCAGTGGAGGGTATGGGTCCAGGCAGGTAGTGGGAAGAAGTGGTGATGGGAGCTCACACATGTTCTCTTCTGAAAGCTTCCGTTCTCTCCATGAAATTGCAAGGTCCGTGCTGAAAATGAGGAAGTAGAGAGAGGTGTTAGATGTTTGAAGAGAGAGGAGAAAGTGTAGAATCGAAGAGAGAGGAGAAAGTGTAGAATCAAATAGGAGAGTGGGAGATTGAATGCGCCAGGGAAAAATACAAACACCAGGCCCTAAGAGCCCTCTCGAGAGCATGAGTTTGAAGCAGGGTCAGTTGAAGTTGTGAAGTTGTGTTTCTTCCTCCAGCCATTGTTGTAAGCATGTTAATAATTAGAGCCGTTCCAGTTAATCGTGGGCTTTCACTTTTGACGATTTTATCAAAATGTGGGAGTACCCATGGAGTGTATCAGTAAAACTGGTTACAGTGTAGAATTTTGACATCCTTGATGTTCAGGCAGGTGGCCTGAACACCCATCCTCTGCAGGAGACGGGCATTAAGAGGTTTCAGATCAAGAGCAGAAAATCTAGAAATCTAGACTACTTGCAAGGAATATTCCATTTCCTAAGCGTAGAATTTTGAAATTTTGAAACTTAGTACTCCCGAAATAGACATTTTATGGTAAGTAAAGGAAAAAATAAGGGTTTTATTTATACTTGATTTTTTTCCCTTAATATTGCTTTTTAAATTGGATATGCTTTTTCTGTTAGTTAAACCTGGGATTGAATGTTTTATGGTACTTTAAATAGGTTTCCAACTGTGGGAAAGTGTTTTCTGAACATTTTCTGGGCCATTACAGCAGTGTTATGTAAGAGTGGAAATCATTATAACAAGTTGCATGGTGAACCATGTGCAGACATGCCAGGTGCTCTGGGGCTGATCTCTCCCTGGTCTTTGCTGCTCCCTGTGCTCAGTCACTCTGGGTCCTGCAGAAGAACCTGCCATTCCTCCAGGGCATTTCCTGTTGGAGGAAAGTCTTTGGGTTAGAAACGGTTCCTTCATCCATCCTTTCAGCGTTTCCCAGGGGCCCGTGTGCCCACGCTGTGCTGCACGCTGGGCATACAGCGGTGACTGAAACAGTTGTGGGAATTATGAAATTAACTTGTACAGTAGAATAGACCAGTGTGGAATCCTTTAGAATTATCTGCCCATCCAGCATAGTGCCCACAGCTAATTCTTTAAGCAGTGATATTACAAAATGTATATGAGAAGGTGCTGCTAAAAATTATAAGACATCATAGCCAAGGCAGGAAAGTAATTAATTTTGCTCTGAAGTAAACAGCTTGTGGAGTGAAAAGATTTATAATTAAAACTTAAAATATGACCCAGAATACTTACATTACACTTCCTCAGGCAATTCAAAAGAATACCTGTGTTTAATGCTAAGAAGTCCATCACTATGATGAAAGTTAATTAAAGTGTCAGTGTCTTCCCATGTAGTTTCATAGCTGTATATTGATGGAAGACTCTAAATTCCTCTGTACCTTTACAGTTTTGTTTGTGCATATCTCAATCTGACGTTAATTATTAATTACTAATATTGCAGATAAAATTCGAAGAGTTAAGGATTCTCTGCATCATTTTGTTATGTAGTATTTTAAATTAATTTTATTGAGGTACAATTTGCATACAATAAAATGCACCCATTTTAAATGTTCAGTTTGTTTGGGTCTTGACAATTGTATACACCCCTGTAAGTACCACCACAAAAAGATTTAGACTATTTCCATCACTCCAGAAAGTTCCTTCCTTTCCCTCTGCATTTAGTCCCTTGTACTCCCTATCAAAGATTATCACTGAAGCGCTTTCTATCACTATAAATTGAATTGTCTTTTCTATTCATATAAATGGAATAAAACAGTGAATACTCTTTGTGTCTGGCTTTTTAAATTCAGCGTAATGCTTTTGAGATTCTTCCATGTCGTTGTGTATAGTGTCTTTCTGTGCTGAATAGTGTTTCATGGTATGAATATACCACGATTTTCTTATCCACTCATCAGTTGATGAACATTTTGGTCATTTCCATATTTTTACTATTATGAATGAAACTGAAACAAACATTCTTTTTTTTTTAACATCTTTATTGGAGTATAATTGCTTTACAATGGTGTGTTAGTTTCTGCTTTATAACAAAGTGATTCAGTTATACATATACATATGTTCCCAATCTCTTCCCTCTTGCATCTCCCTCCCTCCCACTCTCCCTATCCCACCCCTCTATGTGGTCACAAAGCACCAAGCTGATCTCCCTGTGCTATGCGGCTGCTTCCCACTAACTATCTATTTTACGTTTGGTAGTGTATATATGTCCGTGCCACTCTCTTTGTCACAGCTTACCCTTCCCCCTCCCCATATCCTCAAGTCCATTCTCTAGTAGGTCTGTGTCTTTATTCCTGTCTTACCCCTAGGTTCTTCAGGACTTTTTTTTTTTTCTTCTTAGATTCCATATATATATGTTAGCATACGGTATTTGTTTTTCTCTTTCTGACTTACTTCACTCTGTATGACAGACTCTAGGTCCATCCACCTCACTACAAATATCTCAATTTTGTTTCTTTTTATGGCTGAGTAATATTCCATTGTATATATGTGCTACACCTTCTTTATCCATTCATCCGATGATGGACACTTAGGTTGCTTCCATGTCCTGGCTATTGTAAATAGAGCTGCAATGAACATTTTGGTACATGACTCTTTTTGAATTATGGTTTTCTCAGGGTATATGCCCAGTAGTGGGATTGCTGGGTCGTATGGTAGTTCTATTTGTAGTTTTTTAAGGAACCTCCATACTGTTCTCCATAGTGGCTGTACCAATTTACATTCCCACCAACAGTGCAAGAGGGTTCCCTTTTCTCCACACCCTCTCCAGCATTTATTGTTTCTAGATTTTTTGATGATGGCCATTCTGACCGGTGTGAGATGATATCTCATTGTAGTTTTGATTTGCATTTCTCTAATGATTAATGATGTTGAGTATTCTTTCATGTGTTTGTTGGCAATCTGTATATCTTCTTTGGAGAAATGTCTATTTAGGTCTTCTGCCCATTTTTGGATTGGGTTGTTTGTTTTTCTGTTATTGAGCTGCATGAGCTGCTTGTAAATCTTGGAGATTAATCCTTTGTCCTGTTGCTTCATTTGCAAATATTTTCTCCCATTCTGAGGGTTTTCTTCCCATATTAGGGAAGTTTTCAACTATAATCTCTTCACATATTTTCTCAGTCCCTTTCTTTTTCTCTTCTTCTTCTGGGACCACTATAATTCGAAGGTTGGTGCATTTAATGTTGTCCCAAAGGTCTCTGAGACTGTCCTCAGTTCTTTTCATTCTTTTTTCTTTATTCTGCTCTGCAGTAGTTATTTCCACTATTTTATCTTCCAGGTCACTTATCCATTCTTCTGCCTCAGTTATTCTGCTATTGATCTCATCTAGAGTATTTTTAATTTCATTTATTGTGTTGTTGTTGTTGCTTGTTTCCCCTTTAGTTCTTCTAGGTCCTTGTTAAATGTTTCTTGCATTTTCTCTATTTCCAAGATTTTGGATCATCTTTACTATCATTATTCTGAACTCTTTTTCAGGTAGACTGCCTATTTCCTCTTCATTTGTTAGGTCTGGTGGGTTTTTACCTTGCTCCTTCATCTACTGTGTGTTTTCCTGTCTTCTCATTTTGCTTATCTTACTGTGTTTGGGGTCTCTTTTTTGTAGGCTGCAGGTTCATAGTTCCCGTTGTTTTTGGTGTCTGTCCCCAGTGGCTAAGGTTGGTTCAGTGGGTTGTGTAGGTTTCCTGGTGGAGGGGACTAGCGCCTGTGTTCTGGTGGATGAGGCCTGATCTTGTCTTCCTGGTGGGCAGGTCCACGTCTGGTGGTGTGTTTTGGGGGTGTCTGTGGCCTTATTATGATTTTAGGCAGCCTCTCGGCTAACGGGTGGGGTTGTGTTCCTGTCTTGCTAGTTGTTTGGCCTAAGGTGTCCAGCACTGTAGCTTGCTGGTTGTTGAGTGAAGCTGGGTCTTGGTGTTGAGATGGAGATCTCTGGGAGATTTTCGCCATTTGATATTACATGGAGCTGGGAGGTCTCTTGTGGACCAGTGTCCTGAAGTTGTCTCTCCCACCTCAGAGGCACAGCACTGACTCCTGGCTGGAGCACCAAGAGCCTTTCACCCACACGGCCACTCAGAAAACGAGGAAAAGGGAGGAAAATACTGTGCCTTGCGCCCAAAGTCCACCTCCTCAATTTGGGATGATTCGTTGTCTATTCAGGTATTCCACAGATGCAGGGTACATCAAGTTGATTGTGGAGATTTAATCCGCTGCTCCTGAGGCTGTTGGGAGGGATTTCCCTTTCTCTTCTTTGTTCGCACAGCTCCCGGGGTTCAGCTTTGGATTTGGCCCCGCCTCTGCGTGTAGGTCGCCGGAGGGCGTCTGTTCTTCGCTCAGACAGGACGGGGTTAAAGGAGCAGCTGATTTGGGGGCTCTGGCTCACTCAGGACAGGGGGGAGGGAGGGGCACGGATGCAGGGCGAGACTGCGGCTGCAGAGGCTGGCGTGACGTTGCACCAGCCTGAGGCGCGCCGTGCGTTCTCCCGGGGAAGTTGTCCCTGGATCACGGGACCCTGGCAGTGGCGGGCTGCACAGGCTCCCCGGAAGGGGGATGTGGACAGTGACCTGTGCTCGCCCACAGGCTTCTTGGTGGCGGCAGCAGCAGCCTTAGCGTCTCATGCCCGTCTCTGGGGTCCGCGCTGATAGCTGCGGCTCTAGCCCGTCTCTGGAGCTCCTTTAAGCAGCGCTCTTAATCCCCTCTCCTCGCGCACCAGGAAACAAAGAGGAAAGAAAAAGTCTCTTGCCTCTTCGGCAGGTCCAGACTTTTCCCAGACTCCCCGCCGGCTAGCTGTGGCACACTATCCCCTTTCAGGCTGTGTTCACACCGCCAAGCCTAGTCCTCTCTGTGCGATCCGACCGAAGCCAGAGCCTCAGCTCCCGGCCCCCCGCCCGCCCCAGCGGGTGAGCAGACAAGCCTCTCGGGCTGGTGAGTGCCGCTCGTCACCTGTGCGGGAATCTCTCCGCTTTGTCCTCTGCACCCCTGTTGCTGTGCTCTCCTCCGCGGATCGGAAGCTTTCCCCCTCCGCCACCCGTAGTCTCCGCCCACGAAGGGGCTTACTAGTGTGTGGAAACCTTTCCTCCTTCACAGCTCCCTCCCACTGGTGCAGGTCCCGTCCCTATCCTTTTGTCTCTGTTTATTCTTTTTTCTTTTGTCCTACCCAGGTACGTGGGGGAGTTTATTGCCTTTTGGGAGGTCTGAGGTCTTCTGCCAGCGTTCAGTGGGTGTTCTATGGGAGCAATCCCACGTGTAGATGTATTTCTGATGTATCTGTGGGGAGGAAGGTGATCTCCGTGTCTTACTCCTCCGCCATATTCTCCGACCGCGCTTGCGTCTTCATGAACGTTCTTGTACACACTTTTTCATGTATGTATGTCTTCGTTCTCGTGGGTGAAAACCTCAGAATGGAATTGCCGAGTCGTATTGTTAAGTATATGTGTCACTGTATAAGAAATTGTCAAACTGTTTTCCAAAGTGATTTTAACATTTCACACTTCCACCAGCAATGGTTGACAGTTCCAGTTGCCCCAAATCCTTGCCAGTATTTGCATTTGTCAGGTTTTTTCTTTCTTTGTTTTAGCCATTCTAGTGGATAGTGATATCACATTGTGGCTTTAACTTGCATTTTCCTGCTGACTAATGATGTTAAGCACTTACAACTCAATATGAAAAGAAATGCAGTAAAAAAAATGAGCATGATAATTGGATAGAACATTGACAAAAGATATATAAAGTGCTAATAATCACATGAAAAGATGCTCAACATTATTAGGCACCAGTCTAGCAATCTATAATAAAATATGGCCAAGTAGGGTATATTTCAGTAATGCAAGGTTGGTTTTACATTAGAAAATTAATTAATTTGTATTTATAGATTTGATTTCCTAATATTATGCTAGGGATTTTTATTTTTATGCTAGTGGAGGATATTGGTCTATACTTTTCTTGCGACATCTTTGTCAGGTTTTGGTATCAGAGTAACACTGTCCTCCTAAGTTTATTGTCCTCCTCTTTTTTTCTGAGAGAGGTTGTATAGGGTTGGTATTATTTATTCCTTAAATGTTTGATATAATTTCCCAATAAAACCATCTGGGCCTGAGAAGTTCTTAAATTATAAATTCAATGTCTTTAATAGATGTAGAAAGCTGTTCAGAGTTTCTGTTTCTTCCCGATATTGTAATTTGTGTCTTCTTTTTTATTGTTAATCTGTTTAGCTAGAGTTTTTATCAATTTCATTGATCTTTCAAAGAACCAACTTTTGGTTTTATTGATTTTTCTCTATTGCTTGTTTTCTATTTTACTGATTCCTGCATTTTCTGTTAATATTTTCTTCATTCTGCTTAATTTGGTTTAGTTCTTTTTCTAGCTGCTCTTAATTCTGTTTTATGAATTTCTTACCCTAGATTCCCTAGCTCTTCTACTGAAGTTTCCATTTTGACAAACAGTTGGTAATTTCCGAGAATTCTTTCTGGTTTTGCAGTTTTTCCTTTTTCATGAGAGGCTGCTCTCACTGTATAAACACAAAATTTTCTTAGTTCTCCTTGAGGCTGTTATCTTTTTTTTAAACTGTATCTTCTGTTCCCTGAATTACCTGAATTATGTTTTCTCTGAGGTTCATTTTCTTTCTTTCTTTCACCCTGGGGTGTGTGTCTGTCTGTTTCTCTGTTTTTATGAAGGCTTTTCTCAAGTGTCTGGTGTTTCTTGGCTATCTGTTTATAGTATATACAGTAATAACTAAATAAATTAAACAAATTAAATTTGTAATGGGAGTTCCCTGCTGGTCCAGTGGTTAGGACTCGGTGCTTTCACCGCTGTGGGCCTGAGTTCAATCCCTGGTCGGGGAACTAAGGTCCTGCAAGCCACGCGACGCAGCCAAAAAAAATTGTATTTAGAATTCCTAATAGTCTCGAGGTGTGGAGCAAGGGTTCACATAGAGCGTGCTCGTGTAGCAAACCGTGATGGTGGCAGAGTTAGGCCTAGTCCACCAGCCTGGAATGCAGTCCCTCCTGTCCTGGCTAAGCCCCCAGCAACACCCACCGTCCAGGGCTGAGCTTTTCCAAGGCCCAGAAGGTAGCCTTTCACTTATAACGGCTGGAAGGCTGAGTAGAAGCTTCTGACAGGCACGGACGGGAAGCACTCACCAGCCTCTGGTGCCAGCTCAGAAACACCTTTCTCAGGAGGGTCCCAGGCGGAACCCAGTGGTTCCGGCACACTTCTCAGCCAGGTCACCTCTTTGCCCGCACTCACCAATCCCTGCTGCGAGCTTCGCCCACAAGGCCTTCTTCCACTTCAGCCCCCACACGGGTATTTCCACAGGCCCTCTGGGACTGTATTCCATCACCAACACGCCTCTCCCAGCCCTCGGCCTCTTCATGGACGACTCTGTGTGAACCTCGCCCCTCCCTGGTAACACCACCTTGTCTGTCACGCACCGAACGGGTGGTGCTCAGGTTTGTTGCCCTCCCTTTACTGGGAAGTGCATGGGGTAGAGCTGGGATCCGAGTGCACGCCCAGTGCTTTTCACTCAACCACACTGACTCCTGAAGGGGTGGGAGTCGTGGCTTCCAGCAGGATAGAACAAAGATGAAGCGACGCGGCAGCAGGAGTGGGCCAGGGAAAGAAAAAGAGAAGCGGCACACTAGGTGGAGAATGACAGGGCCAGACAGCCATCGCTCTTGGAGCCACCAGATGGCCTTCAGGTGGAGTTCGCCCACCTTGCACTGAATGGTGCTGCCACTCCGCTCGTGTGTTCTTCGGTTCTGCCTCATTCCACGCAACTCAGATGCTTAGAGACTTTGTCTCATGCCTGTGGAAACATGGATTCAGAAGCTCATGGCATACAAGAGATTGGTTCAAGACTCACGGGAGATTTAATGCTCTGTGTTTCCTGTCTACTTTTTCATTTGTTGTTAATGAGAATTCATAATTCATGAGAGAATTCATGTAGAAATATTTTCAGAATATTTCCTTGTTACAGTAAGTGAAAGGAGGGTGTGGAGGAATTTTGTGGAGCATATCAACTTATTTCAACTTAAATTCAAAAACTTTTCAGGGCTTCATTGTTCCTTCTAAGAACAGGAAAGCACGTTTAGTGGAATCTTTGTTAAACTTCTTCTTAGAACAGATTTTTTTCTAAAGTGTGTCTGTCTTAGCCCTTAAAGGAGATTTGGCTGCTGTACAGATCTTGTTGAACAATAGTTGCCATTGTAAGGGCTTTCTTGACAAGGACTTCAGGATCAGCATTTATAACAGGTCTCCAGGGTTTTCATATTTCTATTTTCCAAGTAACAGAGGTCATATGTAGCCCAGTGTGGATTTGTTGTAATCGCCCCTTTTATAGGTAATAAGCTGGGAATGAAATGAGAGCTCCTGACCCTTCTTCCAGCACTCATTCATCCACTGTCTTTGTTGCCAGGAACTCAGTGTCACTCAGAGAAAAGGAGGCAGAGAAACTTGAGCGATTGTTCCAAGATCACACAAAACTCCCACAGGAGTAGGAATGATTGATCAGATCGAGAGCCGCTCTGGCCCCAGGTCTCCCATCGCATAGTCTCCCCGGAGCACCAGGCCTCGTGAGTGGCAGCTTCTCACAACACACAAGTTCATTTGATTGCCACCTGTGCTGATCTCCTCCTCGCAGCAGGTTTTTATTTTAGGATGTAATTTGTAGTTTAGAGATGGAGAGCAAAAAGCGTGTTAGGAACTAGGAGCCTGTAGGAAACATATTTATTCTACAGCGAAACACGAGCACATTTTTGCAGTCAGCTCTGCCTGTCGGGGTGAGCTCGGACACATGTGGATAGCAGTGTCGGCTGTGTGGTATTTCGTGTGCTAAGCTACTCACCACAGTGGCAAGTTCAATTCTATAGGAGTCTTTTATTCTACTTTTCTCTCTGAATTTATTTCAAAGCTTTACTGTCCATTAGATTGAGCATGAGCTAATTTAGCTTTCTAGTTCCTGTTAGATACCATCCCTACATTGAGATAACGATTGTACCAAAACATGGCAAGTTTACAGAATGGCGATAGACTGTTGGGTACATTGTCACGGTGCATCATAGATGTCTGTGGAGCATGATTTACAAGTACTGGAAATACTGGAAAGCTTCAAGTACAAAAAATCCATACTTACTAACTGCTGTTCCCTTCGCCTATGACCACCACCACCTCAGACACACAAAATCAAGTTGATGCTACTCTTTAATTCACAGCACAGGCATCTTTGCTTTTATTTTATTTACTCCCACTTCTGTGGCCCTTCCCTGGGATAGGCACCCATACTGGCATGTTTAGTGTATGTCCCTCCCCGCCACTTGTTTGATTAAATTGTGTTGTCCGTGTGTGTTTGTTAGTTTATGTGCATGGATCTGGGCTCTGAATCTCTACATAATTATTTTTTGCTCAGTGTTAATGTTTATGATACTCATCTATGTTGTCATATATAAATCTGGTTCATTGCATTCTACTGCTGCATAAATGTCCATCGTTTGAATGCACCAGAATTTATCCATTCTCCTAGTGATGGACACCTGCCTCCGGCCCTTTGCTCCTAAAGCCATTGCTACATGAGACTGCACAGCCTGGTCTGTGCTCCCTCGTGGATGTGTACACGAGCTTGCACTGAAGCACAGGTGGAGAGAATGTCCAGGTCTAGGAGATGTTTAGCATTCTGAAGGTAAAACTTAGTGCCACCAGTGTAATACAGAACTTTTGGAGCTTTCAAATATATACATTTTGTATAAAAGATGACATTCAGAAGTTCAGTTGAGATTCCTGTTCATTATAAACTGCACTGTCTGAAGATTCTATTTTCGTAGCGGCCTTTTTCTTTTCTCCTAATGGCTCTGCAGGTGTTGGTGACTGTCGCTCCTTGCTGGGCACCTGCTTCCCAGGGAGGGAGCCAACCTGAGTTATCTGAGGAGTGGGTAAAGTAGGACCTTGAATTCTATTTAAAGAAATTAATTATTTCATTATGTAGCAGGGACTTGAGTGTTTTATTTTTAATGTTAAAAATTCTCTTTGCTTTTCTTCATCTCCATGCAACAGAAATTATAATGAACACAATTCTTTGTTCCTGTTGCACTTGGACCTTCCTGTGGAATGGCTGTGCTGGAGCACATTGCTCTACAGAGTAAATGCTGCCTCGTGGACCACAGGACATTATAATTTGCTTTATATACGTTTTTTTCATCTTTGTGCCCTAAGACCTAGAGTCAGAGTCTGGTGCCAAAAATGGAAAAAACGTTTGGAACCAATGTTTGATTGATTATGATGTTATGCTTGGAAATTTTGCACACACAGCTTACTCAGAGAAGATCAAACAGGCAGTGCCCATGCAGTTCTGGGAGGAGCCCTCAGATGGTAAAAGGGGAAAAAGAATAACCAGCCAGTCAGATCAGTTAAATTCAGCTGACCCTAAGAGGGATCAGTGGGACGGAAGATGCCCAGGGAGATGGCCCTGTTATTCCACCAACCAGCCGATTTCCAGTATGCATCCTTTCTCCCCCAGGTCACTCCCGCCCTTCTTTGGGCACTTAAGGGCCTGGCTGCAGACCCCTCTCTCTAATATATATCCCTCTCCATCCTGCACTACCATAGCAGCCAACTTCTTTAACCCCTTTCCTGACCTGTCTACCCCCTGACCTCAGCCCCTCACCTCCAGCCACCCTTGACCTTGTTCCCTCCATATAGCCATGTGACTAGCTTCAGTTTAAATTCCCAGTCTCGCTGACCTCAATGGCCCTCCATGCTGCCTGGCAGTTGTGCATATCTTCCTGGTGCATTATCTTTCCTGCTCACCGAGATGACAGTTTCATGTCTTCTCCTCTCTCAGACCTCCGGCACCTCCTTCCCCTTCCTCACTCTTGGCTGATGACCATGCTTCTCACCTTACTGAGAAAACAGAAGCATCAGATGAAAACTCCCACCATCTGTATTACTTGCATTTGTCCCCATGTGTTTGGCCACCTCTCCGGTAACTGCGAGGGAACCAAGTCTAAGGACACCTCCCTGCTCGTGAACTGGGTCCCATTCTCACGTCCGTCCAGCAGTGCCCCAGCAGTCACCCCACTCTCGCGTACATCATCTCGTTCCCCCTCTGTGTGATCATTCCCATCGGTGCACGCACATGCCAGTGTTTCTCCCATTTTGACCTCACATCTCCCTCCAATTTTTGCCCCATTTTTCTTTAAACAAAACTCCTTTTAAAAAGTTGTCCATGGGCTTCCCTGGTGGCGCAGTGGTTGGGAGTCCGCCTGCCGATTCAGGGGACACGGGTTCGCGCCCTGGTCCGGGAAGATCCCACATGCCGCGGAGCGGCTGGGCCCGTGAGCCATGGCTGCTGAGCCTGCGCGTCTGGAGCCTGTGCTCCGCAACGGGAGAGGCCGCAACAGTGAGAGGCCCGCGTACTGCAGAAAAAAAAAAAAAAAGTTGTCCATGATCACTGTCTCCAATTATTCTCCTTCATTTTCTCTTGAACCATCACTCCACCTAAATGCCACTTCCCAAGGTCACTAGAGACCAGCAGGCTGTTAATACACAGTCATCTCTCTCTATTTTTTTTTTTTTTTTGCGGTACGCAGGTCTCTCACTGCTGTGGCCTCTCCCGCTGCTGAGCACAAGCTCCAGACGCACAGGCCCAGTGGCCATGGCTCATGGGCCCAACCGCTCCGTGGCATGTGGGATCCCCCGAGACCGGGGCACGAACCCGCGTCCCCTGCATCGGCAGGCGGACTCTCAACCACTGCGCCACCAGGGAAGGCCCTCTCTCTATTTTTTTTTAACCATTTATTTCTCATCTGACTTGACTCCCCTCTCCTGGAAACACTTTTTTCATTTGGCTTCCAGGACCCTATTATCACCTGCTTTTCTTCCTGCCACTCTTCTTTAGCTTGGCAGTTCCGCTCCTAGGTGTATGCGCAGTAGAAATGTAGTATTTTTTATAATAGCGCCAAAATGGAAACAACCCAAATGTCCATCAGCTGATGAATGGATAAGTAAATGTGGTTAATCCATATAATTGAGCATTATTAGACAGTAAAAAGAAATGAACTACTAACACATGCTGTACAATATGGTTGAAACTTGAAAACATTACGCTAAGTGAAAAGCCAGTCACAAAGGACTGCATATTGTATGATTCCATTTATATAAAATGTCCAGAATAGACAAATCTATAGATACAGAAAGCAGACTAGTGATTGCTTAGGGCTCAAAGGGATAGGGGATATTTAAGGGATGATGGCTGAACAGAATGGGTGTTTATGGAGGTGTAAGGAAAATGTTCTAAAATTGATTGTGGTGATGGTTGCACACTTCTGTGACTATACTAAAGGCCATTGAATTGTACACTTTAAATGGGATAATGATATATTACTAAAGCGGTTTTTTAACAAAGGAGAACCAATTTACAAGCCTAGAGTGTTAGGTAAGTTTGTTTTAGAATTGCGCTTCAGCCTGTTTTATTAGTAATGAATTTTTAGCCTTTGAGGGTGGATTTTTTTTTTAATTTTTAAATTAAAAAATTTTTATTTTTTAGCACCTTTATTGGAGTATAATTGCTTTACAGTGGTGTGTTAGTTTCTGCTGTATAACAAAGTGAATCAGCTATACATATACATATATTCCCATATTTCTTCCCTCTTGTGTCACCCTCCCACCCTGCCTATCACACCCCTGTAGGTGGACACAAAGCACCAAGCTGATCTCCCTGTGCTATGTGGCTGCTTCCCACTAGCTATCTGTTTTACATTTGGTAGTGTATATGTGTCCATGCCACTCTTTCACTTCGTCCCAGCTTACCCTTCCCCCTCCCCATGTCCTCAAGTCCATTCTCTACATCTGCGTCTTTATTCCTGTCCTGCCCCTAGGTTCTTCAGAAACATTTTTTTCTTTTTAGATTCCATATATATGTGTTAGCATACGGTATTCGTTTTTCTCCTTCTGACTTACTTTACTCTGTATGACAGTCTCTAGGTCCATCCACCTCACTACAAATAACTCAATTTTGTTTCTTTTTATGGCTGAGTAATATTCCATTGTATATATGTGCCACATCTTCTTTATGCATTCATCTGTCAATGGACACTTGGGTTGCTTCCATGTCCTGGTTATTGTAAATAGAGCTGCAATGAACACTGTGGTACATGACTCTTTTTGAATTATGGTTTTCTCAGGGTATATGCCCAGTAGTAGGACTGCTGGGTCGTATGGTAGTTCTATTTTTAGTTTTTTAAGGAACCTCCATACTGTTCTCCATAGTGGCTGTATCAATTTACATTCCCACCAACAGTGCAAGAGGGTTCCCTTTTCTCCACACTTGAGGGTGGATTTTTAAATAGGAAAAATAATTTAGTATCAAACCTTAGGGGTTTACCACATCGCCAAACTGCCTTACACCATTGGGAGTAGAAAACCACTGACAACAGAAAGCCACTTTCATTCACTTGCTCTGGCTGTACATCTAAGAGTTCCAAAACCCTTTCGTGATTTTGCAATTCCAGCTCCGTGGAGTAAGGATGGAGCCTCCCAGATGCCTTGCTACCAGTTTCCTTGGGAAGCAAACTCTGAGAGGAGCCTAGTGTGCAGGACATTCATTAGGGAAAGCTCTTGAGAATCAACACATGAAAAGAGGAGAAAGAAGCAGGAATGAGCAGAGGGAGAAGGTGGGCAGCAGTGCAGTCTCAACAAAGACCTCTGCTGATCCCACAGGGAGCTCTGAAGCTGGGCTGGCCCTGCACAGTCGTCCCAAGTTGGGACGAGGTGGCCAAGCTTTTGGTCACCACTCCTCATGAACTAGTCATTGGGTGCAGGCTGCCTCAGGTGCAGGGGGTGACCATCAGCAAGGTGGGTCTCTTCAGTTGAGGTGTGCTTCCAGCAGCTGGGGGAATTAAGTCCTTCAGTCCTGATGGGGCATGTGGGCGGAGTGTCCCAGCATCCTGTTCAATTCCCTTACACTCTGAGTGTTGCTCCTCTCAAAAGTCAACTCCTTAAGCGCCTATTTCTGTGAGAATGGACTTAGGGGACGTAACCCAGAGTAATGTTGACATTGCAGACTTCAAATTTGTGCTGTGATATACTTTGAAAATAAGGAAAGTTTCTTCTTATTATATTGGTCTTAATTTTAAGACTACATAGTATATCTACTGTTAGTACTGTGTATTATAAAGCCTAAGCAATAGAAAAGAATACTGGACTTGTCAAACATATAATCCATTCACAGAAGTTTTTCAGAACTATTCCACAGTTTAATAGAAGTGCTTTTTAACCTGTTGCTCTGTTGCATCACAAGAGACTACATAAATGTTCTCATTCACGTTTTCTAATGTGCAGTATTATGACTTTAGCTCAGGTGGCTTGAGTATTTTGTTCAGGAATCTTATTTCAAGTTTGTCACTTGATTTTTAAAAACATTTCAAAAGTGGCAAAGTTATTAATATAAAATTTCTTTATCATAACCAGGGAACTCTCTAAGATGTCTGATTCTGGTATGGGTAAAAAGCCGGATATGTAATTTTTCACCAACTCAGGGATCAGATTTTCTGTATTTTTATTTTACATTCACAGACATATAGACAACTGTTTTTCTATTTGACTCAAAAAACAGTGGTAAAAACTAGCAGATCAAAAGTCAATTGCTTACCTATATACCAGAAATAAAAATTGGAATTTGAAATAAAAAACATAACACCACTTACACTAGTACCCCCCCCAAAAGTTGAATTACTTGAGTATAAATTTAACAAAATATGTACAAGATCTTGATAAGGAAAACTATAAAACTGATGAAAGAAATCTAAGAAAATCTACCTGTCTGGATACTCCATGTTCATGGATGAAAAGACTCAATATTGTTAACATGTCAGTTTTTCCCCAACTTGATCTATATATTCAGTGCAATCCCAATCAAAATCCCAGCAAGTTATTTTCTGGATTTCAACAAAGATTCTAAAGATTTTGTGGAATGGCAAAAGACCCAGAATAGTCAACACGATAATGAAGAAGGAAGAACAAAGTCAGAAGAAGACTGACACTTCCTGATTTCAAGACTTACCATGAAGCTACAGAAATCAGGACAGTGTGGTATTGGTGAAAGAAGAGAGAAATATATCAGTTGAACAGAATAGGGAGACCAAAAATAGACTCACATAAATATAGTGAACTGATCTTTGATAAAGGAGCAAAGGCAATTCGATGCGGAAAGGATAGCCTTTTCAACAGAGGGTGCAAGGGTGCTGAAACAACTGAACATTTACATGCCAAAAAAAAAAAAAAAAGAATATATAAACAGACCTTACACCTTTCACAAAAATTAACTGAAAATGGATCAGAGACCTAAATGTAAAACACAAAGCTATAAAACTTCTAGAAGATAATATAGAAAATCTAGGTGACCTAGGATTTGGCAACGACTTTTTAGATACAGTTCCAAAAGCGTGAAAGAAATAATTGATAAGATGAACTTTTTAAAAATTACAAAATTTCTCTGCAAAGAATAATTTTGAGAGACTGAAAAGATAAGCCACGGACTAGGAGAAAATATTTGCAAAAGACATACCTCCTAAAGGACTTGTATACAAAACATACAAAGAATTCCTAAAACTTAACATAACAGCCCATAAATAAACAACCCAACAGTTTATTCGTGGCTGGTGGGAATGCAGAATGGTTCAGCCACTTGGAAAAGAGTTTGGCCGTTTCTTACAGAGCTAAATATAGGTTTACCATACATTCCAGCAATTGCCCTCCTAGATATTTACCCAAGTAGGTTGAAAACTTATGTCTACACAGAAAGCTACACATGAATGTTTATGTCAGCTTTATTCATAATTGTCAAAAATTTGAAGCAACCAAGACATCCTTCAGTAAATGACTGGATAAACTATGGTACATGTATACAATGGAGTGCTTTCACTGTTAAGAAGAAATGAGCTATCAAGCCATGAAAAGATATAGAGGACCCCTAAATGCGTATTACTAAGTGAAAGGCTCCCGTCTGGAAAGGCTTCATGCTCTACGAGTCCAACTATATGACATTCTAGAAAAGGCGAAACTATAGAGACAGTAAAGAGATCAGTGGTTGCCAGGAGTTTGTTAGGGAGGGAAGAAGGATGGGATGAAGAGGTGGCCCACAGATGTTTAGGGTGGTAAAACTATTCTGTATAATACTGCAGTGGTGGATACATGACATTATGCGTTTGTAAAAGCCCATGCAATGAACCTGAACTATAGACCTTAGTTAATAATAGTGTATCAATATTGGTTCTTCAGCTGTAACACATGTACCACACTAACACAAAATGTTAATAATAGAGGAAACTGGAGGAGTGAAGGGTATATGGGAACTCTCTGTACTTTCTATGCAGTTACTTTGCAAAACTAAAATTTCTCTAAAAATAAAATCTCTTAATAAAAAGTAATAGTAAAAAATCATTATAGTTTAACATGTTCTAGTATAAATTACATTAAATTTAAGCCAGAAGTCAAGTTCTTTGTACTTGTACAGAACTTAGCGTACTTTCTTCTTCCTCTCCTTCCTTTTCCTCCAATCCCTCAGTCTTCTCCGATGCTTTTCACTATGAACAGAAAGTTCACAAATAAATAAAAGGCAAATGGCTGTTAAGCATAGAAATAGATACTTAACACCACTGAGTAAGAAATGCAAAGTGAAACTAAACTGAAATATTAGTTGTCACCTATCACTTTTGCAAATCCGCAAGAGGGATATTACCCTGAGTCAACAGGCTGTGGGGAAGCAGGAACCCTCATACACAGCGGCTAGAAGTGCACACTGGCTCAGCACCACAGATGAGACAGTTTGGCAGAATCTACTTGAATTACAACAGCATATATCCTTTGACCCAACAATTCTACATTTGGGAATTTATCCCACAAATATAATTGCGTGTGTGCAAAATGATAAATGTGTGGGGATAGTCATTGCAACGTCCTTAATAATGACAAAATATTGGAAATAACGTAAATGTCCATCACTGGTTAAGTAAATTATGGATGCTTTCTATGTACAAATATGAAAGCACTCTAATATTAGTAAGTACAAAAATCAAAATGCAGAACACTATCGCTATATGGTTCCTTTTGTGTAAAAATGGAGAATAACAATAATATAGTCCAATTTACTTGTGTTGACTTGAAAAAACCACACACAACATAAGAGCTGTAAACTGAGATTATCCAGTGTTTTACTGAGGATTATGGCCCAGGGGTAGCCTCTCAGATAGCTCTGAGAAACTGTTGTGAAGAAGTAATGGGGGAGGTCATGCACGATACCGACCAGAGTTCTTGGCCTTCCCCAATCAATAGAAATTGATAAAGGGCCAGACAAGAAATTCAAGCAAGACTTTATTGGGGCTCCTGCAGGGAGCAAAACAAGTAACAGGCTCCCTTGCTCACTCCCTGAAGGGGGGCGAGCTGGTTCCTTCCATGGGATAAGGGTAGGGGTGTGTCCAAAGGTCAGGCCAGAGGGTTGGCTTAGGTGTTTTGCCCACCCTTTTGGTGCTGTTGTGTACAAGGGGCTTGCACAGTACCCTGCTTTTGCTCTCGACACCCTGTTTTTGCTCAGGGCTCTTCAGGAGTGTCAGATGGGTTTTTTTGGTCTTTTTGTATCTTGTTGTCCGTAATTTGCCCCAACTGCACATGCATGCAGTTATTTTTTTTTTATTTTTTTGGTACGCGGGCCTCTCACTGTTGTGGCCTCCCCCGTTGCGGAGCACAGGCTCCGGACGCGCAGGCTCAGCGGCCATGGCTCATGGGCCCAGCCGCTCCGCGGCATGTGGGATCTTCCCGGACCGGGGCATGAACCCGTGTCCCCTGCATCGGCAGGCGGACTCTCAACCACTGCGCCACCAGGGAAGCCTGCATGCAGTTATTTTTCATCCCTTATAGTTTCTTTGTATTTTGTTACTTGGAGACATTTGTCCAGGTGCAAGCACTGCAACAAAGGATCTCAGGTCCCAGGTCCTAGCCTGTCTCGAGCATATAGGTGATCTTGGCTAAGGATATGTGTAATCAAGCACACATCTCGTTCCAAGGTTGCTGCTAGTCACAGGGAACAGGTATCTTAGTGGTTTTAACGGTGGTCTAAGTGTGGGAAGATGTGAGAATCGAGGTTCATAAAAGACTTCTGAAAATGTCCATTTGCAGGCCTATTCTGCCAGTTTTCCCAGAGCACTAAGCGCCTCATTCCTGATCTGTGCCATTCCTTTCAGGGTGTGTTGAAGGTCAGTGACTGTGGTAGCAAATGACTTATCAATAATTCTCATAGAACAGGATGGTGAGTGACCTTCTTTAGTTGGCGCTTGTACATTGGGCACTGGGCACAGCAGGGCACTGGGCAGATAGATGCAAGGGCAAGCAGGAAATTTTTCACTATATGCCTTTTTCCCCCTAACCACGTGACTATACTACCTTCAAACATGCATTTCAAAAAACAAAGAATTATAAAATGTGAATATTTACTATAAACTTAGAATACCTAGGAAAAATTGCTTTTTGCTATTGTCACACCTTAGAAATTATTTTTATCTGTGTATGAAAATCCTTCCCTTGGGTGTTTGCAGTATGGTGAGTTGTTATTTTTTAACTGTGAGGGTCGTTTAATGTTCCCAGTGAAAACCTGACTTTGCCACAAAAGTAGTTCAGATTTTTTTTTTTTACTTTTCTAACAGCAATGTTCATTAAGCATATCTAGTCGATTTAAGAAGAGAAAAAGTAGCAAGATAGTATTTCCTTTCAGAAAGTATGTCAGTGGAAAATGTAAAATTTTATCTTCGATCTGTTTTTTAAATGTGTAGCTGTAAAAAGTTCTAGCCCTTTTCTTCTTTGACACCAACTCCCTATTCAGTTGTATTAAGTTATTCTCTTTTAGAATAGACTTTCCAGTTGGCTTTTTTTTTTTCTCTCCTCTTTCTTCTACATACACTGCTTCTATGCAACTACTTTTCTATTTCCCTTGCTCTGGCAAAGATGTAAATTGTTACACTAAGGCAATACCTGTCAAACAGGATATTGCTGCTAAGTTCTACAAGGAGTAGGCATGGATGCTGTATCTTAATGAGCCCTGGAAAATGAAAGGTAGGAAGCATTCCTTGCTGAACTACATGGGCTCTTGAGCCCTAGTGTATAATGATCTTGAGGGCTATCTATATAAATTATTTGGAATTCTTCCACAAGGGAGGTTACTCTCTTCTCCCCATTTATTTATTCGATCATTTGTTTGTATCAGTATAGGCTCATGGATGTTTATTTTATATTTTGGGATATCATGAAATGCTACTTTATTTTGTTGCTCAAATTGTTTCAGCTTTGGCCATTGGGGGCTCTTTTGGTTGGCTTTTGAGTCTCTTTGACATACCCCCATTTGTGTGTGTGTGTGTATGTATTTTCATTTTGAGCACTCCCTTATTTTCTGTCACTATAAGATGTTCCGGACTCATTTTATATATTTCCTGCCCCAGTCCTAGAATCACCCAGTTCTCCAAGGAGCTCGGGTTTTTTCTAAATTGGAGAATGGTATTAGAAACCAAGAACTGCATGCATCTCTTTATTTTTAACCTATCTTGAGTGCCTATATTTAAGATGTGTTTCTTGCAGACAGCATATAGTTGAGCCTTGCTTTTTATCCTCTCTGATATTCTCTGTCTTTTAACTGGTGTATTTAGACCATGCATTTTTTAAATGATTATTGATGTAGTTGGATTAATGTCTACCATGTTTTTCAGTTTTCTGTTTGCTACATTTGTTCTTTATTTCTTTTTTCCCTTTTTTTTTTCCTGCTTTCTCTGGTTTTACTTAAGCATTTTGTATGATTCCTTTTCATCTCCTCTCTTAGCCTATCAACTATACTTCTTTTTTTTTTTTTTTTTTGCGGTATGCAGGCCTCTCACTGTTGTGGCCTCTCCCGTTGCGGAGCACAGGCTCTGGACGTGCAGGCTCAGCAGCCATGGCTTACGGGCCCAGCCGCTCCACGGCGTGTGGGATCTTCCCGGACCGGGGCACGAACCCGTGTCCCCTGCATCGGCAGGCAGACTCTGAACCACTGCGCCACCAGGGAAGCCCAACTATACTTCTTTTTAAAAACATTGTACTGGTTGCCATAAAGTTTAAAATATACATTTTAAGCTAATCTAATCCACCTTCAAATAGTACTATACTACCTCATATGTAGTGTGGTACATGTATACCTTATAATAAAATATTCCCAATTCCTCCCTCTTGTCCCTTAAAACATAGCTATCATGCATTTCACTTTTCCATATGCTATAATCACCTAATAACAGTTATTGCTTTAAACAAGCAGTTGTCTTTTAGATCAATTAAGAATAAGAAAAATAAAATGTTTTATTTTACCTTCATTTGTTCCTTCTCTGACACTCTTTATTTCTGTAGATCCAGGTTTCTGACCTACATCATTTTCCTTCTGCCTGAAGAACTTCCTTTAACATTTCCTGCAGGGCACGTCTGGTGGCAGTGGGTTGTCATTCATATTCATTCTCGCTCTCTCTTTCTCTCAGACTTCTAGAATAATAACTTATGAAATAATAGAAAGTTTTTACTTCTCTTTCACTTTTGAAAGGTAATTTCAGCTAGAGTTTATATCTCTAGCTCACTGGGGATTTCTTTCCACACTTTGAATATTTCATTTTATTCTCTTCTTGCTTGCATGGTTTCTGATGAGAAGTCTGCTCTATTTTATTCTTGTTCCTTTGTAGGAAAGGTGTTTTTCTCCCGTCTTCTCTCAAGATTTTCTCTTTGTCTTTGGTCTTCTGCAGTTTGAATATAATATGACTAGGTATGGATATCTTAGTATTTACCAGCTTCATGTTTTGTGAGCTTCCTGGACCTTTGATTTGGTGTCTGTCGTTAATTTTGGAAAGTTCTCAGCCATTATTTCTTCTGCTCCGTTCTCTCTTTATTCTCTTTCTAGTGTCACAGTTATGCACGTGATACACATTTTTAATATTGTCCCACAGTTAATGGCTAATTTCTTTTTTGTCCATTCTTTTTCTCTTATGATGTTGGCTGCAGGCTTGTCATATATGCCCTTTATTATGTCGAGGCATGTTCCTTTTATCTACTTTGTTGAGAGTTTCTATCACAGATGGATGCTGAATTTTGTCCAATGCTTTTTCTGCATCCACTGAGATGATCACATGCTTTTTATCCTTCATTTTGTTTATGTGTTGACTGATTTGAACCAACCTTGTATCCTGAAATAAATCCCACTTCAGCATGGTGCATGATCTTTTTAATGTATTGTTGAATTTGGTTTGCTACAAGGATTTCTGCATCTATGTTCATTGGGGGAAATGGCCTGTAATTTTCTTTTCTTGTGGTGTCCTTGTCTGGTTTTGGTATCATGGTAAAGCTGGTCTTGTAAAATGAATTTGAAGCATTCCCTCCTCTTCAGTATTTGGAAGAGTTTGAGGAATGGTATTAATTCTTCTCTGAATACTTGGTAGAATTCACCAGGGAAGCTGTCTGGTCCTGGACTTTTGTTTGTTGGGAGGTATTTCATTACTGATTCGATATCCTTACTAGTAATTGGTCTAGTAATTGGGAAGTTTCTTTTGACCTATCTTCGAGAGTGCTGGGTTTTCCTCAGCTGTCTCCTGTCACCTGATGAGCCTATCAAAGGCATTCTTAATTTTTGTTAGTCTTTTTGATTTTTAGCATTTCAATTTGATTGTTTCTTAGATTTTCCATTTCGTTGCTTACATTATTCATCTGTTCTTGCATTTTGCCTCCTTATACCATTAACGCCCTTAACATATTCATCATAGTTATTTTAAATTCTCTTCCTGATAATTTCCAAATCTCTTATATCCAAGTCTGGTTCTGATGGTTTCTTCAGAGTGTTTTCCTTGCCTTTTGGCATGCCTTGCAATTTGGTGTTGAAAGTCAGACATGCTCTGTGGGGCAGCAGATGAGGTAAATAGACCTTTAGTTTGAGAATTTACATTAATCTGTCTAGGAGTTGGGCTGTTTTCAGTGTTTATTCTGGCTATAGGTACCAGAGGCTTTAAGTTCCTCTAATATCCTTGTTTTCGTTTCTCCTCTTTACTATGGGCTTCCCTATGTTTTCCTCCTTAGGGAGAGTCTGTGTCTTACAGCCCACGTAACTATAACCCACTGTTGTTATACTTGAGCCCTGTTGGTGTGTGAGAACATGTTGGGGAGGGGACACACTCTGTAATCTTCCAATTAAATCTCAGTCTTTTAGGGGGGACACTGTTTCAGGACAAGTGTTCATCCCCGGTATAGCTTTTCCACCCATCCCCATCCCCTTCCCCTTCCCTGTCTGCAGAGTTCCCGGTCTATTTCCTTGAAACCCTGACCTCTGTTGACTATGTTATGTTTTTGTCTTTATTTCTCCCTAGGTGAGACAGGATGGCTGGCGGGGGCTGGAGCAGGGAGGAATTTCCCTATCCCAGTTGAAATCAAGTTTCAGAATTTTCACTGGCTAAGTCCTTACCCCTGGAGGGTAAGCCATTGTTATGGAGAAGGTTCTGAACAGTGTTTCCTCATGCCTGTTCTTCTTCTCCTGCAAGACCCATGTGGGGATCCTTCTTGTATCCTCACCCTGGGAACCTGATAAGAGTTCCTGGAGGGAAAGCCTGTGGAAGTGTGGGGACCCCCCTAAGACAGCAACCCTTAGGGGTTTCTCACTCATGCTAGTCTCACTCAACCACTAGCAATTCGTCAAAATTACCAGTTAAGTGTTCCTGCTAGTTTACGCCTCCAGCAGCTTCTGTTCCAGCTTCTGTTGCTTTATCTCTCTGGATGCACCTGTCTCTCCAGACTTTTTGGGGCGGTGGTTTGTCCTCACTTCTCAGACAGGTCAAAGAAGTCATTAATTTTCAGTTTGTCCAGCTTTTTCTTGTTGTATTGACAGGAGTGATGTCTTCCAAACTCTTTACATGTTGGAGCTGAAACCAGAAGTGCTTGTAAGTCTCTTTTGAGGAACTTTATTTGGCTTTGTATAAATTTGCCAGTTACAGAAATAGTAAGTTGAAGCATATGTTCAGTAGTAAATATGACAAATCTTGCTTCAGGGAAACATATAAAGCAGAATGTTTAAATAATTAAGCAAACCAATTATTTGCTCAATGACAGTGGCAGTGTAAAGTCCACAGTGGGATAGGCAGAAATCTAACCCCCCACCTTCTCCTGCCCAGTCTTTTAGGCTTTTCTTCTTTGCAGATTCTGAGATGCAGTTTAGGACCTTTCTGTCATCCATCACCCAGTTAATTTGCTGATGCCACTGGGATGGTTTGGTGCTTGAAATGTAAAGCCCATTATATCCTGGCACAAGTTCTCGATTTAGAAGTATATTTTTGTTCAAAACATTTGTTCAGAGTGAAAACTGCAGACAGTGACATTGTGGCCTTCCACAGAACATTTGTATATGCATATAAGCAGTATTAACTGAATTGGAATGAAGACTTATGAAGAGCAGAATTAAGAGTTACCATTTTTCATTTATAAACAGATACGATCTGATTTTTATTTTTTTTATTTTTATTTTACTTTATTGTTTGCGGTACGCGGGCCTCTCACTGTTGTGGCCTCTCCCGTTGCGGAGCACAGGCTCCGGACGCGCAGGCTCAGTGACCATGGCTCACGGGCCTAGCCGCTCCGCGGCATGTGGGACCTTCCCGGACTGGGGCACGAACCCGTGTCCCCTGCATCGGCAGGCGGACTCTCAACCACTGCGCCACATTCTTTGCAGTAATTTCTTTCTTCAAAAACATAGCTGATTGGTTAAATTGCTGCCACTAAAGTCTAGAGTCCTAAACTAAGTTGAAGAAGGTCAGAGAGTCCAATCTGACAAAGTAGTAACATACTAACTTTAGGAATTAGCATTTCTAGAGGGTGGTTCAAGAGGGCAAGTAGGAAAATCCTGAACTCACCTCCTCTCATGGACACACCAAATCTACAGCTGCATATGGAACAACTCCCTCTGGAAAAGACCTGAAAAACCGCTGAGTATCTCCTTCACATCAAACAAGAAAAGGACCACATTGAGGTGGGTAGGAAAGGGTGAGACACAGTCTCGCCAAAAACCCCACCCCCAGCACTGTGACCCACAATCAAGATGGATCTCACACACTTCAGATGCCAGTCACAGGCTCAGTTTATCACCTTTGCTTTTGACTGTTGAGCTATAGATTAGAGGTTCCAACAACCCCCTCCTTAAGTTGTTATCAACATAAGATAGATTATTGTAAGTACAGGTTGTTCTAGCAAGCTTCATGGTAACCACGAAGCAAAAACTTACAGTAGATACACAAAAGATAATGAGAAAGGAATCTAAGCATGACACTACCAGCAAACCTCAAAGGAAGAGAGCAAGAGAAGAAGGAAGGAACAGAGAGGAAAACAAATAACAGTCTAGCAATAAGTACATACTTATCAGTAGTTACTTTCAATGTAAATGGACTAAATTATCCAATCAAAAGACAAAGAATGGCTGAATGGATGAAAATTAAGACCCATCATTATGCTGCCTACAAGGTACTTCAGGTGTAAGGTCACATAAACGGAAAGTGAAGGGATGGAAAAAGATGTTCCATACAAATGGAAACCAAAAGGAAGCTGGAGTAGCTATACTTGTATCAGACAAAATAGAGTTTAAAACAAAGACTGTAATAAAAGACAAAGAAGGGTATTACATAATGATAAAGGGGCCAATCCAACTAGAGAATATAACGTTTATAAAAATGTATGCACCTAACAAAGGAGTACCTAAAATATATAAAGCAAATATTAACAGACATAAAGGGAGAAATTGACAGTAACACGATAATAGTAGGGGACTTTAATACATCAATGGATAGATCAAACAGATGGAAAATCAATAAGGAAACTTCAGTCTTAAATGACACATTAGATCAGATTGACTTAATAGATATATAAAGAACATTGCATCCAAACGCAGGGGGATAGACATTCTTAAGTGTACATGGAACATTCTCTTGGATAGATCATACATTAGGCCACAAAACAACTCTTAATAAATTTAGGGAGTTTGAAATCATATGAGGCATCATTTCTGACCACAGTGGTATGAAACTAGAAATCAATTACAAAACGAAAACTGGAAAAATCACAAATATATGGAGATTAAACAACATGCTATGGAACAACCAATGGGTCAACAGAGAAATCAAAGGAGAAATCAAATAACACCTTGAGACAAATGAAAGTGGAAATGCAACATACCCAAATTTATGGGCTATTATCAACAGCAGTTTTAAGAGGGAAGTTCATAGTAATACAGGCCAACCTCAAGAAACAAGAAAGATCTCAAATAAACAATTTAACTGTCTTAAACCTAAAGGAACTAGGAGGAGAAGAAAATTTGAAGCCCGAAATTAGTAGAAGGAAGGAAATAACAAAAATCAGAGGAGAAATAAATGAAATGGAGACTAAAAGACATTAGAAAAGATTAGTGAAACCAAGAGCTGGTTTTTTGATCTTAGCTTAACTCATGAAGCGAAAAAGAGTGCTCAATGAAATGAAAGAGAAGAAATGAAAGAGAAGACTGATACCATAGAAATACAAAGGAACATAAGAGACTGCTATGAACAATTATGTGCCAACGAATCAGACAACCTTGAAGAGGCGGATAAATTCTTAGAAACATACAACCTTCCAAGACTGAATCATGAGGAAATAGAAAATCTGAAGAGACCAATTACTAGTAAGGATATCGAATCAGTAATGAAATACCTCCCAACAAACAAAAGTCCAGGACCAGACAGCTTCCCTGGTGAATTCTACCAAGTATTCAGAGAAGAATTAATACCATTCCCCAAACTCTTCCAAATATTGAAGAGGAGGGAATGCTTCAAATTCATTTTACAAGACCAGCTTTACCATGATACCAAAACCAGACAAGGACACCACAAGAAAAGAAAATTACAGGCCATTTCCCCCAATGAACATAGATGCAGAAATCCTTGTAGCAAACCAAATTCAACAATACATTAAAAAGATCATGCACCATGCTGAAGTGGGATTTATTTCAGGATACAAGGTTGGTTCAAATCAGTCAACACATAAACAAAATGAAGGATAAAAAGCATGTGATCATCTCAGTGGATGCAGAAAAAGCATTGGACAAAATTCAGCATCCATCTGTGATAGAAACTCTCAACAAAGTAGATAAAAGGAACATGCCTCGACATAATAAAGGGCATATATGACAAGCCTGCAGCCAACATCATATTGAATGGTGAAGAGCTGAAAGCTTTTCCTCTAAGATGAAGAACAGTCAAGGAAACCCACTGTCACCACTTTTATTCAATTTAGTATTGAAAGTCATAGCTCGAACAATTAGGCAAGAAAAAGAAATAAAAGGCATCCAAATTGGAAAGGAGGAAGTAAAACTGTCACTGTTTGCAGATGACATGACTTTATATATAGAAAACCTTAAAGACTCCAGCAAAAAACTATTAGAACTGATCAACGAATTCAGTTGCAAAATACAAAATCAATATACAAAAATCTGTTGCATTTCTACACGCTAATAATGAACTATGAGAAAGAGAAATTAAGAAAACAATCCCATGTACAATCACATCAAGAAAAACAAAATGCTTAGGAATAAATTTAACCAAAGAGGTGAAAGAGCTGTACGCTGAAAACTGTAAGACATTGATGAAAAAAATCGAAGAAGACACACATAAATGGAAAGATATTCCATGCTTCTGGATTGGAAGAATTAATATTGTTAAAATGTCCATACTGATGCAGACCAGGGTTCTTGGCCTTCCCCAATCAATAGAAATGGACTAGAGGCCAGACAAGAAATTCAGGCAAGGCTTTACTGGGGCTCCTGCAACCGCAGGAGGGAGCGAAAACAAGTGACAGGTTCCCTTGCTTGCTCCCTGAGGGCGGGTGAGCTGATTCCTTACATGGGTGAGGGTGGGGCTGTATTCAGGGGTCGGGCCAGAGGGTGGGCTTAGGTGTTTTGCCCACCCTTCGGTGGTGTTGTGTACAAGGGGTGTGCGCAGTACCCTGCCTTTGTTCCTGACACCCTGTTTTTGCTCAGTGCTCTTCAGAAGTGGCAGTTGGGATTTTTGGTCTTTTTTTCTAATCTTTTTGTCCATAATTTGCCCCAACTGCGCATGTACGCAGTTGTTTTTAGTCCCTTATAATCTCTTTATTTTGTTGCTCGAGAAGATGTTTGTCCAGGTGCAAGCACTGCAGCACTGCAGCAAAGGGTCCCAGGTCCCAGCCTGTCCCAATACTACCCAAAGCAATTTACAGATTCAGTGCAACCCCTATCAAAATACCAATGACATTTTCACAGAAATAGAACAAAATCTTAAAATTCATATGGAACCACAAAAGACCCTGTAATGGAAAACCCTCAGTCTTCTACTTTATGTATAGGGAAAAAGCCAGCTCTTCCCTACTTTCTTTCTTGTGTGTCTCCTTTACCTTCACAGAAAACACTTCACTTCAGACACTTTTGGACACCAAATACGTGGAGGTTTTTCCACTCACCAAGCAATTTTACTCAGTTATGACACTGTCTACCCAGAGGTAGTATCAGATCCCATAGGTTAAGACTCAGTCACACAGGATGTCCCACCATACACACTTCAGACACCAGTCGCAAGCCCAGGTTGGACTTCAGATGCCATTCTCGAGTACCAGCTTGTTACCTGTACCTCTGACTTACTTGCTATAAATCAGAGGTGCCCACGACCCCCTCTACAGGTTTGATTAATTTGCTAGAGTGGTTCACAGAACTCAGGAAAAGTTTACTTACATTTACTGGTTTCTTATGAAAGGCTATAGTAAAGGATATAGATGACCATCCAGGTGGAAAGGATGCATAGGGCAAGGTATGTGGGAAGGGGTGTGGAGCTTCCATGCCCTCCCTGGGTACCCACTCTCACGGCATCTCCATGTGTTCACCAACCTGGAAGCTGTCCAAACACTGTACTTCTAGGAAGGCTTTATCACGTCAGCATGAAAGATCATTAACTCCATTTTCAGCCCTTCTCTCTTCTCAAGAGCATGGGAGGTGGGGTTGAAAATTTCAATCTTATAAGATTAGCTTGGCCTTTCTGGTGACCAGCCCACATCCAGGAGCCCACCCAGAGTTACCTCAATAGAGGAAAAGACACTCCTGTCACCTAGGAAACTACAAGGGCTTTAGGAGCTCTGTGTCAAAAACAGAGGTCAAAGACCAATATTTGAAAAAGAGATGTTCCTAGTGTTCTTATCACTTAGGAAATCATAAGGGTTTAAGTAGCTCTGTGCCAGGAACCAGAGACAGAGACCAAATATATATTTTCTATTATCTCACAGACTCTAAATAGCCAAAGCGATCTTGAGAAAGAAGAGCAAAGCTGGAGGCATTACAGTCCCTGCTTATAAACTATATTACAGGGCTCTAGTAATCAAATAATATGGTATTGGCATAAAAACAGACACATCAGTGGAACAGAACAGATAGCCTAGAAATAAACCCATTCACATGTGGTTAATTAACTTATGACCAAGAGGCAAGGATATACAGTGGAGAAAAGGCAGTCTCTTCAATAAATGGTTTTGGAAAAGCTAGACAGCCACATTCAAAAGAATAAAACCAGACTGTCTTATACCATACACAAAAGTTAACTCAAAATGGATTAAAGACTTGAATCTAGGACCTGAAACTGTAAAAGAGAGTGGCATCCTCCTAGAAGAAACCACAGGTGGTGAGCTTCTTGACATCAGTCTTGGTAATGATTATTTGGATTCGACACCAAAAGCAATGGCAACAAAAGCAAAAATTAACAGATTGGACTACTTCAAACTAAAAAGTTTCTGCACAGCAAAGGAAACCATCAGCAAAATGAAAGGGCAGCTTACTGAATAGGAGAAAATATTTGCAAATCATATATCGGGTAAGAGGTTAATATCCAAAATATAAAGACCTCATACAACTCAATAGCAAAAAACAATCCAGTTAAAAAATGGGCGGAAGATCTAAATAGACGTGTTTTCCAGAGAAGACATACAGACGGCCAACAGGCACATTAAAGGTTCTCAACATCACTAATCATTAGAGAAATGCAAATCAAAATCACGGTGAGGTGTCACCTCACACCGGTCAGAACGGCCATCATCAAAAAGTCTACAAACAGTAAATGCTGGAGAGGACATGGGGGAAAGGGAGCCCTCCTACACTGTTGGCGGGAATGTAAATTGGTGCCGCTACTATGGAAAATAATATGGAGTTTCCTCAAAAACTTTTAAATAGAACTGTCGTGTGATCCAGCCATTCCACTTCTGTGTACTTCTCCAAAGAAAACGGAAACACTAATTCGAAAAGACACATGCATTCCTGTGCTCATTGTAGCATTATTTACAATTGCCAAGATATGGAAACAACCTGTGTCCATCGACAGGTGCATGGATAAAGAAGATGTGGTGTATACACACACACAAATGGAATACTCTTAGCCATAAAAAAGAATGGAATCTTGCCATTTGTGACAACATGGATGGACCTTGACGGCGTTATGCTAAGTGAAATAAGTCAGAGAAAGAGAAATACCATATGATTTCACTTATATGTGGAATCAAACAAAACCAAGCTCATAGGTACAGAGAACAGATTGGCAGTTGCCAGAGAGGCAGGTTAAAGGGGGTCAAAAGGCACAAACTTCCAGGTATAAGATAAGTAAGTCATGGGGATGTGATTGAGGTACAGCATGGTGACAATAGTTAATAATACTTTACTGCATAGAGAGTAAATCTTGAAAGTTCTCAGCATAAGAAAAATACTTCATTACTATGTATGATGACGACGGTAACTAGACTTACTGTGGTGATCATTTTGCAGTGTATACAAATATCGAATCATTTGTTGTATACCTGAAAGTAATATAATGTTATATGTCAATTATACCTCAGTGAAAGAATTAGCATTTCTATATGTTGACTACTCACCACATACTGGGTGTGACAGTGCTGTGTCACACGAGGAAAGTGAGGCTCCTATGGCTCAATGACGTGCACAGCATCCTGCAGGAGGTGTCTGCACGTAGGTCCGCCTGACCTCCGAGCGTGTGCTTTCCCATGGCCACCGTGTGTGTTCACAGAGCACCACCAGCAGGGTCACGTGGGGAGAGCATCGTGTAAAATGAAGAATCTAGAACTTGGCTCTCAGCCCTGACGTGTAGTCCCTGAAGGTCAGTTTCTTGCCCTTGAAGTGATTGACTTTAATTTAAAGACTCTCTCAGATTGTTTCAGCTCTAAAATCTCTGCATAGCAGACATGGCAACAGGCATCACTGTCCACCAGGGAGTCCTTACATGGAAGCTGTAGCCCCTGTGTCCTCCTGTACATACCCAGTTGAGCTTCATAAGGACTGGAGCATGGTAGGAATAAAGGAAGACGATGTTCTGGGGGACATGGAAGAGGCATGAACCTTCCAGGGACCCCGGCGGAGAGGCGATAGAAGCAGCAGCCCCTGAAGGGGACACATTTCAGAGGCCAAGTCCAGACAGGGCATTGGCAAATTCAGGCTGGTTCAAAGCAAAACGAGATGGGATAGAACTTAAGCCCAGTAGTGTCAAAGAAATGCCTGTCTTTTTTTTTTTTTTGCGGTACGAGGGCCTCTCACTGTTGTGGCCTCTCCCATTGCGGAGCACAGGCTCCGGACGCGCAGGCTCAGCGGCCGTGGCTTACGGGCCTAGCCGCTCCGCGGCACGTGGGATCCTCCCGGACCGGGGCACGAACCCGTGTCCCCTGCATCGGCAGGCAGACTCCCAACCACTGCGCCACCAGGGAAACCCAGAAATGCCTATCTTTACTTTACAGTTGGGACTCAAGGAAGTGTGATTAAATATAACTAGTTATTAACTCATTTAGTTCCGTACTGGACAAGTTGTTCCCATGGCCACAGCATCTACATTAGAAGGGGGAAAAAAAAACTATAAAGAAAACAAAGACTTGGAAGGAAGCAGACAGTCTGTGAATGAAGAACCATCTCAGGGGTCACAGGCTCATGTCACATATGTACTGTAGCCGTGAACACATCCTGCCACCACCAGGGTGAAGGGGAAGAACTCTCCTCCCCTCTTGTACCTGTGGCTTGAGATCCCCATTGCCATTGAGCCTTGAAGACTTTTTGTTTTCAATTTCAGAGATTCTTCCAGTGTCCACTCTACCTATATATGTCTGAATATAAACAGTGGCTGGGGAGACCAGGGAGGAAGGGACAGCTCAGTTGGCCCCAGACTGCACTCGCTTGCTGCAAGACTTCACCATCTGGTCTCCTGAGCCTGCCCTCCTTGCCTGGTGGGGTCAAGTGAGGAGGCAGGGCTCCTGGATCAGCTGTGTCACTGACCAGCCAAGCATTAGGCAGGTGACCCCAGGAGGCTGATTTTGTGTCCTTGCACTGCGGGAGAGCCACCACCCTTATTATGATCCCTGGCATGCACCGTGGCTGGCCTCTGTGGCTTCTGATTTAGAGGTTACAAATGTGTGTTTCTCCAGCGTGATTTAAATTCTCACTTGATGGTCCACTTAATGTAAATGAAGTAAGTGTACAGTGAAAGTAAGTGTACAGCAAGTAAGTGAAACCGCAATCTCAGGGTATCACTTTGCTTCACAGGCCTCAGTTAGAGAACATTCCCAGGCACACAGTTGTTAAGTGTGGCTTGATTTTTTGTTTGTCAAGTGATCAAAATAATTGTTGAAAAAAACAAAACAAACTCCAAGTAAAACATAACCCTCCTACAGGTTGCACTTCCTTTCACAATCATCAAATCTATCCTAGAAATGGCTTGAAATGTGCCTCCGATCGGGAGGAGAACAAGCTTACAAGCTTTATGGTGGGTAGTGACGCCTGCTGCCATATCAGGAAAGCACAGATTTTAGAGATGAGGGAAGCTGAAAGAGCCTTTAAATTCAAGTTAATCACTTCAAGGGCAACAAGCCTTAAGGCTGGATAAGATGTTTTCTTTGGTGACACAGAGGTTGCCAAAGCCTTGAAAGCTAGCTTTCTCATCATCCCAGTGACAAATGACAGTCTCATCACTCAGTGTCCTTCACCAGTGAGGGGCCTCTTCTGTTAGCAAATGCCTACAATGGAGATTATATATATTTTTTAAAATAAATTTATTTATTTATTTTTGGCTGCGTTGGGTCTTCGTTGCTGTGCACGGGCTTTTCTCTAGTTGCAGCGAGAGGGGGCTACTCTTCGTTGTGGTGCGTGGGCTTGTCATTGCTCTGGCTCCTCTTGTTGCGGAGCACGGGCTCCAGGTGCGCGGCTTCAGTAGTTGTGGCATGTGGGCTCAGTAGCTGTGGCTCGCGGGCTCTAGAGCACAGGCTCAGTAGTTGTGGTGCAAGGGCTTAGTTGCTCCGTGGCACGTGGGATCTTCCTGGACCAGGGCTCGAACCCGTGTCCCCTGCATTGGCAGGTGGATTCTTAACCACTGTGCCTCCAGAGAAGTCCTGGAGATTATATTTTTAAAGGGAAGGGCTGGTGAGGCATTCAGCTTAATTTATTTGTAACCCTTAAAATTATTTCCTTGTGTTCTTCTAGTTTAATTGACATTTTTTTCAAACCACTGTTTCATTATGTGGTGAGATAGAAGAAGAGGAGGTAAAAATTTTTTCGTGTTTTTATAGTAATCAGTTACTCTTAGCTCTCTGTTTTAATTGGCTCTCCTAACATTTTCCTATTGCTTTTTTACCCTGTACACTTCCTTTAGATTCAACTTTCCATTAACCTTTTAAGCCCAACTCCTTATTCACTTGACTGATCTTGGGAAATAGCCATGTGGATAAGAGCAGAGGCCCAGGCTGTCTGTGATGACGGCGTCTCCCAGTCCTGCCGTGTGTGTGCATCCTCCACGCACCTGGCGCAGATCCTGATCAGGAGCACAGTGTGCTGGTGTCACAGGTGCTGCGTCTCTCAGGGTCTGGCAGTGACTCGTCAGGGTTAGGGCCTGAAGATGCTGCGAGAAGCCTTCTTTGAAACTCCAGAGGAGGCTCCTATTCATTTGTGTTATCGAGACAAAGGCAGATTTTGTGAGGCTTTCTCATCTTTTGACAAACATTCATATGAATTAATTGGTTAAGTAACTAGAGTTTTCAGTCTTTCTACGCACCCTGTACCAAAGGACAGCAAACTCTGGCCAAAGGACCAGAGCTCTGGCTGCTTCTTAACAGCGTGATGTTGGCGCACAGCCACACCCATTTCTTTATGTATCGACTGTGGCTGCTTTTCACACTGTACGGAACGGCAGGGTTGAATAGTTGTGACGGAGACATACGGCAAGAAAACCTAAAATATTGACTTTGTGGGCCTCTAAGAAGTTTGCTGACCCTGCACCAGACTAAGAGAATCTATCATTTTGTTTTCTTTAGGGAAGTAATGGATACATATGGGGATGGAGGGCAATATCACAAAGTCCAAATAGAATAATAAAGTAAAAACAGTCTCCCCCGTACCGTTCTTTAAAGTTGAAATATAGTTGATTTACAATGTAGTCTTAGTTTCAGGTGTACAGCAAAGTGATTTGGTGCTCTGTGTGTGTGTGTGTGTGTGTGTGTGTGTGTGTATGTATACACACACACACACATATACTTTTTCAGTTTCTTTTCCATTATAGTTTATTACAAGATATTAAATATAATTCCCTATGCTGTACAGTAGGTCCTTGTTGTTTATCTATTTTATATATAGCAGTTTGTTTCTGCTAATCCCAAACTCCTAATTTATCCCTTCCCCCCACTTCCCCCTTTGGTAACCACAAGTTTGTTTTCTATGTCTGTGAGTCTGTTTCTGTTTTATAAATAAGTTCATTTGCATCATTTTTTTTTAGATTCCACATATAAGTGATGTCATATGGTGTTTGTCTTTATCTGACTTACTTCATTTAGTATGATCATCTCTAGGTCCATCTGTGTTGCTGCAAGTGGCATTATAGCTTTAAAAACTTCACTTAAAACATGTGTCTCTTGATTTGTCAACTTTAGGTAATATTGTGTCCTCTCATTGAAGATGAGGCTGTTAACGTAATCTTCCTTTGTCTTCCACTGCCCTCTCCTCTCCCCACTTTTGTTGGCTCTTTTATTACGTTTACACTGCAAATTATAATTGGCTATGATTTGTCTCCCAGTTGGTGATAAAAACAGAAGAATGAACATTTATAATATTATGAATATTAGATACTATTTAACCATTAGCATGATTGAACCTGAAGAGAAGGAAATATAATCCTAGGATTAACACTTTGCTTCTTAAAGGAGAACCTTGTAAGCATTCAAATCCAAAGGGTTTGTTTTCTTTTAGCCTCTTATAAGTCATGGTCCGCTTGCTTGTGTTTCTTATTTTCCCTGTCATTGTCTTAGATTCCATTTACATTTTCCTGGAGTAACTCCTCGAGTAATTTTCTTTTTCATATAGCACATGTGGGCAGTAAACTTTGAGTTCTTATGTGCTCTCCAAATGTCTGCTTTTGTCCTCGAGGTTAGCTCTGTTTGTTCATCTTGGCCATGGCATTTGTGGTCCTCAGCTTTGTGACACTGTCTGGTGGTTGGGATGGTGAGACGAAGAGCTGCTGCGGCTTCCCTCTGCCAGCGTGGGTGTGCAGATCTGTTCCTCGGAAGGGCTCCCTGTGCTAGGAGATTCTATCAATACATGAGGAGGGTCCCTGGGAGGTTCATGAGCTGGGAACAGACTGGCCACCCAGGGATTTGACTGACCTCACTCTGAGTCTGAAGAACTTGAGCATCTGCCGTCCTGGGCAGCAGTACCCCTCCTTGTTTGGCTTTCTTTTTTGGTAGGGGGGATTGTTGGGGTTTTTGACCTGTGAGTCTGTTAATTGTGGAAAAAGCACGTAACATACAATTTACCATCTTAACCATTTTCAAGTGTACAGTACAGTAGTGTTAACAATATGCTCATTGTTGTTCAACAGATCTCTAGAGCTTTCTTATCTTGCAAAACTGAGACTCTCTACCTTCTTTTTAAATGGCTGAATAATATTCCCCCATATGTATATACCACAATTTCTTTATCCATTCATCCACTCATGGACTAGGTTGCTTCTACTTCTTGGCTATTGTGATTAGTGCTGCAGTGAACATGGCTATGCAAATATCTCTTCAACATCCTATTTTCTTTTCTTTCTTTCCTTTTTTTTTTTTTGGAATATATACTCAGAAGTGGGATTGCTGTATCATATTGTAATTCTGTTTTTAGCTTCCATACTGTTTTCTGTAGCAGCTGCCTAATTACTTCGGCTAGGATTTCCAGTGAGAGAGGTCATCCTTGTCTCTTCATGATCTTAGACGAAAAGCTTTGAGCTTTTCACCATTGAGTGTGTTGTTAGCTACGGGCTTTTCATATATGGGCTTTATTATGTTGAGGTACTTTCCTTATTTTCTTCTTGTTGATTGTATTTATCATGAAAGGAAGTTGAATTTTGTCAAATGCTTTTTCTTCGTCGATTGAAATGATCATGTTTTTTTCTTCATTCTGTTAATGTGTTATATAACATTTATTCCTTTTCATATGTTGTACCATCCTTGCATTCCAGAAATAAAAACTACTTGGCTATGGTGTATAATCCTTTCAGTGTGCTGCTGAATTCACTTTGCTAGCATTTTGTTGAGGATTTTGGCATCAATATTCATCAGGGATATTGGTCTGTAGTTTTCTTTTCTTGTAGTAAGTTTGTCTGGTTTGGGTATTAAAGTAGTGCTGACTTCAGAGAATGAAATGAATTTGGAAGTGCTCCCTTATCTTCAATTTTTTGTGGGGAGAGTTTGAGAAGGATTGGTGTTAATTTCTCTTTATATATTTGGTAGAATTCTCAAGTGAGGACATCTGGTTCTGGGCTTTCTGCTAGGAGATTTTTTGTTACCGATTAATCTCCTTACTAGTTCTGTATCTATTCAGACTTTTTATTTGTTCATGATTCAGTCTTTGTAGTTCGTATGTTTTTAGAAGTTTATCCATTTTTTTTTCTAGGTTATCCAACTTGTTGGCATATAATTGTTCATAGTAGTCTCTTACAATCCTTATTATTTCTGGCATCAGTTATAATGTCTACCCTTTCATTTCTGATTTTTGTTATTTGAGCCTTTTTTTTCTTTGTTAGTCAAGCTAAGAGTTTGTTGATTTGTTGGTCTTCAAAAAAACCAACTCTTAGTTTCATTGATTTTTTTTCTATTGCTTTTTGTTTTCTAATTCATTTATTTCTGCTCTAATCTTTTTTTATCAATTTATTTATTTTATTTATTTATTTTTGGCTGCGTTGGGTCTTCATTGCTGCATGCAGCCTTTCTCTAGTTGCGGCGAGCGGGGGCTGCTCTTCGTTGTGGTGCGCGGGCTTCTCATTGCAGTGGCTTCTCTTGTTGCAGAGCATGGGCTCTAGGCACACAGGCTTCAGTAGTTGTGGCACGCGGCTCAGAAATTGTGGCTTGCGGGCTCTAGAGTGTGGGCTCAGTGGTTGTGGCACACTGGCTTAGTTGCTCTGCAGCATGTGGGATCTTCCCAGACCAGGGATGTCCCCTGCATTGACAGGTGGATTATTAACCACTGCACCACCAGGGAAGTCCCTCTACTCTTTATTATTTCCTTCCTTCTGATAACTTTGGGTTTAGTTTGTTCTTCTTTTTCTAGTCCCTTGAGATATAAAGTGGGTTGCTGATTTGAGATATTTCTTCTTTTTTAATGAAGGCGTTTAAGACAATAACTTTCACTCTTAGTTCTGCTTTTGCTGAATCCCATAAGTGTCGGTATATTGTGTTTTCGTTTTCTTTTATTTCAAAATATTTTCTAATTTCCCTTTTGATTTCTTCTTTGGCCCATTGGTTGTTGAAGAGTTTGTTGTTTAATTTTCACTTATTTAATTTTTCAGTTTTCATTTTGCTGTTGATTTCTAGTCTCATTCCATTGTTGTCTAGAAAGATAATTGATATGATTGCAAATGTTCTTAAATTTGTTAAGATGTGTTTTGTAGCCTAATAGGGGATCTATCCTAGAGAATATTTCATGTGTGCTTTAGAAGAATGTGTATTCTGCTCTTGTTGAGTGGAGAATTCTGTCCATGTCTGTTAGGTACAGTTGATCTATAGTGTTCTTCAAGTCCTCTATTTCCTTGCTGATCTTCTGTCTGGCTGCTCTATCCATTATTGAGAGTGGAGTACTTAAATCTCCTACTATTATTGCATTATTGTCTACTTTTTCCTTCAATTCTGTCCACTTTTGCTTCATATATGTGGGTACTCCAATGTTAACAATATATAATTATTGGTGGTGAATTGACCCTTTATCATTGTATAATGCTCCTGTCTCTTATCTCAGTCTTTTAAAGTCTATTTTGTCTGATACAAGATCGCCATTTCTGCTTCCTTTCTTTTTATTTTTTGGTTACCATTTGCATGTAATATCTTTTTCTGTCCTTTCACTTTTATCCTGCATGTGTTCTTACATCTAAAGTGAGTCTCTTATAGATAGCATTTAGTTGGATCTTGTTTTTTGGGGGTTGTTTTTTTTTTTTTGTGGTACGCGGGCCTCTCACTGTTGTGGCCTCTCCCGTTGCGGAGCACAGGCTCTAGACGCGCAGGCTCAGCGGCCATGGCTCACGGGCCCAGCCGCCCCGCGGCATGTGGGATCTTCCCGGACCGGGTCACGAACCCGTGTCCCCTGCGTTGGCAGGCAGACTCTCAACCACTGTACCAGGGAAGCCCTGGATCTTGTTTTTTTAATCCACTCAGCTTATCATGTCTTTTGATCAGGGAATATAATCTATTTACATTTAAAGTAACTACTGGTAGTAACAAAATTATTATTGCAATTTTATTCATTTTTTCTGTATATCTTATAGTTATTTTGTCCTTTGCCTCTCTTGATGTACTCCTTTGTGTTTTGTTGATTTTTTTCGTAGTGACTTGTTTTTGATTTCTGTCTCATTTTTCTTTTATGTGTTTTCTATAGGTATTTCTTTGTGGTTACCATGGAGAGTACATAAAACATCTTATAGTATATATAGTAATCTATTTTAAAATAATAGAAACTTCAGTCATGTACAAAATGTCTGCTCTTTTACATCTCCCCTCCAATTTGTTATTGATGTCACAAATTACACAATTTTATAGTTATAGTTATTTTTATGAATTTATCCTTTAAATTCTATACCAGAATGAAAAGTGATATACACACCACCATTACTGTGTACTGTATTTGTCTATTTATTTACCTTCACCAGAAAGCTTTATATTTTTATATGCTTTTGTGTTGTTGTCCAGCATTCTTTCCTTTCAGCTTAATGGACTCCCTTTAATATTTCTTGCAAGGCAGATGTGGTGGTGATGAATTCCCTTAGCTTTTGTTTATCTGGAAAGGTCTTTATTTCTCTTTCATTTTTGAAGGGCAGTTTTGCTGGATATAGTATTCTTGATTGGCAGGTTTTTTCTTTTAGCCCTTTGAATGTATCATCTTACTCCCTTCTGGCCTATATTTTTTTCTGCTAAGAACTCTTCTAATAATCTTACGGTAGCTCCCTTGTACATGACGTGACACAGTCTTGCTACTTTCAGGATTCTCTCTTTGTCCTTTGATGGTTTGATTACAGTGTATCTCAGTATGGGGTTCTTTGGGTTCATCTGAGTTGGAGTCTTTTGAGTTTCTTGAATTTGGATGTCCAATTCATTCCTCCCATTTGGGAAGGTTTTGACCGTTATTTCTTCAAATAAGCTCTCTCCCTCTTTATCTTCTCTTTCTGAGATTCCCATAATGCATACATTGGTAATACTTGCTGATGTCACTAAGTATCTTGAGCTTTCTTCATCTTTCTTGATTCGTTTTTCTTTTTGCTCTTCTGACTCAGTAATTTCAGGTGACCTGTCTTAGAGTTCATGGATTCTTTCTTTTGCTTGAACAAGTTTGATGTTGAACCCATATAGTGAACTTCTCAATTCAGTTATTGCATTCTTCGGTTCCAGAATTTGTTTAGTTCTTTTTTTGTTGTTGTTGGTATTTTCATTTTGTTCACACATCATTTTCCTGATTTTGGTTACTTGTCTGTGTTCTCTTATAATTCATTGAGCTTCTTTAAGATGATTGTTTTGCATTCTTTGTCATGTACTTCATAGATTTCTGTTTCTTTAGGGTCTTTTTTTGAGATTTATTATTTTCCTTTATTGTGTCATATTTCTGTTTGTTAGCGTTCCTTGTTATTTTTTTGCTGAGATTTGGGCATTTGAAAAAACAGCCATCTCTCCCAGCCTTCACAAACTAGCTTCATACAGGCAAAGACCTCCATCAGTCAGCCCAGCTAGAGATTCTGGGAATGTCTCAAACATTCTGGAGATGTGTCTTTTCTAGGCTTGTGCCATGTATTTTCCCAATTAGGGAAGTCTGCTGGTTTCTTTTTTAGGAGTTTGTAATCTCTTCCTCCCTCTGGTCTCTGTCTTCAGTACTGCAGGTTCTCTGGTATTTCAGCAATCTCTCCTTTGTTTTTATTGGCCCCCCCCCAGGCATCCAAAGTATGCAGGATCCTCTCCAGTGCCCTGAGTCTAATGAGACAGAAACCAGTTCCTAGGGAAGTCCCTTGAAAAGATGGAACGTACATTGAATGTACGTTACACGTCTCTATTCACAAGTTGGGTGTTTTCTCCCAATTGTGCTGAGCTGTGCCAGCTTGGAGGAAAGGTTATCATAGGTGAAATCCAACAGCTTTTCTTACTCACTTACTCATTCTAAAGCAGCTGTTTTTAGCTTTGTGCTTCCCTAGAGTACTGTAGCTTCTTAGCTGTTTTCTGAAGTTCTCACGAAGGCTTTTTGGACTGTATGTTGTTCTTAAGTCAGTGTCTCTGTGGGGGAACAAGGTTTGGGACTTCCTATCCTGTCATACAGCTGACATCACTCTGGTCTCCAATTCTTTAAATAAGAGTCTGGTATGACCTTAGGCTCAGCTTCTCTCTTGGGCCTGGCAACCCCACACAAGGAACTCTCCCAGATCACATGCTTTCTTTAAAGGGCAGGTTTTTGGCTTTAGTGCAAGTAGAACTTGCAGTCAGTCTGTTATAAGGTGGCATGAGAAAGGGCTTCCTATGGCCCCAGCTTTTCTGAAGGTAGTTCTTTAATGCATTCACTTTGGTGCTGACTCCCTGCCCCAATCCTTTCCTTTTGTGGGGTTGAATCTGACATCTTCTTCTGAGGCTCCTTTGGGAGGACCTGCCTTTGTCTCAGGAGACTTGAGCAGCACTTTCCACTCCATAAGTTCTATATTCAGAAGTTCTGGAAAATTCTCTTGTTTTCCAGTCTTGTTCTTTTTAGACTATATTTCTGTCATTTCAGGGGACCCTGGGGAGGTAGAAGAAGTACATGTGCATGCTTGATCTACCATCTTAAAATGAAAATCCCTGATTTTTTTTTTCCTTAAGAGCCTAATTCCATAATTTTTTTCAGTCTCAGCTTCGTTAATCATTTCTTATTAATTGGTACTTCACCTTCACGTTTAGTTTGTCCGATAATCAGCAGAGGATGCTTTTCTGAAGGACTTTTCTTTTATTCAGTGAGCTCTGAATGGAAAGAGGTAATGTGGCAGACCTACCACTGTAGAAATCAAATTAACTTTTCAGAATTCCATGAATTCAACTCTAATTTGCATATTCTATTTCAGAAGAGACAGGGTTGGGGACACACTGCTACAAACACAGCTGCTACTGTTGATCATATCATGAATTTTCTAGTTTTTTAAAATAAAATGGTTCCTCTCACTCTCTGTGCACCTGGCACGAGACTCCCAAGAGTCTGACAGCCCTGCAGTGACCACAGGTGAGCGACACAGTGATGGTGGAGTGGGCAGTACTTTACCGCTGGCACCAGAAAACATGTAGCTTCTGAGTGTCAATTTTCTCTGGCCCCGTTCTTTTTCCCTTTCCCAACCAAGACGCCCTGTAATCATTACCTGAACTATATTGTCATGGGTAGCCAACTTCTTTGTATTTATTAGTTTAAAAATTCTGCCCATCTCCCCACCCCACCCCTCACTGTTTCTCTTCTCCTTTACTTTGTTTAGGATAAATTTTGTGAGTTTCACTCTAAAGGAAGATTGTTGGTGAAGAATCACAATCATGGCCCATAAAATGTCTTCTCTTTTCATAAAGAGGCTATGAAAAGCCAATCCAGCTATTCATTTTGAGTGTGTTTTTCTTCAAATCTGAGCAGATTTGTATTTTATCTTAGGCTTTCTCTTATTTATGAAAACAAGTAAAAATAGCTAAAATTCTTTTCACAATTTTTTTTCCTCTGTTCAGTTAGTGTAAAGTAGTTCCCAGCCTTGAAACAGATTTTCTGTATGAAAAATATAAACGAGATTTTAAACATTAATCTTTTGAAGCACAGTGCTATAAATGTTATTTAGGTTTCTAGGCTAGACTACAAAAGCTTATTTAAATCCATCATGATGCTCAACTTGAATTCCGGATCCTGGGTACAAGAACCCACTAAGAAGAAAGAGGGGGGTAATGTATCCTTTCCTGATCATTCAGACAATGTTGGCTCCTCTCTGCTTCTCTTTACCCCTCTTCCTTGAAGCTGATACCCTGTGTTGCCTTCCCCGCCCCACTCCCAAGGTCTCAAGGTTATTGGGGAGGGGGAGTACAGAGAGAGAGTGTTTGCTAACCCCAGCTAATTAATTAACAGGTATCTGTGAATGGTGATGCTTCTTAACCCTGCCAGAATATTTTCCCTTTTTAAAGATGGTGTGTGTTACGCCACATAAACCTAAAATTGGTGAAACTTCTGAGAGTGTAGCAAAGTGGGGGGGAAAAATCAGTGTGACAAGGTTTTGATAGGTAAGGTGGGAGAAGGCCACCACTGAAGCAGTCTGGCCCTGCATCATTGTGCTCCGTCATTTGCAGAATGTGTGATTCCTTTTGCCAGCTTCTTGGACTCCCGATTAAAAGGCGGACTCTCTGAGCTGCAGGTTGTTTGGTCTGGGTCTGTTTACTGGGCATGTGGGCAGTGGTGGCCAGGTGGGTTAGGAGCCTGGCAGGGCACGTGTAGTTCGATTTTTAAATGAGTGGAATCCCTGCGTTCTTTTTCACATAAGTGTTTTTTACCCCGTACAAAAGTAACGCATGTCTGTTAGAGACTAAAGATACAGAGGTTGCCCAGAGTGCCACCATCCAGACAAAATTTCATGTGAAGATGTTGATATTCCTTCCAATCTGGTTAATGAAGTTGGCATTTGTATTTTGTTCTCTGAGACACTTTTTTCTTTCTACTGAAGATTATGATTACCTGTTTTGAGGAAAGGATATTTAATGATGATTTGCGATTAGCTCTGCGAAAGAAAAGTGAGAACGCGATGTGTAATTCCCACCTCTCCTTCCTCACTTTAAGTATTGAATTGCATATTCTAAGCAATAAATGTGTTTTAAAATCCTTAAGTCTCAAATTAGTGCCCTTAACTGCTTCTGTCCCTCGTGGTCAGCTCTCTCTCCTCGACAGGGACCGCATCAGACCCCCTGATGGTTTATGGCTAAGCCCCTGCCTGGCCCGGCAGCCTGGCTCTGTGCCTTGGAACTTCTTCCAGGAGCTTCACCTTTGGCCATTCTCTTGGTTCCATCCCCAAAACATCTCAACATGTTTAGGACTTATACCTTTAAAGAACAAACACCTGGCCAGCACAGGTCTCTGTCCAGGTGCCCCCTCGTCCCTCACCCCTCCTTTGCAGGAAGACTCTCTGAACCCTGTGGTCGGCACCTCCCTCCTCCAGCCTTGCCTGCCAGTCCCTTCCCAGCCCACTGAGTCCTGCTTCTGCGACCACTCAGCCGAAGCCACTCCCACCAGGGTCACCAGAGGCCTCCGGGTGGATAAACCTGTATGTTCCCCCTCAGGCTTCATGTACTTGACCCTCCGACACCCTCCTTGACTGGCTTCTTTCTCTCCCCTTTGCTTCTGAAACTCCAGAACCTCCTAGATTTCTGCCAGTTGCCGCCTGCTGCTTATCAGGCTTCTTGCTGGCCCCTCTCCCTCGCTCGTCATGCATGTTTCGGTTCCCCCACTTCCATCCTCTGCCATCGTCTTGCCATCTCGTCTTTCCTCTCTCTCACCACACAGCCTTGCAAATCTCGTCCACTCCCATGGCTTTATCTGCCACTTACACACATACAGCAGTGACCCAAATCTCTGCCTCCTTGACTCCGCTACCGTACTGCGTGCTGGACGTGTCCACTCAGACACTCCGTAGACGTCTGAAAATCCACAGCCCGCGCAGACCCCTTCTCCCCTCTGGCCTGCCCCCCGTCCTGTGCTCAGCAGTTCAGTGCATGAGGCGTGGCGGTCTGGCGAGCCTGATGCTAATGAGCCCTCCAGCACTCCTGGAGCTTCAGCCCCACTGCTCTAACGCACACTCAGGTCACCCTGCTCCCTTGCCCGCACTTCCACACTCGTCCACGCCCCTTGCCACAGACAGAGAAATCTGATTGAGTCATTCCTGTGTTCATGCTTTCAGCGCCTCCTCTGCTGCCTGTGTCCCCGGGCTCCTGGTTGCCTCTGCAGCCCCTCTCTTTTCAGCCCCCATCCCTTTGTCCGTTTGCCCTCTCTCTGGACGCACTTCAGCCCCCTCTCCTTGCCTGGCTAACTCCTTCTCATCCATCATGTCTCTGTTCAAACTTATTTCTTCAGGAAGCCCTCTCTGACCTGCTGGTCCAAGCGCTCGTGGTCTCACGTGTGTACCCTGCCAGTAACACTCCCGCGTGGCGTTGTGATGGCCTGTCCTTACCCATCTCCCCACCTAGACTGTGCGCCAGGACATCAGCCCTTTCGCTGCAGTGGCCAGCACAGCAGTCATGAATGGAGCGATGGACACAGGGCTACTGCCCTGCTGGCTTCTGGTGGTGTGGGAACCAGTGAAGAGTGCCGGCTCTGCAGCTTGCGGGGCTCTTCAAGGAGCGTGACCCTGGGGTTGTTACGTGGGACGTGAAAAGCTTGAAATAAGCAGGTCTGCTAGGAACTTTTTTGCAAATGTAGTTCCAAAGAAAATGATTTCTCTCCATATGGGCTTTTAAAAGCATTTATTATAGAATATTTGGGAGGAAGTAAACCGTAGAGAACCACTCATAAAAGCTCGTTGCTGCATAAGTGTTTTAACCCTGTTAAAATGACTTCCTGTTTTAACTAATACTGTCTAATGAATACCAACGTTTTTTCAATTCAAGAGAGCTTTATGAACATTTCCTATGGAAACTATGAGCACCGAGGTCTGTGGCAGCCTTGCCCAGTCACCCAGTAGCCAGTCCTGGTTCCCAAACAAGAGTTGACACATCTTACAGGTCCCCTGTAAGGGAAGTGCTTGACGGGGTCTCCTTTCTCAATAATTCCTCCTGAGACTCCAGAGAAGAGAAAATGGGGACAGATTTGCTAGGAGAGATGGGATGGGGCCAGTGACCGGGTCATGGTGGGGCTCTGGCAACTTGAGGACACACAGTTTCTGAAAAATACGTATTTCTTTCCATTCACTAATTTGTTTATTTCTTGTCTAACAATTCCACTGAAGAGTTTAAGTCTTATATAAAGTTATATCTCAGTGCTCCAGTGGAATGATATAATGACACAGTATAGCTCTTTCTAAATTATTCATTTGTTCTTTATTATCTCCAGGTTCCTGTTAATTCAGTTCACTTAGTTCAGAATTATAACACATGATGTCATCTGTTTTCTCTTCTTGTTTTCACACTATAGACACCGAATCAGTATCTTCCAGTGCCTTCTTTGGTCCTGGTAGTCACATTTCAGTGAAGACTGCCCATCCCTGGTCCGCTCCAGATCTCCTGCTAATACCAGGCAGTGCCTGGCCTTCCCTGGGGTTCTGCCGGTTTTCAAGTTTTTGTATTGAATTATTGCTTGTTCCGGCACGATGCTGATTTCCTTCATTATTTCATGCTTCTCCCAGGAGATGTCCACATGTTATTTATCCTTCATCCCCCTTTTGAAAATATCACAGTAAGGAATTCACTTGTTTTTTTTCAGCTGTCTTCCTTTTCTGTCAATAATTCAATGCAACATTTCTTACAGCCTGTTCCATCTCCTTCACTGATTTTCTTAATGCCTTTTAATTATTTCCTACCTTTAAAATATATTATCCAGCCTTTAATATTTAGTAATTCATGCTGTCATCAAAGAGGCAACTTTAAGGATCATTCAGCTTCCTGTGGGTCTTGATCCTGGGTCACAGGATGGAGGCAGAATTAGAGAAACATCGAGTCGAGGCTGTGCATCTGAGGAGCAGGCTTACCAGGGGAAGCAGTCCTGTTGGCTTATTTCTGCAGAGAAAGAAGCATAATTATAAACCTCATATTATTATGTTAGAAAAGCTCTGTATGGTGTTGGTGTAGAAGGGAAATAAAATAGCCAGGTTCTAAGTTTCCCATGTTATAAAGGATGCGTTTTACATAATATAAAGGATACACTCTACATTTCTGTGTACATTTCTGCCTCACAATATGTGGAGTCCGCAACACAAGGTAGCACTTTACAGTCGATCAACTCATCAATATTTATTGATTGTCATTTCATGAAAGAAACTGCACCAGACACTACTGGGGATGCAGAGGATACAAGGCACCAAAAGGCACATGCACGTTCCACGTAACTCAGCCTGAAGTACAGCACAGGGGAGGATGTTGTTACACAAAGAGCAACGTTTGGCTCTGCACACGTTGCACACTAAATACATTGGGGATTAAGACATGCATTAAAAAAAGCATTTGGTGGGAGACTTCTCAGAATAAACTTTATTTTTCACTGAGAGTAGCATATGGTATCATTTTAAAGGAATAACTGATTTTAAAAGAATAAAGCAAAGTAAGTCCATAATTCTTGAATGGGCCACAGTGGGATGGATTAAATATAACTCATGGACCTGGTTGATCTGTGATACATCCCAGGCCAGTAATTAGAAGTGACCCAAGATTAACGAGAAGGATCACGGTGTTGAGGTGCTAATTTGTCTCCTCGCCCGCATGGTCTAATGTGTCCCTGTAACGTGTGCTCTTTCTTGTTTTCAGCACGCACTCCTGGCTTTGAAGTTCATCCTTGCGTTTGCCATACCTGATAAGCCACGGCATATCCAGATGAAACTGGCCAGATTGGAATTTGAATCTTTGGAGGCACTCAAGCAGCAGGTAAGGGCAACTGTCCTGAAAATAAAAATGTATTTCTTTAGCAAATGCCAGGAAACATAAGTCAGAGAGCTCACTCTCAGCTTTTACTTCAGCCTTGAAGTTACCAGTTTAAATAAGTATAGAAGATTCCAGTTTTTAATTTTTGTTTATTTATCTTATTTTTGGCTGCGTTGGGTCTTCGTTGCTGTACGCGGGCTTTCTCTAATTGCGGCGAGCGGGGCCTACTCTTCGTTGCGGTGCGCGGGCTTCTCATTGCGGTGGCTTCTCTTGTTGTGGAGCACAGGTTCTAGGTGCGCATGCTTCAGTAGTTGTGGCACATGGGCTCAGTAGTTGTGGCTCATGGGCTCTAGAACACGGGCTCAGTAGTTGTGGCTTACAGGCTTAGTTGCTCCGCAGCATGTGGGATCTTCCCACACCAGGGCTCGGACCTGTGTCCCCTGCATTGGCAGGCAGATTCTTAACCACTGTGCCACCAGGGAAGTCCCTCAGTTGTGTTTATTTTTTTTAATTTTTATTTCATATTGGAGTATAGTTGATTTACAGTGTTGTTTGTTTTAGGTGTACAGCAACCTGATTCAGTTACACATATCCATATATATATATATTCTTTTTCAGATTCTTTTCCCGTTTAGGTTATTACAGAATATTGAGCAGAGTTCCCTGTGCTATCCAGTAGGTCCTTGTTGGTTATGTATTTTAAATATAGTAGTGTGTATATGTCAATCCCCAAACTCCCAATTTATCCCTCCCCCTACCTTTCCCCTTTGGTAACCATAAATTTGTTTTCTAAGTCTGTGAGTCTGTTTCTGTTATGTAAATAAGTTCATTTGTATCATTTTTTTTTGGATTCTGCATATAAGTGAGGTCATATCTTTGTCTTTCTCTGACTTACTTGACTTAGTATGATAATCTCCAGGTCCATGCATGTTGCTGCAAATGGCGTTATTTCATTCTTTTAATTGCTGAGTGATATTCCATTGTATATATGGACCACATCTTCTTTATCCATTCATCTTTCAGTGGACGTTTTGGTTGTTTCCATGTTTTGGCTATTGCAAATAGTGCTGCTATGAACACAGGGGTGTGTGTATCTTTTTTAAAAATTAATTAATTAATTTTTGGCTGCATCGGGTCTTTGTTGCTGCGCGTGGGCTTTCTTTAGTTGCGGCGAGCGGGTGCTACTCTTCGTTGTGGTGCACAGGCTTCTCATTGCGGTGGCTGCTCTTGTTGCGGAGCACGGGCTCTAGGCGCGCGGGCTCAGTAGTTGTGGCACACAGGCTTAGTTGCTCTGCAGCATGTGGGATCTTCCCGGACCAGGGCTTGAACCCGTGCCCCCTGCATTGGCAGGCGGATTCTTAACCACTGCGCCACCAGGGAAGCCCCTGTTTATAGGCTTTTTGCTGATGGCCATTCTGACCGGTATGAGGTGATATCTCGTTGTAGTTTTGATTTGCATTTCTCTAATAATTAGCGATGTTGAGCATCTTTTCATGTGTCTCTTGGCCGTCTGTATGTCTTCTTTGGAGAAATGTCTATTTAGGTCTTCTGCCCATTTTTTGATTGGGTTGTTTGTCTTTTTAGAGAAGATTCCAGTTTAGGATGGCATAACAAAACCAAATTCCTAATAATATGAGCAACAAATAGGTTTAAAGAACTAAACTAAGCAAAACAAAAATATTCAAGCAATGTTAAATGAAGACTAGAGCTGGCATTCAGCAAAAGAACCAGACAGAGATTTCCAAGAATCTCCCTGGGGCAGGTCCACAGTCCCCAAGTCTACCTTCTACAGAAACATTAGGGGAGGAGAAGTGAGGAATTGGAATCCTGAATAATATCTCATAGAGCACGAGAGAGAACGGGAAAGAGTGGGCAGAAGCAGCAAAAAACTGCCGTGGAGGTAGAATCCTCTTCCTGATGATTTCCACATTCTACCAAAGGATCCCCCCCACCCCTGCCCCAAAAAGAAAGAGAGAATTTAAAAAGCCATGCTGGAGTTCACCATTTTGGTGATTTTCTACCTGTGACAGAATGAGAGTCGGGAGACAAAAGATCCCTAGATGCCTAGAGCTGGTCATCTGCAGTCATACATAGGAATTTAACGAATGAGAAAATCAATAAGACAGAGTCATCTGAGGGGACAAGCTCTGGGTCCAGGACCTCTCTGACCCACGCAGCCCTGTATGCTTCCAAACCACCTTTTACAGGAATATTTCCTTTTATATTCAGGGAATTGGGAGGAAAAAAACTTGAAGAGGACCCACCCAAGCCAACCTTCTGATAGAAGCCCGGGCTACAAGGGTGGTGCTCCAGATAGGGGAACCCCACATTGGGGCAGAACCTGACCCTGATTAGGTGGGGTGAGCCCAGCAGAATAAGACTTGTGATCAGAGTACAGAGAAGAGGGAGAACCCCGGGTCCACCGCGTTTGCTGTTCTGATGTTTGTCACAGTGGGTGAGGAGACTGAATTAGCTGTTTCCTAACTGTACGGCAAAGTCACTTTGGGCCTGTGGGCTCACCAGTGTGTTTGTCTCTTAGATGGAAGCGCAGCATCATGCTCAGTAGTGAAACACCAGCAACATTCACAACAGTGTCAGGAGACCCATTATCACTACTGACGTTTAGCATTGTTCTGGAGGCGTAATCAATGTAGTTACACAAGAGGAAGAGATAAGTTCAAGGAACCCGGAAGAGGCAGAGTTATCATTACTTGAAGATTATAAGATTATGTGTCTAAAAATCACAAGATAAATTCTTACAACAACAGGAAAATTTGAAAAGAAGCAGGTTGTAAAGTTTGTCTAAAATCATTTGTTTCCTTTCAAAAAAATAGTAACCAGTTTGAGAATATTATTGAGAGAAAAGTCCCATTTACAGAAGAAACCAAAATAAAATCTGTAGGTGGTAGTTTATGAAAACTATGTGGGTAATCAATGTGAAGAATACTTTTTAAACTCTACTGGGATCAAAAGATTCAATCTTGTGAAAATGTAATGCCAAGTCAAATATATAGAAATAAACATTTGAGAATAGCAAGGAAACTTCTGCAAAAGAAGGAAAATGAGGCCTCTAGTTCTGCCATATTAAAGTGTATTTTGAATAATTCAATCGTCATGGTAATTAAATCCATTTTGAATGAGAGGAGAAATGGACAGGTCAGTGGAATAGATCAGAGATTCCATAAATGGACCCAAATAAAAATAGGACTTTATGGTAAAAGTGACGTTTTATGTCAGTAGGAAAAAAGAAAGATTGTTACATGGTTTGATGATGACAGACAGTTGTTTGGGAAAATTATTACACTTGATTCTACCTCATTTCTTATGTACCTCTCTCCCCTCCACCCAACAAAGTTCAGATGGTTGAGAAATTTAAACGTAAAAAACTTAAACCATAAAAGGTCTATTAAAAAGCATGGGTACTTCTTCCAGTGGGAAATGCCTTTCTAATCAGGACACAAATCCCCGAATTTATAAAGGAAAATATTGATACAGTAAGATACAAGAAAATTTTAAACTTCTGTACCACAGGAAAAAAAAAGAAAATTGAAAAGATAAATTGGACAAACTGGGGAAATAATGTGCTCAGCTCTCACTTGGAGGAGAGGGCAGAGAGGTAGGATGGACGGGGAGGTTCCGAACAGTCTAACGTTCCTTAGACTCTGCGAGGAACACAGACTGTTATGAGGGCCTCAATGTTGAGATTCTCAGCTTAGATGAGTCCTCTTTCCTGAACATAACCGCCTGAGCGCGCTCGGGAGTCCTGCTGGTCCCTCCTGGCTGTCCATGGCCACACCTCCTCACCTCTCACAAGGATCCTTCTTCCACATTGCAGAAGGAAGCCACACCTCTCACCGTTTGGAACCCTACCATGTGCCTTGTCCCCAGAGTTACCCCCCCAACCAAGTAACAGAACCTTTCAAAATGGAGGTGTCGGGCTAAGCTGCATTCGATAAAGGCACCCCAATCTCCTGCCCTCCATCCCCTTAAGAAATGCATTTCCGAACTATAGCTAGAAATTTATGTTCAATGTTTATCAAAATGTGTACTCTGTTTATATAATTTTTATCATTTATGCACCAGTAATAATTGTAATGATCAGTCAGTCCAGAAGAAGATTTTAAATACCTATCGTGACACTTCTGGTCATAGGGAATTTTAAAGGCTTCTTAAGTTTCAATTTTGAGCATCTAATGATTGCAGCAAAGTATTAGAAAGAGATTGATGAAGACTTTCAAGCAAAACAAAAATTTATTAAGTTAAGATTCTTTGGGAGAAGTGGAAAGAAAATATTACTTCAAGGAAGAAAAAGAAGGAAAAGCACAATTTTTACTATTAAGAGCATGTTCATGTATCTTTTGAATGGGTGATGGTGGATATCACGTCACTATAATGTTTAGCATTTCTTGGATATCTTTAAAAGAGTGACCTCATAGTTTATTTTTAAGTGTCAATATTTACAGTATGCTAGAAAATATATTTTTGCAACTGTTTTATTTATGATGAAAATTTTAGATGTCAACTTAAAATTGTGTGGGAGGGCATTTGGCATCCAGAAATTTTAAGTGTTATGTAAGCAGAAACATTTTTTTTAAATTGAACAGCATTGTCTCTGGAAGAGTTTTGGTAAATCAGGTTTCTCCACTGAATACATTTCTAGTGAGGTTTTAGAGATTGGGGCAGGCTGGCCATGTACACACCTTCACTCCAGGTCAAGGCAAGATCTTGCTTCATGTCAGGAAAGACTTTCCTCTCCTCTCACTCAGGATTTCACCCTGCCATGTATTTGTCTAAAAAGCAAAGGGTCTTTCTCGATATTGCATATGACTAACGTGTCTCTTGTTACTAAAGTCCTACTTCAGAGCTGTCATGTTTGCTTTGGAGGGACTGGTGGATATTAGTGTTTACTATGGATGTGACTAAATAACCTCCCAAGTCATCTCAGCTCCTAGATTCCCGTATCTTCAGATACACCCCACCTGACAGTAAAGCAAAGTCCAAGGTCGACGACAAGTTTTGTTTATGGTCATCTTCACTGGGAAATGAAACATTAACCAAAATTCTATCTTATATTATATAAAAAGAAAAAAAATCTGAGTGATTTTAAGTCTCTTTGGGGTGTTTTCTCCTGAGGGCATAGATGTGATTCTCTGATTAACATCCCCTTCTAAGAAAACGTGATTTTGGTGCCGATTTTGCTGTTAAGGTTCTGGTGGGACAGAGATGTCCAATACGTGTCCACTCAGTATATTTATCAAATGCCTCCATAGAAGGGTGTTCCTGGCTTGTGCTAATAGGTGACTTAAATTTGTGCACATGCAGCTCCAGTGTCTCGGATCCATCAAGTAGGCAGGAGGCCATGATGAGTACCTGTGGTTTCCTAGGGCCTTGACTGCAAACCCAGGAAAAGCTTTCCTCTCCCCACCTACCGCCACTGCTTGTTTTTGTTAAAATTACAATCTGAGAATAAAAGGTCCAGAGTAAGACCTGGACAGAAGGTCTTCTTTTGCTCACTCTCTCTCTCCTGCGGGCCCAGGGCTTTGCTGCATGGTTGACACTGCTGCCTGGGCCACCCAAGTTCATGCTGCTGCCAGTCGGAGACAAAGATTTTCTTCACATTTCCTCTTTAGTCTCACTGTTCAGAGGTCCTGAAAAGTCTGAAAGGTCCTAGGTATGGAAGGTCACCCACTTTGTGCTTTTCAAAAACTCAAATTCACTGGCGTGTCTTCAGTTTACTTGCTCAACCAGTGTCATTTCTAGGATATAGAATCTTTTCTTTGCTTTTTTTTAAACTCTGACATTGAACTGTCTGCTTTGTAAACAAGTGGAGCCTCACCTCACTGGGCTATTCCCATGGACCAAAGGCAGAGAGCGCTTCTGCCATGTCTTCTGGTCAGTTGTGGACCGTGATCAAAAATGGAGTCACGGAAAACGTATTTAAGAATAAATCCCATTAATGCCTAGCCTGTCCCCAGACTCTTTCACTGTTAAGTGACTAGAAATTGACGACAAGCTTGTCAATAGAAATGATTACTCATGAATAATTACTGTATTATGTTTAATTTGTATTTGAATTGCTACCTTTCAACTCAGTTCCCATTTTATGGACAAAATGTGATTGGGAAGTGAAAGTCATTGGACAGTTCTTAAATCAGGCTGTGTATCTTGAAAGTAGAACTTGCAAAAAATGCATGAGGCTGGGCCACACACCATGAAGACTGGTCCCCTGAAACTAAGGTGGAGCCCAGATACCTACATTTTCAAAACTCCTCCTATTGCTCCACACCCCTTCCCTCAGCCCCTACCTCCCAGCAGAGATGGATCCCAAGCGCCGTCAGGTGAGCAAGTTCTGGGCCAAGTCCTGCCACAGGGAATGAGTTGGGTAGTGTCTTTGCACCTCAGCTTTTTTGTTTTATAAAATGAAGGTCAGTGGGAAGGGCCAGAAATGTACGTGTTTTACCCAGCACCCAAGTGATTCCAATGCAGGAGCCGTGGAGCCCACTGGGGGAAGTGCTCTGTGGTCCTGGCTATTCCTCCAGCTCATGGCAGGGAGGGGGTCGTGGTGAGTGTGGGAACGAACATGGAGAGGAAGGGTACCCAGGGCAGTTAATTTTTTCAGTGTCAGATGGGAAACTGTGGCATTTCTAAATGTATAAGCAAATGAGATATACTTGAAGGTGAGAGGCGAACTGGGGAAAATAAAATTGTTTGCTTTGCAAAGGGCATTTTCAAATGATTAGACTTCAGTTAGTGAGACCTTTACAGAGAATTCTAGACAGTAAATATCATCCTAGTGATGCCCTTTTATTTCTTTTCAAATTGATGTATTCAGCTCTCAGTAGTTTTAAGATCCAGTTAAAAATAGAAAGGAGTCTTATCCAGGTACCATTTGCTCCCTGGATGGCCTGGAGCACAAGGACACAGCATCCTCGGTACAGTCATACCTCTGGGCAGCCAGCCCTCTCGGGAGCCAAGCACCCACAGAGGCCAGGGAGCTGGTCCAGGTGGAGCCTTTGAGAAAGAGAACGGCCTCAGAAGTCAGTTGAAAGAACAGATAAGGACTCTAAGAAGACACCACAATGTGAATTATGGCCCTCAAGGGCTTCCAATCAAATGTGAGACCTTTGACCAGCAAGCCCGTTGGGCCAGCCTACATTATGTAATGTCTTTGTTTTCTAGGGTTAAGTATATTTAAACTATTTCCAACATTTCCCAAGAGCTTCTGAAGCTTTCTTTCCCTGCCTGTTTGTGCTCTCAAGTTATGGGAGCTAGATACGCATTTTTAATGGAAGGTTAAGAGTTTCACAACATAGAATGAGGATGCTAAAGTATTTGACCTTTCAATATGTAATCACACGTTGATCTGCCAACTTGTAGTTCGGAATGAAATCTTGAATCCAGATAAAGAATTGGCTTCTGAGAAAGCCAGTGGCAGTCAGTGCTGGAGCCTCGGTCCTTGGGGAGGGGATGGTTCATTTCCCAGGGCCTCCAGTCAGCCCCCGCCTAGTAAGCTCAAAGTAAAGGTAAACGGAAGTCCACAGTGTTGCCAGAGTTCAAGTGGCCCCCCTAAGCTGGCGTCTCCCTCTCTCCTGTGTCGGGAGTTTGTCTCACAGCCCTGTGCAGCTTCAGGGCAAGTGGCTTGACCCTCCTGTTTCATAATCTCCCCAAACAGTCCTAGCACACATGGGCAGAGTGAGGCTGCAGTGACACAGCATAAGACACACAGTGTGAAACAGGGCAGCGGCGGGGAGATGAGTTTGGTGCTGGAGGAGGAGGACCACCTCAGGCTTGAGTGCCCTGCATCACTGGGCAAACCAGGAGGGAATTCTGGGATAAAATGGTACCATAAAACCAGATGGGATGGCAAATCAGAATTGCACCTTTGCAGCAGTCCTACCTGTTTTCATGACCCGAACACAGCCGGGCAGTAATGATGACAGGGGTGGTAACAGATGGCACGCAGTGGGAGGGCACGTGAGCCAGGCACCATTCTAAGCCTTCTGCGTGGGCTGTGACTCCTAACAGCAGTTCTCGGAGGTGGGGTCTGTTAGCCATTTATTTGCGCTTGATTTTTCACACAGTAGATTTCTCTCTAATTCATAAATGATAACTGTCTTCAAAGTGATTAATGCACCAACAAATACTGGCTCCTGTGCACCTCCTGAGTCCCTTCTGCTGTCACTTCTTTTTTTTTTTTTTAATATCTTTATTGGAGTATAATTGCTTTACAGCGTTGTGTTAGTTTCTGCTGTATAACAAAGTGAATCAGCTATATGTATACATAGATCCCCATATCCCCTCCCTCTTGCGTCGCCCTCCCTATCCCACCCCTCTAGGTGGTCACAAAGCACCGAGCTGATCTCCCTGTGCTATGTGGCTGCTTCCCACTAGCTATCTATTTTACATTTGGTAGTGTATATATGTCCATGCCACTCTCTTACGTCGTCCCAGCTTACCCTTACCCCTCCCCGTCTGCTGTCACGTCTCCCTTACTTTTGGGTCTAGCAGGATTGCACTGCTCATGGATCCCCCAAGCACCCCTGCTGTAGCGTAACCCTGACCACCCAGACACCTCTTCTCCACCGTCAGTGGCATAGACCCTCCCTCCTCGGGAGAGCGGCCCTCTGCTGTGTGACAGAGGGTCCTGGTGCCCATTTCTGTGTATCCGCCCCTCTGCCCTTGGCCAGGTGATGCCTTCCTCACCCCTGCATCTCCTCACCCAGCACAGGGCCTGATGCCCAGTCGACTCTGACTAAATCTCCACTTAATCAAACTGAGTTTGTTGACTCATACATAGTTCAGAAGCTAATATATTAAGTAAATGACAAATGATGTCCTTGGACAAAAAAAGAGGAATCTTAAAATAGGTACTCGGGCAAAAATGGAAATAGTTAGGTCATATTCCTTTCTGAGATCACTAGGGAAGAGAATGCATTCTGAGGAATTACATATGAGCACTTTAGAAGGACTCTATACGTAGCCTTGATGAAGCACGAATCCTTTTTTTTTTTTTTTTAAAGACTGTGATTGATATCAGTAAAAAAGGGTGGCTCCCAAAAGACCATAAAATAACCCCAAATCAAGCCAGATAGAATTCTAAAGTAGTTTGTACTTTGCACAGATTCAGACTCTGGAACAATCCTGTCCTTACCACTGTTGGTTAGGGTTTTCTTTTCTCTGCATCTTTTGTTTTCACTAGAGAAAAAATGATTTAAGGTTCACGGAGGCATCCAGACGTTAAAGTAAGATGCTTCACTAAAAGTTCTAGAAAAGCCTCTGATCATTTTTGTCTCCCTAATAAACAATCTGTATAAATTGCTACTTATCTCATTCCCCTGGCCTTCTAGGCAAAATTTAAAATTTGTATAAGACATGGCCAAATTAGAGCCAGATTCATTTTCACTTGTGGAGATTCCTGAAAAGGACATGAAACAGAATAAAATGTAGCATTTTCCTAGTCACCATAGGAGTAGATGAGAAACAGTGTGGGCAGAAGGGGCCTGGGAGCAGAGATCTATTCCACAGAGAAGGACCTCAGGTTCACTGTATGGGGGAAGGGATGCCCTGTGCTTTGGACCATGTATACATATGTCATTAAAATACGTCTGTATTTGTAAAGAAAAATATTCACCCTATAATAAATTATTCTAGAGATTTCAGAATGCTTAAGGCTATATGTTTAAGAAGAAAAGAAAGATACATTCTGGTAAGTTATTCAAAGTTCTAAGAGTTCCAATCTCAGATTCTGTACTAGATTAGTAATTACATTGCCTTGAGGGCTGATGTGTGTGAGAGCAGGTCTTCCTTCTCCAGGTAAGTGCGTGAGCTGTTAGTTATGCATCTATTTAACTTTTTTTAAATATATACCAAATGTTCTGAGATATTAAAAGACTATATTTTTGGCTTCATCAAGATCAAGGATATTTGTCTGTGACTACCAGACTAGAAGCATCTTAGAGACAGGATTACTCCAGACACAGAATTCATATTTGTTGAATGAATGAACTTGTCAAATGAATGAGTCGGTAATTAGATGATGGGTCACAGCCCCATCCCTTTGTGCCTTTTTCTGTTATTAAATTCTAGTCCTTTGGCTTTGAAGTTGTCCTCTGTGTGTTAGATTTGAGATTGAGGAAACCATCATTGAGTACTTATAGTGTGGCTTTTTTAAAAATTACTTTCATTTTTAATTACTAGTAAATTGTTAAAATGGAAAACCTCTTTTTAAGTATAATAAATAATATTCATTTCTGTGGATTTCCAATGCTACAGAACCTCAAGAATATGATTAAATATTACTGTATCATGTAATGAATGTAAACCTAAGAGATTGGGCTGAAAATATAGTGATTGATAGACTAGGAAATTTAGCCTTTAAAGTAAATCCCTAAGAACAGCACATATAGTGATTTGCTTCTTTCTCCTAAGAACAGAATGCAGAAAGCAAGAAATGTTTAGATTTAAGAACTTTTTGAAATACTGTTTTCCATTGATAATGGCTCTAAGAACATAAGTAGTAAATTCTACTGAATTCATAATAAGTCAAAATTAAAATACAGATATTAAAATTCAGCAACAGATACTGAGTACATGCTATGATCAAAGCACAAAAATCGGAAGTATCAGCAATTCCTGTCGTTCATATAATTGTCAAATGGTAGAGTTGAAAAGCTTTACAGAAAAGATCCTGTCCCAAACGCTGATTGTACAGACTAAGGGAAGGGTCGTTAACTGTGGGTGTTGTCTTCCAACATGGTCCCCAATGATCCCTGCCTCCTAGTGTTTACACCCTGTGGAGTCCCATCCCACCCTCTATCTTGGTTGGTCTGTGTCATCAATAGAGAACTGTAGAAGTGTTGGCATGTCTCTTCTGAGGCTAGGTCATAAGAAAAACACTGTGGCTTCTGCCTTCTTCTCCCTGTTGGATCACTTGTTCTTGGGAAGTTAGCTGCCATGTCGTGAGGACACTCAGTGTTAGAGGAGGTCATCCAGAGGTCATGACTGCTGGTCGGCCCCAGAGATGGACATAGGCAAGCAAGGCTCCTTACCCCCTCCCCTGTCCTTGGGGTGTACGTTCTGCCCACCATTCCCACACTAGGAGCTCTTTCAAGGACGTAGCCCTGAAGGAGTGATTTCTTGTTGAGACCATCTTGTGCATGGGACTGAACCCAGTTAAGGTCACTATGTAAACTTTTAAGGTTCTGGTGGGCTGGTGCAGAGATCTACTTGTGTTGTGGTCGCCCGAGACAAGTCTTTTATATAAGTCCCTTTGTTTATTAAAACTGCCCCCTACCAGTCTGGAGTCTCTTTCTTCAGTCTCTCCTTGCCCTCCACTTGAGGGTGCGTTTCGAATTTCACCTGAGGGACTCCTGAGATTGCAAACCAACACTCAAGCCACCAGTGGAGAGGCCCACATGACTAGCAACGTGAGCAACCACCAACAGCCGCGTGAATGAACCATCTTGGAAGCAGATTCTCTAATCGAGGGGTCGGCAGACTTTTTCTGTAAAGAGTCAGATAGTAAATATTTTAGGCATGTAGGCCATAGAGTCTGTTTTGCAACTACTCAGGCCTGCTATTGTAGTGCAAAAGCAGCCATGGACAATATGTAAATGAAAGGGAGAGGCTGTGTTCCAGTAAAACTTTATTTACAAAAACAGGCAGTGGGCCAGATTTGGCCTATGGACTGTATCTTGTCATCCCCTCCTCTAGCCTCAGTGAAGCCTTCAGATGACTGCAGTCCCTGCCTGTGTTCTGACTACAGCTTCATGAGAGGCCTTGAGCCAGAGCCACCCAGCTGCTTCCAAATTCCTGAATAAATACTGTTTTAAGCCACCAAATTTTTGAGTAATTTGTTACACAGTAGTAGATAACTAATGCAATAATAGGTAACTAACCCAGTAAAGAAGGTTGACTGACAGATGAGCCAACTTTGTGAGTCGATAATTGTTGAAGCTAGGTGGTGGGTAGATCCATGGAGTTTCATTATATTATTCTCTCTACTTTTGTGTAGTAAAAGGTTAAAGGGGGAAAAAAAATACAGAAAAAGAAAAGCTGTTAGGTAATTATCTAAAATCAGAGCAGCAATAAATCCTGAAGCCTGTGCTACACACCCAGGTCTCTGGCTCTGAACCCTGTGTTCTCTTGGCCCCCTCTTCCTGCGTAAAGAGCAACCAGCAAAGCTTTAGCCGTTTGCCTGTATTTTTCCATCAGTTGTTTACTGCCCTAGTACCTCCAACTTAATATCCAAGATAGTTCTTCGGATTTTGTTACCATTGCTGTTGTCGAGCCATCTTTGAGACTTTTACACTTTTACACTTCTTTATCCCTCTTTCCACTGTAGACTTTAAAATCAGTCATTACTTACAGAGGGAGCCTTGTTCAGAGATCTACAGAGTCCAGCCTCGGTGTGGCCTGGGATGTAATAATACTTACATTTTACCTTCTTATTGAGCTTGGCTGTCAGCGGAGCACTAGCAAATCCATTCTCTTAATGAATCCTAACACAGCCTGGGAGGGTAGGCCTGGCAGGTTTCACTCTAGCATTTTATAGATGAGGAATCGGAGAGTCAGCAAGTTTAAGTGATCAGACAAAATTCAGCTGGGTGCACAATCTGGCTCCTAGCCCAGTGTTCTTTCTTCCTGCCTCTCCCGTGCGTAAGGAGAAACAGGTAGAATTTGACTTCAAATAAAATCAAGTCACTGTGTGAAAGTGCGCCGCACAGTGCTTGGCACATAGTAGGTTCTCAGTGAGTTTACCTTCCCTTTAAAATCCCTTTGAGGGCTTCCCTGGTGGCGCAGTGGTTGAGAGTCCGACTGCCTATGCAGGGAACACGGGTTCGTGCCCCGGTCCGGGAAGATCCCACGTGCCGCGGAGCGGCTGGGCCCGTGAGCCATGGCCGCTGAGCCTGTGCATCCGGAGCCTGTGCTCCGCAACGGGAGAGGCCACAACAGTGAGAGGCCTGTGTACCGCAAAAAAAAAAAAAAAAAAAAAAAAAAAAATCCCTTTGAAATTGGAAATCACCCTGACGGGGTTTTAATTGGCAGTATAAATAACTTAATGTGTTAGCTACATGAAATAGATATTTGAAATAACTTGTCTTTTGATTTATTGCATTGATCCCCAAAGTGGTTCATGTGTTGGATTAAGAGAATGGGTCTGGATTATTCTGTTCCTGCAGTTCCCTAGGATAACCATGAAATAAGATTTAGTGTTGGATTTCGAACATCTCATGCTTTCTGTACATTTAACCGGATGTCCTTGGTGATGACATTTACAAATGAGATAAAATTTTGTGAACAGGCGAAGAAAGTGGTAGGAGAGCAAAGAGCAGAATACCAGACCTGATAAAATGCAACTGAATGACGAAATTCAGTTCAACAGGACATCATCTTCTCTTTCCTGTTTCTTTTCAAAAATCTTTTTCATGTTGTGTTTTCCTATCCTAAACACGTGGTTGGGAGGAAATGAATTTTCCCCCCATACGTGTTTGAGTTTTAATTTCCTTCCTTCCCCCTCCTCCCTCCCTGTCTCCCCTCCTTCCTCCCTCTTCCTTCCTTCCTTCCTCCCTTCCTTTCTTTCTTTCTTTTTCTTTCTTTCTTTCATTCTTTCTTTCTTTTTCTTTTCTTTCTTCCTTCCTCCTCCCCTTCCTTCCTTTCTTTCTTTCTTTCTTTCTTTCATTCCTTCTTTTTCTTTTCTTTCTTCCTTTCTCCCTCCTTCCTTCCTTCCTTTCATTCTCTTTCTTTCTTTCTTTCTCTCTCTTTCTTTTTTCTTTCTTTCTTTTCTTCCTCCCTCCCTCCCTCCCTTCCTTCCTTCCTTTTCTTTCTTTCGACAGTCCTTTCACATAGCGTCTACAAGCACTTGCCATCTGCCAGGTAACTTTGTTATCAGGGCTATAACTTTTAATTCTTCATCCCCCCCGCCCCCCCCTCCAATTTGGAGAAAAAGATCTTTTATTCGTTATTTGGAAAATAAATTAATCTTAAGTTTCTCTCCAGGTCTTTGTTCAAGTTGCCTAAAGCAATGTCCACATGGATAGATTTGCAGGCTCTTTTGTTTGAATTGTCTTGGGAAAAAAATGATAGGCATATTTTTAATTTGCGAGTCTGGTTTTAGTCACAGGCACTAGAGAAAATGAGCTGCCAGATGTCTGGGAAGCAGAACTCCAACCCTGTCTACTTTCACATGTGATAAATATTGTTTTGGTTAGAGACAGAATAAATCCAGGTTGCTTTTTTTGACTTCTTGGACTAATGGGTTCACCTTTTTTTAAGGTATGTTGTAGAAAACCATTTGCAGAAACATCAATCTAGGTTATTTAAACTTTATTCAGGATAGCTGTGAACAAATCAGTTCTGAGAAAATGATGTATGATTAAACAGTTACAATCAGAGCAATTCACTAAGGAATTGTCATTTTTATTCACAGTGTGTACCAAAACATTGACCTTAAATGAAGCATTTAGGACCTCTGAGGACATAAAATGTGCCAGGAGCAGGACGGGTGGTTTGCATGCCTTGGGTGTTAAGAGAACGGCTTTTGGAATCAGGTATACATGTCTCAGGAATCCCAGCTTTACCATTACTGAGTAACCCTGGGCAAGTTACCAAACCTCCCTGGGCCTCAGTTTGATCCTCTGTAAAATGGGCATAATGACAGGAACAAGCACATGCGGTGAGCAAGTAGAGGGAGGCCCAGGCCAGCACCTCTAAGTCTGTGGCTTTTCTACCATTTTCCACCATAGAGCAAATAGGTATAAATAACAGAATTCTTAATTGAGTGCAACGCAGAAGTTCTTGACCATTAGGAAATAAAATCCTCCTTTTTAAAATTCTATCCGTGGAGATCTTGCATAAGAGAAGTAACTACCTTCTTTGGAGATTTCCCTGCTTTCTGGCAATGAGCAGTCTCAGATCCCTCCCAGCCTTCTGATTCCTTAAAAATAGTTGCTATCCAGCTATATTCTAACCCCAAGCAGGTCATACTGAAATGCTAATCAACCAAAACTAATTTGGATTTCGAGTGAATTCTGGAAATGAAGAGTGCTGGCAGGTTACTGGACGGTGGCCTTCCTTCAGAAATTACTGTGGGGCTCTCCTTGAATGGTTCTTCTTGGGCTCACGCTTGAAAGGATAAGTCTTGGCTCTTTCCGTGGCAGAATTCACTGAGTAGTAGGTGTGAAATAAATTAGAGCCTAGAGTTTGTAACAAGAATAATGATATTAGTTCAATATGATAGAAGTTGATAGAGCTCCAGGTATAGTATTCTGTAGAATCTTCGCGTGCATGTCAGTCGCTATTTTCCTTTCTTTTGCCTCCTCCTCTCCCACTCCCAATCTTCATCTCTTCTTTTTTCTTTCTGTTTTCCAAGAAAGGAAAAGGGCGTAGTGCACAGAGTAGCCGTTCTTTGAATTTGGTGTTGTCCAAATACCCTCCCTTTAACCTTCGTTCTTCGTCCTTGTGTTACTGTTTGCACCCTCATTTGTTGGCTTCGTTTCCTTTTAGCAAATTATCCTGCTTTTCCTTCCATTTATCTTCTCATGTGCTCATGCATCCCTTTTTATTCTGCTGGCTCTATCTTCCAACCTTCAAAGCACTTGGTCTCACACCCTTCCCCGGGATGGCCACAGGCCTGGAGGTCTGTGCTGTCAGCCGGCCTTCCCGCTGGGGAAGTTCTCTGTTGAGGATCACGTCCCTCACAAAGCCCGGCCTCTCTGAATGGTGGGGGGGCGTGGGGTTACGGGGCTTCAGAGCCCTTCCATCTCAGCTGCCAGTGGCCCACGCTGGCCAGGTGTGCTCGGTGAAGCCCTCCCAGTGCCTCCGATCCCCGCGGGGGCCAGGGGGACATACAGGCTACTTTCCTGGTAAGAGCAGGTGAGTTAAAAATGGATCTGATTCAGACCCTGTGGTCGGGGATGCAGCCCTACAGCCAGTTTAACTCACTGTTCTCTGAAGAAAATGGTCTGCCTCTGTCAATGATCATAAACGAATTCACTTTTAAATGTTGCCACATTAGATGGCAAACAAGGAGCTTGTCTTTAATTGAACTGGAACCTAAAAGTACATGCATTCTACGGGGGAGAAAACTCTCTGCCCATCCTACCCTGTGACCTCTTTTATAGACAGAGATAGGCACAGAAAAGTAGAAAGTAGGATGAACGAGAAACAAAAAGTGGAGCATTTGAGAGCTCTACCAGAAGTTGCCTCCTGCCGCGTCTAGACTGTTGTAACCCCAAGTACAGGCCTTTTTTATGACTCTAGCATAGTAAAGATTTTGTTTGAGATCACAGTGCACATAATTTTCGTTGTTCAAACAAGGCAGGGAATAAAGACAATTGTTTGCCTTGTGTATGGTTTCTTTCATTTGATCAAAAGAGAGTACTCTCACTGTGACTGAGAAGTGATGCCAGAAGGCCTCGCCATAGACACAAGCGGTTGACTGAGAAGGGCTGAGTGCCCTCCAGAGCTGGAACCGTGGGCCCCGTAGGGCTGGCTGGTAAGTGGGCTGGCGCCTGGGCCCCTGACTGTTCCCAGCCGCGATCAGCAGTCACGCCTGAAGCGGCAGAAAAACCACCAGGAGTCTGGGCTGCCGTCTCTCGTGGCCTCCTTTCCACGTTCTCTCAAAACTCCCTGCTCCAGCATTTCTGATGTGCCACGTTACCCGCCACTCCTTAGGCTCCCTCAGATTTCTGTTCAAGCTATGTGTTCTTGGTTGGAGGGTGGATACACGGTAATGAATTAGTATTGCTGTGTGAAGGCAGAGTGGGTTTGATTTTCATTCACGTTTGCTTGTGTGACCTGGTTGCTTTTCCATCCCTGGCTTCAGGAATCTTCTTTAAGCCATCGGTCATCAGCTTGTGACGGCCCAGATAGCCCTGTTATTTGGACTTGTCAGTTTAAAATACACGCACATGGGAATTCCCTGGCGGTCCAGTGGTTAGCACTCTGCGCTCTCACTGCCGAGGGCATGGGTTCAGTCCCTGGTCAGGGAACTGAGATCCCACAGGCTGCTCAGTGCGGCCAAAGAAAAGAGCTCCACTCTTGCCAGCGCCCTGGGCTTCTCACTTAATCTGCCTTCGTGGGGCACCTATTTGCATTCGGAGACTCAAAGTAGTTAGTCCTCAGCTGGAAGACTTGCCAGAATCAGTGTGATCTGCTTTTGAACGGCTGTACGTAAAATGGGGAGGCAAGTTTCTCATACAGGAAAATTACCGGACAAGAAGGTAGTATGGCCCCAGAGTGGCCTGTGCGACCCGTTGATTCTTAATGTAGCATCCAGTAAATCCTGGATTAACGTCTTAGTCACACTGCATTTATGCCTTTCTGGCTTTCCGGAGCCAGCTCCCTTCCAGCATGACTACATGCAAGTGTAATAGCAAATCAAAACACTTATTGCCGAAGGCTGTAGACGTGATGGTTGAGGTAATAATTGGTTTTCAGTGCACACACCACAAAAGTGTACACATACCGGCAATTTGCTGAAGAACCTTGTCATGCTGATGTTACAGAACGTTTTTTTACAGGGAAACCAGGAAGGAAGGTGTTAGCTTCTGTTTATCATATCAGAGAAGAGTTATTCTTCAGACCCCTTGGAATCATATTCTCCACCTGGAAACAGTCACAGAAAACATCTTTTTCACAAATATAGCCCTGTTGTACTCAAAGTACGTTTTCTCATGCAACTAAACGCAGTGGGCTGGCGTAGACTTTTCTGCATGTTCAGTATTGGATGAGGCTAATAGGACGTAGTGGGCTTGGTAGCGTCCCCATCTTGCTAGTTACATAAACGGGACCCTCATTGAAAAGGTACAGTGTGTTTTCTTATGGTTTTGAAGAGCACATCAAAAATAGCTTACTATGCTGCAGGCTTGGAATGTCTACTTTTTTTTAAGAGAATATAAATGCAGAAGGACTCAGAATATTGCAGTCACAGAAGGTTCCATTATAATCTAGGTAATGAAATTCAAGTAGTATTGCCCTGCAGAATCAGATATGGGGCCAGCAAGAAAATGTTAATGTTTTAAAATACATTTTAAAATGACAGTAATAGGATATATTTAAAATTCCTTAGAGGAAAAATCTTTTTGCAATAACTTCTTAGTAAAATACAGTTGAAAATCAAAACTTGAACAACATTCTTTTTGTTTTACCTTTTTCTCAGCGTATGTTAAATATGGAAGATTTTGTGAGGCAGGGCAAGGTTAGATAATCTCACAGAATGTAATACGTTTGATTGTTCATTTTCCAAAGCAAATAGTGTGGTAGTATCCCAACTTCTCATCTAACACAAATGAAGGACTCAAATCGCTCTTTCTCCTTCCAGTTTTCTTCTTAAAGGATGGGTCTTCATGAGTAATAATGCTGTAATGCTGAAAAAAGAAAGAATAAGATTCAAATGTAATGTAAAAAGTTGTAAAAAGTCAACCCCCCCTTAAAGACACTTAGCTTTGATAGTGCTTTTTCAGTCCAGTATTTTGTTAACATGACATTTACCCTGAGTGTGAGATGTGAATTAGGTGGGTTAGTTGGTTTTTATCTGACTCATGGTTTAGTAATGTCACATGTGTATGGTTTTTTGTTTGTTTGTAATTGTTTTTTTTTATTGTATATTAAAATTAACTAGTAAAATCCATTCCAGCTCCCTGCAGTAATTAATTAAAAGTAACATGAAGGGCTTCCCTGGTGGTGCAGTGGTTGAGAGTCTGCCTGCCGATGCAGGGGACACGGGTTCGTGCCCCGGTCCGGGAAGATCCCACGTGCCGCGGAGCGGCTGGGTCCGTGAGCCATGGCCGCTGAGCCTGCGTGTCTGGAGCCTGTGCTCTGCAACGGGAGAGGCCACAACAGTGAGAGGCCCGCGTGTCGCAAGTAACATGAACTACATTTTATGTCTGGGGAAACAGGATTCTGAAAGATAGATGCTCAGGTACAGAGGAAGTAAGAATAGCCCTTCCTTTCTTCCTGATGGCCGTGGCCCCAGAGTCCTTCATGTCCAGCCCTCTTCCATGGATGCCGGATATTTGGGCAGTAGTGGTGGTGATGTGTGTGTTTAAATCAACGTCACCAGATACTGTTGAATACTTCATAGTTGAGGTAACTTGAAAGCAAGAAAAGGCTGGTGTTGGACAGATACTGTAACCAGTCAGGAAATATCTAGAGCTACAGAGCTCTTACCCTGTGATCTTGTATCTAGAATTCGCAGCCAGAAAGTAAAAGTGAAGAACCGGCAGGAGGGAGACCTAGTCCTTCTCCCAGGGAAGGGTGCCCAAGTGGGTCTGTTCAGGGAGTGAGCAGGGGGCACTGTGGTTTGCCTCACTCACCCAGCAGGTACTTTGTGCATCTTTGCGCCTTAAGCAGGGCTGTGAGTCAAACACGGGGCAGTGTGAGAGGAGCAGATTTGGACCTCATACATAGTTGCTGAAATTGGGAGAGCTGGTTATAATTCTTCACTTGCCAGACCCTTAAATTATACCTCGGAAGTCCTCAAAGGAGCAAGCACTTAGGTTGAAAATCAAACCGTTTTCAAAATCACAATATACATTTCTGGTTTCCCTTTTGTCTCTCTTTTCATTTAGTGCTTAAAAAGTACAGAAATGATCATTCTAAGGATTATAATAACATAAGCCAAACCGCTAAGATATACTTAGTAGATAAGCTATGTTTATAAGTCAGTTTTTAGAAGAACTGAGATGATTCCTTTACGTCCATAGGGAGCTCTCTCTGACCGAGAACTGCTCATTACGGTAACAAGCAGTGTTTGGGGGTTTCCTCTGCTAGCGTTAGGAACTCACATCCCTAACTTGTGATTTTAAACGGTATCTGGACTTCGCCAGTATTTTTTTAGTGAGACTTTCTTTTTAACCGGACTGTTGACGGGCTCCCCCCTCACCCCGGGGTGCTCCCCTGCCCTCTGACTGGTCTCTACCTCCCTCTCTCCTCTCTCCAATCCAGTTCCCCCTTTGCTGCCACAGCTCCTGTCCCAAATGTAAGCGTGACTCTGCGTCATGCTCTGCTCAGAATCCTTCAGCATCTTCACATTCCTCAAGAGAATCCTGGCCCCTCGCCATGGCTGTGTTTCAGCCCGATCTCCCTGCTCAAGCCCCTCTGTCTGGCCTCACAGAACTGCACTGTGATCCCAGCACACCCCTGTCCTGTTGCCTTCGCACGTTCTCTTTACTCCACTGCTTCCCTGCGTCCCCTTGTCTTCCTGGCAACACCTCCTCCTCTTTGAAGACTCATGGGTCGCCACCACGGGAAGGCTGTCCTTCGTGGGCACGGGTCCCGCCCCCGTGTGCTCTGTGGTTTACATACCTGTGTCCTGAATTGGCCACAACCAGAGCGTGGCTCATCTGTGTTTGCTTAGTACCCAGCTTGTCGTGGGTGTGCCTTAGAGAGCGACCTGGTGACCCCGTGTTTGCGTTATCTATTCCCAAAGAAGGTGATGCCGTTATCTTAGTGAAAGCTCCTGAGGGACAGGCCCTGTCCCTGGGAGTCAGAGAAGAGTGGGGTTGGGAGAGAAACATTTTATTTGGAGTTAGAACCCCAGCAGTCAGCTTGGCATGCCCCTTGGGTCAAGTGACCTTAACCAGCCTTCTAGGAGTTTATGATGCTGAGGCCTGGATTCTGGTCTGAGCGCTGGGTGGAGAAGCCATGCAAGCTTTGGTGAGTCTCCCAACTGTGGCTTCTGTGTCCCCGTCACTAAACTGATGGCTGGACCAGGCGATCCCTCAGGTGCCCCCGTTGCTACCGAGCACATCCTCTCATGGAGACTCAGCTTGCACACTGTGGGGTGGGGCGACCCACCAGGCTTCTCCCTTAGGTGTTCAAACGATAGTCACATGGTCAACTGCACCGTTGTCCAAAAATGCCTGTGTTCCCATAGATGGGGAGGGAATTGGGATGTTGTACATGGAATTTAGTGTTCACTTCGTCTTTTTTGCTCTGTGGGTAACGAGGGATATAAAGCAGCAGTTTGCTTTTGGGAGAGACGTCCAGGACCCCTGTCTTTTTAGAGTGCATTCTGCATACTTTAACTGTCATGAATTGGGTGTCACATGATTTGTCACGTAAGCCCTTCAGTGTCATTAATAACTGGTGTTCCCTACCAAACGTAAGATAGATAGCTAGTGGGAAGCAGCCGCATAGCACAGGGAGATCAGCTCAGTGCTTTGTGACCACCTAGAGGGGTGGGATGGGGAGGGCGGGAGGGAGGGAGACGCGAGGGGGAAGGGATATGAGAACATATGTGTGTGTGTGACTGATTCACTTTGTTATGAAGCAGAAACTAGCACACCATTGTAAGGCAATTATACTCCAATAAAGATGTAAAAATAAATAGATAAATAACTGGTGTTCCTATCAGCCATGATATGTGTGTGAGACACAGTTCTGCAAGTACTGGTACCTTATCAGCGTAACAGTATGGTGACTGTTTCAAACTTCGCAATAAACAGGTAACGATGGCTCCTTTTTTACCTTAAAGATTTCAGTATTGCGGCATTTAAAAACTGGCCTCTAGAAATGCGGTCACGATAGTGTTAACTAAATATCCCACTGATCTGTAAGTGAGTTGAATGTGGTAAGTGGACGCATTTGCACGTCGTGTGCCTTTGCTGTTTCCATCTTGTTTCCGGGGGTGCGAGCTCTCCCTCAGCGAGGACCAAGTGCAGCCTGCCCTCCACATGGGAGCCGTGTCCCCACGGGATCAGGAGCCCTACGTCATCCTGCTCCCGGCCCACCTCCGTCTGGAGGCCCATTCAGAAGGTGCTGGAAGGCGGCACTGAGTGGCTGCCATGGCAGGTGGGGTTGCTCCTGCTCCCCGAGGGCTGCGTTTCTCCAGCTGTGACTGGTGTGGCGTCATCACAGTCACGGTGTGCGGTTAGCCTGCTCCATTGTCATGATTTCTTTTCTTTCTCCTTTTCCACAGTACACTTTCAAGAATGGTTCAAATTATTTCACCTTAGCTACCGTGCCACTTGAACTAAATTAGAGGAAAATTGTTTTTCTCTTCAGACCCAAAGAAGTAGGTAATTACCTTTGACAAAATAGCTGATCAAAGTATAGCAATATCAGGTAAATGAGCTATGATAAGTATACGTTTTAGGTTCTTTGGGGAAAACCTACAGGTAAAAAAGTGTTAAGGAGTAGTTTGTCAGTCTCTGATAAATTAACAGAAAGCTTTGAATCTTGATAAAGTCGTAACACAGCGGGGTCACAGAAGGGCAGTGGGACTTCCTGGGTGAAGGTGGCCAGTACCACATCATATATGTGTGCCTCCTCCCTGTAAACTGCTTCAGGAACCCACGGGCCCTTCTTCTAATTAAGCTACAGGACCCTGTTTACCCCCAGGATTCCTCCAGGTGGGATTGCTTGGAACTCTAGTGTTTAGAGGTCACCAAAGGGTAAAGGTTCTTAAAAGTTAAAGCCACCAGAATCCTGCAAAACCAAGAAGTTTGCCAGAAGAGCCAGGCAACACACAGGAGTTTTAATTTGCCTGAGATTGAAAGCATGTCAGGTCAATCTGCAGATGAAAATTATGGCCCACATTGGAGACATTTTCTAAGTCTTCCTTTATTTAAAACCATAAAAAGTTTGGAGACAATTTCGGCTTGACTGTTTCATCAAGAAACAGTCATCGAGAATGTAGCATAAATAGCTTCTACCTTGGGTGCTATGTTTTCTATTGTTCTGTAACCATGAACACAAGCTTAGTGGCTTAAAACAATACACTTTTGTCATCTTACAGTTTCTCTGGGTCAGGTCAGGACACAGCTTCACTGGGTCCCCTACTCAGGGTCTCACCAGCCTGCAGTCAAGATGGCGGCCAGGGCTTTGGGCTCATCAGAGGCTCAAGCGGAGAGAGATCTGGTTCAAGCTTTCTAAGGTTCACAGAACTTATCTTCTGTGGCAGCAGGACTGTGAGGTCCCTGTCTCGCTGGCTGTCTGCTGGGAGCTGCTCTTGGCTCCTGGAGGCCACCTCCCTTCATTGCCCTCCCCACAGGCCCCTCACAACTTGGCAGTTACTTCTTCACAGTTGGCAAAGAAGACTCCCTGTGCTTGGAGCCTCTGACCTCACGGGCAGCCTAAGCCCTCTTTTCTCAGGTAGACTGCCTGTCTCCACGTCACTTAGTTGTTCTTTTGGGGTTTTATCTTGTTCCTTCGTCTGGAACACATTCCTCTGCCCTCTCACGTTGTCTGTCTTTCTGTGTTTGTGGTCTCCGTTCTGCAGGCTGCAGGACTGTAGCTCCTCTTGCTTCTGGTGTCTGACCCCATCTCGTTCTGGCTTCTTCTTTGTCTTTGGATATAGAACATCTTTTTGGTAGGTTTCAGTCTTTTTCGTCAGTTGTTGTTCAGCAGTTAGTTGTGATTTTGGTGTTTTCATGAGAGGAAGTGAGCTCAGGTCCTTCTACTTCGCCATCTTGTCTCCAGCCTGGCTCCCCGGCCTGGCCTCCCTCACTGGGGGAGGCACCAGCCCATCAGCCATGGGTCTCCACAAGGTGCACTCAAGATGGTCTGCAGGGCCTGCTCCCAGTGCCAAGGTCACGGTCTCGCAGAGGCGCCCGTCCTTGGATCCCTAAGCTCTCTTTTAAAGGGGTCTCAGCTTGTTGAGTGCAGCCCGCGCAGGATAATCTCTTTTTTGGTGAACTTGAGATCAGCGGATGAGGAACGTCACTCACATCTACACAATCCCTTCACCTTTGTCGTGTGATGTAACTATCGCGGGAGCGACGTCGCATCACCTTTGTCATAGTGTGTTGATTAAAAGCAAGTCCCAGCTTCCACTCACTCTCAGGGGAGGGGATTGTCCAAGGCGTGGACACCAGGAGATGGGAGTCCCTGTGTGGTGGGGGACCTAGTATATACCCCAGGGTTTGCACACCACAGACACTCAGTGAATGTTTATTAAATTGATTCTATTATAAGCCATTTATTTGGGATGCAGAACACATGTTCTAATAAGAAGAAAGTGATCATTTGTAGTTAAGTTTATAGGTGAGCTGACCAAGCCTATTTAAAGCAAAGTGTGGCTAGCCTAAAATATTACAACGCGATTTACCTTGGGTTTGGAATAAGACCACGGGATGTGCAGTATGGGAGAGGTGCTTCTGAGGCTCAGGGACCTCCTGCCCGTCAGCGCCTCGCCACGCCCACTGCAGTCCTGTTGGGTGATAGGTCACATCTGCTTCCCCTTTGCCACAAACCTGGAGCAGCCCAGCCTCTCGTGCGGCCGTAAGCATCTTCCTGTTGCACCCACGCACCCCTGGCCCAGCCCAAGTCCCCTCTGTGCCCAGGTGACCTTTCTCCTGCTCCCCCAGTCAAAGCCATTCCCCTCAGTAAGGCTCACCTCACCAGGTATTAGACTGAGCGGGATTCGCCTGAAAGCATCAGGTGTGGAGGAAGACTAACCTCCATGGCTCCTCTCTGATAGCTGATGCTGGGTGTTGCTGTTTCCCTCGAAAATTTAAAGTGTCAGTGGCGCTGCTGTGAGTTGCGTGCGGTGCTCTGGGTGCCCCGTGCACAGCTGAGAGCTGTGGCTCCACCCTGGCGGGACGCATCACCCCCCACTGCCCACTGCTGAGCACTCGCTGTTTGCAAGGGTGAATGTTTGGGCTGGGACGGCAAGTGGAGGAAGAAATATGCCAACCAAGGACTTGAACACTGAGTAGAATGGATTAGAGGTTTCGCACTCTCCCTCCGGAGACGACAGAGGAGGCATGTTTAATCCTGGGTTGGTGTGGAAAGTGGCCGTTTGCCTTAAGACAAAACAAGCGTCAGCCCTGGCAGGATGCTTCCTGAAAAAACGTCCTTCTAATTTGCCTGGAGCAGAGCTGAAATCCTCAGTAGATGGTGGGTGAGGTCTTGGTGATCTGCTGATTTGTTGTCGAGCATTTCTTCCCACTAGAGACGTCAGCTGTCTGACTGTCCTCAGTGAGGACACCGAGGTGTTTTTAGATTGGCTTGAAGAGAAACATGAACGCTAGTCACGTGTCCCGCCGCAGCACTCCCCCTCCGGCTGGCCAAGGGTCCCCAGGGGTGCTGGCTGCCGGGTGCGGTGCTAACAGGGCCAGGATGTGGGACAGTTGTGGGATGGGGGGCTTTGGAAAGGACCAGGACTCCCTGAGCCTCCAGCAAGGTGATGGTGTCTCTACAGCACACATAGGGAGGGCTGCTGGGGGTGGAGGAATTGGCACGCTGGTAACCGGTTCACCCTGGAGGCCCATGTGGGTGATTCTACCACTGACATAAAGTTTTAAAATGTACAGAGTAATTCTGTGCACCACTTAGGCGTAATACATCAGGGGGAAGACAACTACATGGGAATGATAAACACCAAATCCAGGAGAGTGGTCCCTTCTGGGGGTCGAGGGTGGAGGATGAGACCCAGAGGGGTCTCCGGGGCGGGATGAGTTGTATTAGCAATGTTCATTTCTTAAAGAAATGGGGACAGGGGTGGGACATGGGGATCATATAGCATTTTTTCCAATGCAGTGTCTTTGTGAAATATTTTGTAATTTTTAATAGAAAGAGTAGTACTTCACAGATTTATGAAAATTAGGTTGTTTTGTTTGTGTTCGTTTGCTTTAAGGGAAACTAGCCAGGGAGCAGGTATATCAGGCACCCATCTACGGTTGCGGAGTTGTATAGCTGCCGAGGTGAGGGGAAGGCTGGGTCTGGGGGTGCTGGAGGCTCTGTGCCCCCAGTGCCGCTCTCACCCTGGGCACAGTGACACCCCCCTCAGAGCTGGACTTCCTCTTGAGGAAGAAGGGGTGGTGATGCCAACTTCTCAGAGCCACGGTGCAGATTAAGAAGAAACAGCAGTGCCCACGCTTGGCGCTTACCACAGAGTAAGCGTCAGTTAAACCTGCCTCTCAAAACGTGATGGCTTTTGGACGCTGCTAAGGATGCTAGGGAGGGACTTCCCTGGCGGTCCAGTGGTTAGGACTCCGCACTTCCACTGCAGGGGGCGCGGGTTTGATCCCTGGTCGGGGAACTAAGATCCTGCGTGCCCCGTGGCATGCCCCCCCCAAAAAAAAATGCAAGGGGAAGGTTAGGAAATACAGGAGGGTATTTGTATCGATCTTATTTCTCATATGTATTATAGAAGTACCGAACATTTTTACTTTTATGGAAAGGACTCCACTCTGTAATTAGAACAAAAAAGCAATCATGTAGAATAGTGCCAATTTCAATTCATTTATTTTTCCAACCTGAAAATAGTCTGGGATCTTTTGTAACAGTCCACTTTGCCCGAAACAAATTGCAACTGCTGGTCTGTGAAATCATTGAACGCATTAAAAATGTGTGTAAACAGCCTGATCAAAACTAACAAGAGAATCTAACGGCAGAAGCAGGAGCCCCTTAACAAAAGGAGTGAGTCATGAAGGCTATTTGTGGTATATTTTTGTGTTTACTTTTTCCCCCTTTTAAAAACTTTAATGTTTTTTTGTTTGTTTTGCGGTATGCGGGCCTCTCACTGTTGTGGCCTCTCCCGTTGCGGAGCACAGGCTCCGGACGCGCAGGCTCAGCAGCCATGGCTCACGGGCCCAGCCGCTGCGCGGCACGTGGGATCTTCCCGGGCCAGGGCACGAACCCGTGTCCCCTGCATCAGCAGGCGGACTCCCAACCACTGCGTCACCAGGGAAGCCCCCAAAAATTTAATGTATTTTTATGCAGAGTGATTTAATGACAGAACTTCAGTCTAAATAGGAACTGAAATTTTAGAGTTTTTTATTTTGTTTTTTGAAATGAAACTGTGTACTCCTTTGGATCATGAATATGATGGAAACTGCATGTTTGAAGATGCTGGTCCCTGCTACTTCACCCCAGCAGTTCCTTGATAAATGCTGTGGCTAGCCTGTCTTAGTGCAGAAAAAAATACTATAGAAACTTAAAAAAAAAAAGTCTGTGGGACCAAGATTATTGATACATTTAAGGACAAAACAAAACCTTTCGATGTAGTTTTTTAAAACCTAGTACTACTAAGTACTGGGTCGATATTACAAATATTTACACATGTGTACTTTTCTTCCAGAAAGTAGATAGAGGCAGACTCAAGTCCATCGTGAAAGATGGTTGAGGAAAAGAAAAAAAAGTTCTTGGCATGACAGCCTATGGGCTTGACTCCTGCAAAGTCAGTCATGCGTGGCTTGTGGTTTCCAGCATCCCTAGCTGTGCCCATGCTCGCTGGCTCCCCTTCCACAGAGCTGTAGAGCCAGAAGACTTCTTTTAAAGACGCAGTGTTTTCCAGATGGAGAATGAGACCACACAAGCTCAGGACTTTCCCAGGCTTCCCGGCCAGCCAGCTTTCTATATGCAGTGTGACTAGTCGGCCTGGTGACCTGGCCAGCTCTGCCGTCTGTCTCTAGGGATGACTTAGTGGACGTTCCATGGGAAAGCGAGTTCGCACGTCCCTGGCACTTATGACCATCAAGTAGGACTGCCGAGCTCAAAACATCCCATGTACTTCTGCCTCATCCAAAGACCATTTCAAACAAAAGGAAAAATAAGAAAAGCATAATGCATTAAAAATCTCGGAAGACAAGAGAGAGTACCATCAGCTAACCAAAAAAGGCTGAGAAGTTTCTGTAAAAGAGAAAGCAGACTAGGAAAGGGTGACAGAGAACTAGAGCAGAGACGCTGCAGGTGACTGCTGGGGGCTGAGCGCGGCCCCACGGTGGATGGGGACACGGGGAGCAGGCCAGCATTGGGCGGCTCATCACAGGAACTCCACTTCCCCAAAGAGAGAAAATTAGGGCGGCTTAGGTAGGCAAGGAGCTTTGGAATTGTGAGGGATCTCCAAGTTACTCTGGACTTCCATGACCCACAGGGAGGGGCCGCAGGCAAGGCCATGGTACCCGGGGCTGGAAGATGCTAAACCTGCGCACCCGGGGCTCTTGTTATGGCTCCTCGCGGGCTGCAGGTCACCTCCTGCCGCCTGCACACACACCCTAAAGAGAGAGAGGCTGGGGGGTAATGCAGTCTGCTTCCACAGAGCCCACACCCCTCCCCCCACTCAGAGGGGAGGGCCAGGTGGAGACAGGTGGGACCAGGAGAGAGGACACCCCCGGAGGCTTTCCATTCTTGTCACCTAGTCCCTTTCCCAAATGTGAGTAGCCCACCAAGGATCACCTAGTCCCTTCTTTCAAAAATGTGAAGAAGCCACCAGGGAGCATCAGAAATTTGAAGAAAACCAATAGTATGAGAGAGAGGCAGACAGCCTGTACTAATTTTTGACAAAGGTACAAAGGCAGTGCAGGAGAAAAAGCTCAGTCTTTTCAACAAATGGTGATGGAGCAATTGGACATCCATGTGCAACAAAATGAACACGGACCACATTTCACTTCAACATGGCCCACAGACTTAAGTGTAAAGCCCCAAACTATAAATCTGGGGGAAAAAATAGGACAAAATCTTTGTGACCTGGCATTAGGCATTAAGATTTCTTAGGCACCTAAAGCATGATCCATAAAAGAACAAATGGATAAATGACACATCATCAAAATTAAAAACATGCTTTTCCAAATCTCATCTATACAATGAGAAAGCTAGAAGAAAAGCAGACGAATCTGCTAGAAAACGGTCCTAGGAGGGACCTCTGGAACACTGATGGTTACTCTCTCTGGGCTGGAGACGTGCTGTGTCAGAGTTGAGCTGCCTGGCCCCCTGCCTAGCCCGTGCCCTGCTCCACTGGGTGGGAACAGAAGCAGGGTGGCAAACAAGTCCAGAAAATCGTAGTTTCCTGAAATCAACTGTTTTTAGGAAAAATCACAGAGGAGTATACTTCCTTTGAATGCCAGAAAATATGGAAATGGAGGGGATTAGGAAAGCAGTGGTTTGGTGCCAAGCAGCCCTGGATTTATAGCCCACTAAGCTCATTAGCCACAGGCGTGTGACGTCAGCACAGTTACCACATCTGTGGGAAGCATGATGAGAATTAGAGATGGGGAGACCATGTGACCCCGATGCCAGCACAGGTGGCCCGCAGCGAGCCCCTCTTCACTCAGGTGTGCTGAGTGACGGGGACGCCTCTTGGTGTTCCAGGCCAGTGTGGGAGCCAGTTCTGTCAAATGTGGAAAGTGCATGCAAGTGTAAGATGGTTTGTTTTGTTTCCTATAAATTCTCACTGATCTCCTTGCTAGAAGAGAAGGTCTAGGCTTTAACATTTCAGAAGGGATTAAACATTCCTCTGCAGGATGGAAAAAATTCAAGAAGGAAGCCAGGAAAACAAACATCCCGAGGAGGCTTAGAGTCAAGAGGTGAGGGTGGAAGAATTTGACACGAGGGAAAGGGAAAAATGCAGAGCTACTGTTGGAGTATTTATGACAGATGCTTTCCCCGTAGCGGGTGACTCTGGCCTGCTTGAGAGGCAGCTGCACACCAGGCCTGAGAACAAGAAGAAGCATCATAGCCAGGTCGGAGGACACCTGCTACTGACCACATGGGCTACTCGCCCAGGTGGAACCAGAGGACGCGAGTATAAGGCTCGTACTGCCGAGTGGAAAGGATGTTGTCTCTTCGGCACGTGTTTCCGAGATGGGAAAGCAAATCTGCCAACACCTGTAACCCTGCCAGTCACCCTAAACTCCCCCTGATTCTCTTGAAAATGAAGTGTGATCGAAAAAAACAGTTATCATAACCTGTACATCCACACCTTCCCCTGCCAGCTCGGCCCCTAGGCTTGTGTGCAGAGCAGAACTCTGGGGTGGACAGAGTACTGAGGTGACAGGCCAGCTTGCTTTGCAGATGAGGGCAGATGAGGGAGGAAGAGATCTGGAAATGGAGGAGGGAGCAGAGACCAGAGCCTGGGGACGCTGGACTGAGGGGGACTTGGGGAAAGAGACGGGTCGCCTGAGGTGGGCCGTATTGTGGGGCTGAGTGAGACAGGCCACAGGGGGCCAGCTCACGGGAGGTGCCTCAAGTTGCTTATGGACTGTGTTGGAGCCATGTGTGTCAGAGAGAGGCCTGGAGCTGCTTCCCTGTGTGCAAGAGAGGTCAAGCCTTTGTAATGAAAAAGAGAGATAAGTAGCTGCTGGGAACGTCAAAGAACATGATTTGGGTTTCTGAACAAGGCTTCAAATGTCATAGTATAACTAGCAATCCACAGAAAGTACCTCAGAGTATACCAAAAGAACGAGCTTGTCAGAAAACTGGCTGGTGGAATCGAGAGAACTTTATAATTTAAGGGAGAAAAACATGCCCAGACAAAGCCTTCAGACTAGGTGGAATTATAAACAATAGATATGACACATTTAGTTGAGACGGTGCCCAGTAATTTACAGGAGAATGTAAGAATGATGAGATTTAGGAACTTTCATAACCTGGGATATTTCTGCTTTGTTCCCATATAAAGAATAAAAGTTATTAAATGAACTCGAAGTGTAATACAACAGTTAATCCCTATGTGGGCCTGGCCCAGGGTTAGGGGAACAGCCGGTGATGTCATCAAGAAACTAGGGAGGCCTTTTCTATCTTCCCACCCAGGCACCCTCAGTGTGTTGGCTTTCGTCATGGTCACAGGGTGGATGCCAGAGCTCCAGGCATCACATCTTCACACACATGTCCAAAGGCAAGGGGATAAAAACAGTGCTGCTCTTCAGAGTCTCTTTATATTAAGGAAGAAAACGTTATCCAAAGTCCACCAACAAGACTTACCCTGAAGCCCCACTGGCCAGGATTTAGTTACTGGTTCATGCCCTGACTACTGAGGAGACTGAAGGCACCTGGCATTTTCAGCTTCTAGAGTGAAAGATGGGCTCTTAAAGGAAGGAAGGAGCAGAGACAGGCTGGGAAGGGAAGGCACTGAGTAGCAATAGAAGGGAATACAGCTTGTTCTGATACAGTTTTTTTAAACATTTTATTTGCTATTAGAATATAGTTGATTTACAGTGTTGTGTTAGTTTCAGGTGTCCAGCAGAGTGATTCATTTATACATATAAATATATCCATTCTTTTTCAGATTCCTTTCCCATATAGGTCATTACAGAATACTGAGTAGAGTTCCCTTGTTGGTATCCTTGTTGGTTATCTATTTTATATATAGTAGTGTGTATTTGTTAATTCCAAACTCCTAATTTATCCCTCCCTCCGACATTTCCCCTTTGGTAACAGTGACAATTTTACTTCTTTTCCAATTTGGATTCCTTGTATTTCTTTTTCTTCTCTGATTGCCATGGCTAGGACTTCCAAAACTATGTTGAAAAAAGTGGCGAGAGTGGACATCCTTGTCTTGTTCCTGATCTTAGAGGAAATGCTTTCAGTTTTTCACCATTGAGAATGATGTTTGCTGTGGGTTTGTCGTATATGGCCTTTATTATGTTGAGGTAGATTCCCTCTGTGCCCACTTCCTGGAGAGTCTTTATCATAAATGGGTGTTGAATTTTGTCAAAAGCTTTTTCTGCATCTATTGAGATGATCATGTGGTTTTTATTCTTCAGTTTGTTACTATGGTATATCACATTGATTGACGTGCGTACATTGAAGAATCCTTGAATCCCTGGGATAAATCCCACTTGATCATGGTGTATGATCCTTTTAATGTGTTGTTGCATTCGGTTTGCTAGTGTTTTGTTGAGGATTTTTGTGTCTGTGTTCATCAGTGATATTGACCTGTAATTTTCTCTGGTAGATTAAAGTTTGCAAGAAGCTCTGAGTGTCAGGAAAATGCACAGCTAAGGGGAGCTGCATGAAATGAAGATGTAAAGGAAAGATGAGGGGAAGTTGGGGGGATGTGCTGGATGAAGGGGCCCAAAAAGATCATAGTAGGCTTCAGTGATGACGGTCCAAAAGGACAAGTTAAAATTTAATGAGGATCAACTGAAGGTCTTGCTTATCTTTTTAGAAAAATCAATCACAAAAGTACAGGCAAAAAACATCTGACCAGACCAAGTACATGTGAAAAAAGCAGGCCTGTCTCCTTAGCTGCAAGTTCAAATGAGCTAGAGGAAAGGCTGCCAGAGAAGCTTATAGCTAGAGGCAAAGCTGCCAGAGGAGCTTATAACCAGAGGCTGCAGGAAGAGAATAATATCCAGAAGAGGTACAACCCCAAGGCCTCCTGGGCCCAGTCCTGTCTCTTTCCCTGGATTTCTCTGCCACCTTCATTCTTTGGTGTCACCCTCTCACTGCTCAGAAAGCTCCTCTCAGTGACAGCTCAGCACGTGCCTTCCCTCATTTAATACTTGGTCAGGTGCTGGCTTCTCCAGTCCTCCCTGACCCGTGGCCCCCAGGCCCTAAGTAGAATCGCCCACCGACGCCATGTTTCCCCACCACACTCCTGCCTATAACACTTACCAGCCCCTCAGCCCTACCCATCTCGCGGCTGGGCACAAGCTCAGCTGTGAGGGACTCAGGATACCTGGTGCCTGTGTAGCGCCGAGCACGAATAGTAGGTGTTTATGACTGGTCACTGGTCTAGTGAATTAATAAGTGAATGTTCCAGTGTGTTCTGAGCACACCAAGACTAGTGTCTCTCAAACTCTCAAGTGCCCGTGGGCTCTTGTTAAAATGCAGATTCTGATTGAGCTGGTCTGGGACGGAGCCCCAGATTCTGCATCAGGACGGGGTCCCAGGGGAAGCAGCTGTTGCTGCTCCTTGGACCACACTTGGTGTGGCAAGGCCCAGAGTATCGTTAAATTCCAGGCACTGCATTTCAGTAAAGACGTTGAAGAATTCAGGAGTGATCAGAATGCTCTGATACTGGGGGAGGATTGTTTTCTGTCTCTATGTTTTAGGTTCTTGTGTTACCAACTAGTGATAATAATAGCAGCCAGCTCGCGGAGTTACTGCGAGGCCAGTTGGCACGAGGCTGGTTGGCACAAGGCTGGCAGAGTGACAGGCACACAGTAACAGTAGCTGCTCTCACTGTTGTCATTTTTGTTACGACTCCAAAAGCGGGACCTGGGACCTGGCCAGAAGGAACATTGGGATAGATGTGGCAAAGCATAAAGAAGACCTTCCTAATCATCACAGTGAACCAGAATGAGGAGGGGAAGGGTCTACTTTGTGAGGGGTGCCCTCCCTCTGACTGGGAATGTTCAAGTAGACTTTGCTGCCCAGCTTGGCAGGAGGGCCGGCGAAGGGCCGATCAGCACAGTCCCTTCCAGTTCTGCTTTGGTATGGAAGGGACCTGGGTTTATAGAGACACATAAGGGAAGAAGCAAACGAGCAGCGCTTTTCTCCCGTGGTGTCCATCACTCAGGAGCCAGCTCTTCCAGAACCTTCATGTTGTGACTAACAGGAGGGTTTTGTTTGTTTGCTTCCCAGAGTTAGAGAAGGTGATGTTGAAAACTAGGAAAGGAGTCAGAAAGAAATGATAACGTCCCCACATGGTAACTGCAGGAGACAGAAGACCAGGGTGACTGCAGGGAAGCGGGGTGGCCACGGAGAGTTGGCCAGTGGTTGGCAAAATCAGTCCTTGCACACTTGACTGTGCCTCTATCCCTGAAACACAGGAAGCCACTGAAGGGGCTCGAGCATCTTCACATTTACATTAGGTTACAGCATAGAGGACAGATTGGGAGGCGTAGCCAGAGAGGATACAAGTGGACCAGTAAGGAGGTTGTGCCACCAGTTTCCATGACGGGTTCACATGGAGGTAGTCAAATGTGGAGAAGTGGACAAAGCTGAGAAATGATTAGGAGATGGAGTCAACCACACTTGGTTTTCGGAGGCTCGTTAGCTGTGCATTTCACTAACTGGGAAGATAACCTAGCTTCAGAAGATGATCTTAAATTTGTCAGTTGAGAAACATCCAAGGGAAGATGGCAAGCAGGCATTGGTTATGTGAGTGTTCAGTGAGTTTAGAGGAAAATCCGGGCTGGCAATAGAGATGTGTGCGTGCTCTGCCCGTAGACGGTGGCCGAGGCCATGGTGTGTGTGATCTCTCTTAGGGAGAGCGTGTCAAGCTGCACTGTCTATGGTTGCCATTAGCCACCTGCGGCTACTGAAATTTAAATTGGTTCAAATTAAATCAGATGAAAAATTCAGCTCCTCAGTTGCACTGACCACATTTTGAGTGCTTAATAAATCATTCCCAGCATCACTGAAAGTTCTGTTGGACAGTGCTAATCTAAAATGAAGCGAGGGCCTAGAATTGATCTTGGAGGAATGCCAGCTGTTGAGGGCCTGCCAGAAGAAGACCAGATAGAGAGGTGTGGGAGGGCAGGGAAGGCCAGGTGGGCCATCACGTCACAGAGTCAAGGGCAGAAGTGTCAGGAAGGAGATGGTTGCAAAATGTCAGCTGCGGCTATGAAAGCATCAGATGAAGACGGGGGCATGCCCCTTGGATTGAACCACACGGCACTCAGGGTGATCTTAGGTTAATAGGACCGGGAGCCGATTTGGAGTGGTTGGGAAGCGAGGTGAGAAAACAATCAGGATAGACAACTCTATCAACAAGTTTGTCTGGGAAGGGAGGCGAAAACTACAGTGTCAGCTGGAGGGGAGCACGTGGGTAAGAGGTGGAGGGGAGGGTTTTGTTTATTTGTTTAATGAGAGAAACCGGGATGTTTAATAGCCTGTGAAGAATTCTAGGAATTTATCCCCGAGATACACTCACATGTTCATAAGGACGCACACACCCCCGTAACCTAAACATCCTGGCTTACGGGGGGGCTAGTTAAATGAACTGTCCTGTCCATACAGTAGAATCCTTGCAGATATTCAAAAGGAAAAGAACTTTCGACAATTCCCGATATAGGGCCGTCTCCAAGATTTATTTTGCAAGATGCAGAATAGGACATGTTATGCGATCCTCTGTATTAAAAACAAGAAAGTAGATATTTCAGAAATATCCTACGCCGATATTTGGGGAAAAAAGACTTTTGAAAGAATGACCGCGAAATTGGTAGCGTAATAAGAGGAGGGACGGGGGCACAAAGGTGGGGGTGAATTTTTTTCACAATATATTTTTTTAGTGCTTGATTCTTTTCAACTAGGTACGTGCATTTTAAAAATAGAAATATCTTTTAAAGTCGTTCGGAAGGATTCATTTGAGAGAGAGGTTGAGTAATCAGGAAAGGAGAGAGAGAAGTGACCCCCTCCCACCTCTCTGGCCAGGACCCCTTGACCCTTGATTATGCCATTGACCAGAGCTTCATGAAATCAAGCATATTTTTACTTCAAATGAGATTTGGTGACGTTCCATCTTAACCGTCCCCTATATCTATTGCTGGAGAACAAACGACCCCAGAAGAAACATTCACCCCCTCACAGTGTCTATATCTGCACGTGGCTCCTGGGTGCCTCTCGAGGCTGTAATCAAGGAGTCGGCCAGGGCTGCAGGCTAGGAAATGACCATCACTTCACCCTTCAAAATCATTAGGGAACATTTTCCTATACTATGTAAGAAAAAGGCCTTGTTTTTAGGAAGTATATACTGATGTAACTAGGGGCAAAGGGGTGTGTTGTCTGCCACTTACTCTCAAATGAGTAAGAAAAAAATAATATAAAGAGAATGATAAACAGGGAAAAATGGAAGCAGTTGGTAAATCTGAGTAAGCGTATTTAGGATCCTTACACTATGCTTGCAATTTTTCTGTCAGTTTGAAATAACAGCAAATTTTAAAGTTTGGAAAAAGAATTCTCAGGCCCCTCCCCAGACCTGCTAAATGAAAAGTGGGAACTCATCGTATGAAAGACCCTCAGATATATTCTGATTACTGATCATCGAGGTTTTTGGCCCTCACTGCCTGAGAGCCCATCTCACTCTGCTCTTAAAGCTGCTGCGTAGGGACTTCCCCAGTGGCGCAGTGGTTAAGCATCGCCTGCCAGTGCAGGGGACACAGGTTCGATCCCTGGTCTGGGAAGATCCCACATGCCACAGAACAGCTAAGCCCATGCGCCACACCTACTGAGGCTGTGCTCTAGCCCGCGAACCGCGACTACTAAAGCCTGTGCGCTCTAGGGCCCACGTGCTGCAACTACTGAATCCCATGTGCCTAGAGCCCGTGCTCCGCAACAAGCCACCGCAATGAGAAGTCTGTGCACCGCAAGGAAGAGTAGCCCCCGCTGACCGCAACTAAAGAAAGCCTGCGCGCAGCAATGAAGACCCAACGCAGCCAAAAACAGCTGCTGCGTAGAGCATCTGAAATCGCCAAGTGGACTTTTGCTTCTTTGGTAGAGGAGGTCGTCCATGGGCTGGTGTTCATCCCCTCACCAGCACCCTTGGCTCTCCTTCGGCGGTAGAATTGGCTCTCTGAGGGACGGGGATTTCGATGGCACAGGGGACCCTAATTTTGAAGCCTAGGGAAGAAAGGAGCCCCCTGGGATGTGTTCGTGGTCGCTGTGAAGGGTAGATGCAGTTGGTCTCAGCACAGAGCTGTGCATCCGCCCCAGCCTGCCTCTCGGGCTCACCCACAATTCTGGGCCACATCTTGATCAGCCCCGTACAGGGGCCCTGGCTGAGCTTATCTAGTGAGCGACCCTGTCCTGGGGAGCCCACCGTCCGGTAGGGAAGCCACAGGCAGCCCAGGGGGAGCACAGGGTGGGGCCTGGCAGCCTTCCTGTGGCAGGCCAGGGAGGCTTCGTGGGAGGTGTGACACATGAGTGGCTTTGAAGAGCAGCAGGAATTCACAGGTGCATGTAAAGCCGTGGGACCCTGAGACTAGTCACCTGCTGCCAGGTCCCTGTGCTGGTCCCGGAGGTTGGGAGTGAGTGCCAAGCGCGGCCTGCTGCCCTGCCCTCGGGGCTGAGGGCGGTAGGGAGGGGATTAGAGAACCAGGAGAAGAGGCCCGCGAGGTGGGTTCAAGGGCCAGTCCGGTGTGCCAACCTGGCCGGAAGCCCAGGGGTCTCCCACTCTCTCCCGGGGGCCGCAAGCTCTTCACAGCATGAAGCATGCTTAGCCCAATAGTAGATGCCACCGGTGGGGTCAGTGGGGCTCTGCCTCCCAGGGGACGGACAGCAGTCCCTGGAGGGCGGGAGCTCCAGCGCCGTGGGGTGAGCTTGAGTTTGCACCTGAGGAGGGCCTTGCTTGGAAAGAGCTGTCATCTCATTGCGTTGAGGCCTTTGGGCCCTGACTCACCCTGCTGGTTTGTGTTGTTCCATTTCCCTCGGGCACGTTTTCCTCTGTGGTCCTGGTTACTCCCTCCCAGCCCAGGACACGTGGCTGCTGGGCTGTGTGTGCCTGGGGAGTGGCTGGCTTTTCTAGCCCACCCGAGGGAGCCTCGATACCGGTGCCAGTTCCTTTTTGAAAATAGGAACGGTGGGGCTTTGTCGCTGAGCTTATTTTATTAATCATTATGGATGTTATTCTCATCCCTTCCAATGGCTGTCATGCCCTCTTAATTAAGCCTATATGAGTAACAGCATTTATTTGTGTGGCTTGCCATGTACTTACCTGGAATGCTTGGTTCAAAGGGTAAAAAAATATACATACCCACAACCTGGAACAACTGCATGATTATTTATTTGGTGCAAGCTTGTTTGTTTGACTTGTCCAAAACAACTTACGGAAACACTGGTTTGTTTCCCCCTCCTAGAGCTGTGTAACTTAACTGTGAATCAGCTGTGGGCTTTGCTAGGTGACTCAGAATCACACCCAAACCTGGCCGTGTGCTCCTGAAACATTTATCCCATCTCCTCTTAACAAAATGACTTGCAGGTCGTTCGGGGTAACAGGCGAAAATCATCTGTAGTTTATGACTTTTACCAAGGGATTCCCTGTTAGTAAACAGCTTGTCTTTTACGCTTTCTGCTCTTCTTGGCTTCACGCAAGAAAACGGCATTAATGGTAGAGGAAGAACTGAACAGTTGAAGACATGTTTAATTCAACACCTACTGGATGGATCAGCTTGTGTTTCTAAATAACAGAGCAAAGGAGGTTGAGTTCTGACCAACTCGAAATAGTGTGACTTTTGGTTAGAACCTTTGTCAGAACCTAAGTATGAGGCTCAAGCAGGATTGTGCTGGCTGACAGCTTAACCTAAATGGTGACTGGGATCCGTTTTTCCAAAGGTTGGACTAAAGGGAACACTGATCACATGGGCTAGATGCTGTCTTTCTAGAACTTTCCAGTCTCTGAAAAGTGTGTCATGGAATCAGAGAAGGAAGCCATTGCTGCTCTCAAAGCATAAACTACAGGCACGTTTTAGACTTAGAAGCGGCGAGTAGAAGCAGGTGGAATTGGAATGAAGCTTCTCTGAGGTGATTTAGGAGCCTCACGAAGTGCGTTTTACTGCTGCTTCCCCTGTTAAGTACACTCTTCTGAATGTGCCTTGTAGATAGAGCTACAATATTTTAGCCCTAGCTTTTACTGTCTTTCTGAATTCAAAATTTTCTTTTCAGTAACACACCTGAATTTTGGTAATACTGGCCTCACCTAGAGAACCAAGAACATCTTCTAAATTCACCCATGTGTTTTGGGCCTAAGAAAAATCAGAACTTTTCTGTTTCCATTGGGTGAACAAAGTGTGACCCTGTGATATTACATCCAGAATAATAAATTTGCTTTTACTATATTTCCATTATTTTGGAAAGAACCGCAGAGATCCTTGGGACTGTGGTCAGAAACAGAGATGAGCTCATGCACCTGCATTGTGGTCTCGCAGCACCTCGCTCTGACCCACTTCCCTCCCATCTGGGCATCCTGGGAGCACTGCCCTTCAAGGCCGAGAGGGGCACGTGTGTAATGCACTAGGCAGTCAACCCATGATTGATTCCAAAATTAGTTTCAGCGAAATTCTGTAATCACTGCAATTCTGAAGATCCCGTCTCAGCCCATCTAACACCGCACACGCCACAGGCCAAGTCTCGCCAAAGCACTCACACACCCAGGAGAAGCCCACTGTGGTTTGAGTAGGCTGTACTTGGGGTGGGGGGTGTCAGCCGCAAATGCTCCGGTTTCTTCATGCAGGCTCTGGGCTCTGATCACACTGGGATCTTGGATTCTTTGCTCTCGAAGACCTAGAGTACACGTCTGCAAAGAATTCATTTCTACTTCACAGACGAAGCTGTGCTGCTGTCCTCACGCAGGTGTTTCTGTTGTGCACACACATCGTTATGGCCTGTTCCTCTAAGAAACGTTAGCATCCAGTGTCAGATGTCAGTATAAAAGGGGAAGTGGGAAACCCACAGATATTTCCCCTGTGGTTCGGTGCTATGGGGACTCCAGACAGATTTCAACGGCCTGTTGTCACCAACTGGGACAGCATTGTGTCACTTCAGTTCTAGATGTCAGAAACGATTGACTGGCTGCCCGGGTGTGTGCAGGGCCCTGTGATGGAGCAGTGAGGAGTGGGCCGTGCCAGTGCCATCAGCCTGTGTGGCTGTCAGCACTGGGCACAGGGCCTGCCGCTCACCCAGGAGGGATGCAGGTGATGGGGAATTCAAGTGGAATGAAAGACGTAGGGGTGAAGCAGGAACTAATCCTACTTCATGAGGCTTAGAGGTGGGAATCAGTGGGAATTACCTGTTCTGAGCAAAAGGAAATCAAGAGGATGAAGGTTCGAGTCCCTGCCTAGCACTTAGGGTGTTTTTCTTGGAGAAAAAGATCACGCATGACCATCAGCTGTTCCTGGCTCCAACTTGACCCAGGCAGTGCCACTCGGCAGCCACGGGCACCCAGGTGGCCATTCCTACCCGCCACGGGACAGGACCCGCCGCCCCGGGGTGGAGGGTACATGTTCATCTCTTGGGCATGGAGGCAATAAAATCACAGTCAATATTATGATTATTGGCTTGGTTTTGTCATAATGTTGACTTTGAGATATTAGATGACACGAATGGAGGACATAGATGTTTGTGTTTATCAAAGGGCCACACCCTGTTTAGGTGGGGAGAAAACCCAGCACTGCTGGGGACGATCCCAAGGGTGATGGGGAACTCCAGTGCTTTCTCTGCGGCCCGAAGTCGTGCCTGCACTTTACGAGGGGTGATGGGTGAGGCGTCTCTGCAGGCGGGAGCCCCCTCTGCAGGGAGCAAGGGCCCAAGTGCCTGCACAGGCAGGTGCCCAGAAAGGGGTGCAGACACCGTGGGCACAGATGCAGCCACTCACACTCTCCTGCTGTCTTTTTCCTGGCGGTGACCATCAGTGTTTCTTAGATCAGATGCTATTCCCCCTTGATATTAAGAAAAATGTTTATTTTAAATTAAAAAAATTGTTTTGGTTGAAACCCTGGTGTGGGCAGTGGACTATTTCCTACATTTCGTTTAGTGAACTGTTTACCTCAGCCTTTTATTTTTCTAAACTCTGGGTTTATCTTTCATGCCACAGTGAAATTGCATCCCCTCATACTCTGAGACTCAGGACTCACTGAAGGAGCCTTGGGGGTGGTGCGGCAGGGGAGTTCTTTGGAGCCTCCCCTTGTGGGTTGGTGCCTGTTATCCCTCTGTGTCGGTGCCTGTTCACATCCCATCCCCCAGCCTGAGCCCTGAGCCCTGAGCCCTGAGCCCTGGAGTGTTCTTGCCCATCAACTTAGGACACATTAAAGATGAGGACTGACCGAGATCATTGTCGCAGATTCGGCTGGTTACAGACCCCTCTGGGTCTCATCTCCCAAGTAACCCGGGTGACCTGTGTGCTACACATGGGGCTTCCAGAGCTCGACAAACTCGTGCTGCAGGAGAACACTGCCCCCGTCCTTGGCTCCCAGGCTTCCAGACAGGAAGGGAGAGGTATCTTGCAGGCCCAGCACACTCTTGCTCCCAGGCCTCTGCCTGCATTCAGATCAAGAGGAGGCTGGTTCCTGAGCATGTGATGCTGTGAAAGTCTTGTCCGGGAAGCACTTCCTGCAGAACAGATGCCACTGGTCATCTGGATGATCTCAACAACTGGGTTATTGTCCTGGTAGCATCAATGAATGTGTCAGTGTTATGGGCTGATGGTAACATATCAGATTGTCAACCTCTCTCTTCTGATAGACCGTCGCCCAGGACCACATTGTAGCAGAACCTGGACGGAGGATTTCCTCCTGCATTTCAGTTTGCAAAATAACATCACACCTAGAGATCTAGTTACTATACTGAGTGATGCCTTTAAAAAAGTAACTCAATTTTTAAAAGAAACTTAGTCATCAGTCCTCTGATTTGGGGGTAAACTGATCACTATACTATTTTTACATGAATACTTGATAAAATACGAAATGCTCTTTTCCCTTTCTTCCACAGAATTGGTGTCGCCTTTGTCTGTCTTTTCTGTCCTGCCATCTCGGGTCATCCCTGTCACGTCGCTCTTGCCTTTGTCACCTTCTTTTGTGGTCACAATGCACATTACATGATGTGATGTTCCAGAAGTATTCATTGTGGTATGTGTGTATATATATATATATATATATATATATATATATATATATATATATATATTTATTTATTTATTTATATTATTTTTATTTCCTTATGATTAGTCATAGCTTGTTTTTGATCTTAGGGACACTGATTCTTTTTATTTCCAGTTACACTTCTCTTATACAAATTCCGTCTGCCTTCTGACCTGATCCTACACGGTGGGACCAACTGCTCTGGGCCCCAGAGTGGCCAGGGTTAAGGCACCGTCAGCCGAAGCCTGGCCTCGAGCCACTGCTCTATTGTCCCCCTTTGTGGATGTCCTCAAGGCCCTCCAGAGCCCACAACTCTTATTCTCCACTCTCGTATCTGGATGTTTCCAGATTACATCCGTTCAACTCAGCTGCCTCTCAAGCAGCATCCGTTACCACTTTTCTCTCCTCATCTAGTCAAGGAGATGTCGCTGATCGTAACCTTCCTTGTTCCTGGATCATTCCTGAACATTTCTACTCCCTCTTTATGTGTTTAGTAAATTGCACCGTGTTGCCAGGTTTATTAGGTTTGCTCATTCTTTACATTTCCCTCTGTTGGAGTTGCTCTCTTAAGCTCTTCACCCATCACTAGCTTTCTTTTCCATGTTTTAGCTGTTCAAGTGCTTGTGATTTTGCCACCTAACTTTCCCACTACACTTCCCACACTTTCTTGTTCTTTGCCTTTCTTTAGAAGCCTTTCTTTAAAACATACGCACACTGATTTCTGTTTTGTTTTTTTTTTTAATTAACTCTTAAACTTCCTTTCCAGAATTTTAGGCAACTTTTAAAATCTTGCTTAAATTTGTGCTTAAAGGTCAGAATAGGGTAAACATGGTGTGTTCTAGAGCCAGATTCCCTCGGTTTAGAGATTTAGCTGAAGCAGAAAAAAGTCTGAGCCAGGTGGGACAGGACAAGATTTCAGCCTCACCAAGAATTTCCAAAATACAGGCAGACCTTCACAGGATGGAAGTGTGGTCCATCCAAATCCGAATCTCACAGCACAGGTGAACCCAGTGGATAATGGGGTGATGTTATAATAGTCCAAAACCAGCACAGAGTCCGGACGCACCATCAGGCAAGAGCCAGGCAGCCGCAGGTTAGTAGCCTGGGCTCTGGAGCCACATGGCCTGGGCTCAAACCTCCTCTGAGCTGTGTGACCTCGGACAGGTTTCTCAACCTCCCTGTGCCTCAGTTTCATCTTTAAATTGTTGATAATGGTGTGCCTCGCATCGGGCGGTTACAAGGAGCAAATGAGTTAGTATATGTATAGTTTAGAACAGCGCCTAGTATGTAATGTAAGTGGTGGTCACTGTAAATTAAGTTACATGCAGGTAATAGAATGTAACAGACATTAAAAGTTATATCAACAAAGCAAGAGGAAAAAGAGGTTTTTGACATACGAGCTTGGTTAGAAGTGCAGGAAATGGGGAGGGGGGAGGTCAGTAACCAAGACTCCCATGAAGCTGGCACAGAGGAACGTGTATGAAGCACAGGGACTCGGGGACACTGCCTGAGCCCCACAGCCTGCAGGAAACAATCTGTAGGGAGTGTGTCCACCCCACGCTAAGGCCCGGGGAGCCCAAGGAGGGGTTTGTTAGACTTATCACTTAGTGATTTCATGTGGATTTTGGATAAATGGGAAGGATCACATGTTAGGGTGCCCATAACTTGGAGAAAATATTAGCACCCACTGGTAGAGTATGAAAGGACAGCGGTGATGAGCAGCTCTGATGAGGGCTTTTTGTTCCTAATAATGTTTCCCAAACCCAGGGAGGTGGGTCAGCCTCTCCTCAGTTTTGCTTTGTCATCTTTTGTTAGTGCCTTGCGGCCACCTGTGCGCCTTTGTGGCCTGTAGCATTGGCAGATCTGTCATGATCTTAACAGCCCTGACTGGCTGTAGCTAAATCAGATGCGCAAGCCTCCCTGCTCCAGCAGCGTCAGCACAAGTGCACACCTGAGGGTGGTTGAGAAGCAAGCCTCTGGCTGCTGCAGGGCCCCTCACTCTCAACTGAAAGTAATCTGCATTCTCAAAATACCTGCGAAGTTTTCTTTTAAAGTGCCTTTAACTGTTGGAAATTTCAATCTGAAACCCAAATATGCGGAGAACACAGGCCCAAAAGGCGGTGTTTCAAAAACTTTATTTATTAAACTACAGCTGATTTACAGTACTGTGTTAGTTTCAGGTGTACAGCTTCAGATTCTTTTTTTCAGTATAGGTTATTACAAGGTATTGAATATAGTTCCCTGTGCTATACAGTAGACCTTGTTGTTTACCCATCCTACATATAATAGTTTACACCTGCTAATCCCACACTCCCAGTCCTTCCCTCTCCCTTGGCAACCACCAGTCTGTTCTCTATGTCTGTGAGTCTGTTTCTGTTTCATAGATAAGTTCATTTGTGTCATATTTTAGATTCTACATATAAGTGGTATCACATGGTATATGTCTATTCTGATTTACTTAGTGTGATAATCTCCAGGTCCATCCATGTTGCTGCAAATGACATTATTTCATTCCTTTTTATGGCTGAGTAATATTCCATTGTGTATATGTACCACATCTTCTTTATCCATTCGTCTGTCGATGGACATTTAGGTTGCTTCCATGTCTTGGCTATTGTGAATAGTGCTGCTGTGAACATTGGGGTGCATGTGTCTTTTCAAATTACGGTTTCCTCCAGATATATGCCCAGGAGTGGGATTGCTGGATCATATGGCATTTCTGTTTTTAGTTTTTTAAGGAACCTCCATATTGTTTTCCCTAGTGGCTGCACCAATTTACATTCCCAGCAGCAGCATAGGACGGTTCCCTTTTCTCCACACCCTCTCTAGCATTTATTATTTGTAGACTTTTTAATGATGGCCATTCTGACCAGTGTGAGGTGACACCTCATTGTAGTTTTTTAAATTAATTAATTTATTTTTGGCTGTGTTGGGTCTTCATTGCCGCTCACGGGCTTTCTCTAGTTGCGGCAAGCAGGGGGCTACTCTTGGTTGTGATGCACGGGCTTCTTATTGCGGTGGCTTCTCTTTGTTGCAGAGCGCAGGCTCTAGGTACATGGGCTTCGGTAGTTGTGGTGCGCAGGCTCAGTAGTTGTGGCACATGGGCTTAGTTGCTCCGCGGCATGTGGGATCTTCCCGGACCAGGGCTTGGGAACCGTTGGCAGGCAGATTCTTAACCACTGCGCCACCAGGGAAGTCCCCTCATTGTAGTTTTGATTTGCATTTCTCTAATTATTAGCAATATGGAGGATCTTTTCATGTACCTGCTGGCCATCTGTATGTCGTCTCTGGAAAAATGTCTATTTAGGTCTTCTGCCCATTTTTGATTGGGTTGTTTGTTTTTTTGATACTGAGTTGCATGAGCTGTCTGTGTATTTTGGAAATTAAGCCCTTGTCAGTCATTGTTTGCAAATATTTTCTCCCAGTCTGTAGGTTATCATTTCATTTTGTTTATAGTTTCCTTTGCTGTGCAAAAAAGCTTATAAGTTTGATTAGATCCCTTTTTTTTTTTTTTAAATTTCTTTTGCCTTGGGAGACCTAAGAAAATTTTACTGCAATTTATGTCCGAGAATGTTCTGCCTATGTTCTCTTCTAGGAGCATTATGGTGTCATGTCTTATATTTAAGTCTTTAAGCCATTTCGAGTTTATTTTTGTGCGTAGTGTAAGGGTGTGTTCTAACTTTACTGACTTACATGTGGCTGTCCAGCTTTCCCAACACCACTTGCTGAAGAGGCTGTCTTTTCTCCCTTGTGTAGTCTTGCCTCCTTTGTTGAAGATTAATTGACTACGTGTGTGGGTTTATTTCTGGGTTCTCTATTATGTTCCATTGATGTTATGTGTCTGTTTTTGTGCCAATATCACGCTGTTTTAATTACTGTAGCTTTGTAGTGTTGTCTAAAGTCTGGGAGAGTTATGCCTCCATCTTTGTTTTTTCCCTCAGAATTGCTTTGGCAATTCTGGGTCTTTTGTGGTTCCATATAAATTTTAGGATTATTTGTTCTAGTTCTGTGAAAAATGTCATGGGTAATTTGATAAGGATCACATTAAATCTGCAGATTGCTTTGGGTTGTGTGGCCATTTTAACAATATTAATTTTTCCAATCCAGTAGCAGGGGATATTTTTCTATTTCTTTGTATTATCTTCAATTTCATTTATCAGTGTTTTACAGTTCCCAGCATATAGGTCTTTCACATCCTTGGTTAGGTTTATTCTAGATTTTTTTTTTGGCGGGGGAGGGGGACACTATTTTAAATGGAATTGTTTTTTACTTTCTACTTCTGATATTTCATTGTCAGTATAAAGAAATGCAACAGATTCCTGTATATTGTTCTTGTATCCTGCTGCCTTGCTGAATTCATTTATTAGTTCTAATGGTTTTTGTGTGGAGCCTCTAGGGTTTTCCATATAGAGTATCATTTCACCTGCATACAATGACAATTTTACCTCTTCCCGTTTTATTTCTTTTTCTTATCTGATTACTGTATTAAGACTTCCAATACTATGTCAAATAGAAGTGGTGAGAGTGGACGTCCTTGTCTCATTCCAGAATTTAGCAGGAAGCCTTTCAGCTTTTCACCATTGAGTATTATATTGGCCATGGATTTGTTGTAAATGGCTTTTATTATGTTGAGATATGTTCCCTCTGTACCCATTTTGGTGAGATTTTTTATCATGAATGGATGTTGAATTTTATCAAATGCTTTTTCTGCATCTATTGATGATCATGTGGTTTTTTACTTTTCTTTTGTTGATGTGGTGTATCACATTGATCCATTTGTGTTTCGAACCATCTTTGTGACCCTGGAATGAATCCAACTTGATCATGGCATATGATCCTTCTTATGTGTCATTGGATTCTGTTTGCTAATATTTTGCTGAGGATTTTTGCATCTATATTCATCAGAGATATTGGCCTGTAATATTCTTTTTTGGTAGTATCTTTGGTTTTGACATCAGGGTGATGGTGGCTTCATAGAATGACTTTGGGAGTGTTCCCGCCTCTTCAGTCTCTTGGAAGAGTTTGAGAAGAATAGGTATGAGTTCTTTGTATGTCTGGTAGAATTCCCCAGTGAAGCCATCCAGTTCTGGACTTCTCTTTGCAGGGTGTTTTTTAAATTACAAATTCTATTTCATTTCTAGCGATCAGTCTGTTCAAATTATCTGTTTCTTGATTCAGTTCTGGCAGACTGCATGTTTCAAGAAACTTGTCCACTTCTTCTAGGTTGTCTATTTTGTTGGCATATGATTTCTTATGGTTTTTTGAATTTCTGTGGTATCAGTTCTTATTTCTCCTCTTTCATTTCTTATTTTATTTATTTGGTTCCTCCCTTTTCTTTGTGGTGAGCCTTTCTTCTTCTCTTTTCTTCTTGATGATCCCTGGTGGCCAGAGTTTGTTGATTTTGTTTATCCTTTCAAAAAACAGCTCTTGGTTTTTTATTGATTTTTTTCTATTTTTTTATCTCTTTTATTTCCTCTCTGATCTTTATTATTTCCTTCCTTCTGCTGACTTTAGCTTTTGTTTCTTCTTTTTCTAATTCTTTTAGGTTGTCTATTTGAGATTTTTCTTGTTTTTTTTGAAGAAGGCCTGTATCACTATGAACTTCCCCGCTTAGGATTGCTTTTGCTGCATCCCATAGATTCTGTATGGTTGTGTTTTCATTGTCATTTGTCTCAAGGTATTTTTAAATTTTCTCTTTGATTTCATCACTGACCCATTGGTTTTTTAGTAGCATGTTGGTCAGTCTCCATGTAGTCATTTTTTTCTCATTTCTCTTTCTCTGGTTGATTTCTAGTTTCATGCCATTGTAGTCAGAGAAGATGCTTGAAATAATTTCTGTCCTTTTAAATTTGTTGAGGCTTGTTTTGTGCCCTAGTATGTAGTCCATCCTAGAGAATGTTCCATGTGCACTTGAAGACAATGTGTACTCTGGTTTTTTTAGACTGAGGTCCTGTAGATATTAATTAAGTCTAACTGCTCTATTGTGTCATTTCGAGTCTTTGTTTCCTTTTCGAGCCTGGAAGATCTGTCCACTGATGTCAGTGGAGTGTTAAAATCTCCTACTGTTACTGTGTTCCCATCACTTTCTCCTTTTAACGTTTGTTAGTATTTGTTTTAATGTATTTATGTGCTTCTATATTGGATGCATTTATATTATATAATATTAATAACAATATTATAACAAGTATAATAGTCTCTTCTTGTATTGATCCTTTCATCATTTTATAGTGTCCTTCTTTGTCTTTCTTTATGGCCTTTGTTTCAAAGTTTATTTTTTCTGATATGGGTATTGCAACCCTTGCTTTCTTGTTGTTTCCATTTGCACGAAATATCTTTTTCCATCCCTTCATTTTTAATCTATGTGGATCTCTTGTAGGCAGCATGTTGTAGGTTCTTGTTTTATCATCCAATCTGTCACTCTATGTCTTTTGGTTGGAGTGTTTAGTTCATAGACATTTAAGATAATTTATTGATAGGTATGTATTTACTGCCATTTTAAACCTTGTTTTCCAGTTGATTTTGTTTGTATTTCTTCTTTGTTCCTTCTTTTTGTTTTTCCTTTTGTGGTTTGATAATTTTCTTTTGTATTACACTTGAGTTCTTTCCTTATTGGTTTTTGTGAATCTATTGTATGTTTTTTTTATTTTTTAATTTAATTTTTTTATACAGCAGGTTCTTATTAGTCATCAATTTTATATACATCCGTGTATACATGTCAATCCCAATCGCCCAATTCATCACACCACCACCCCCACCCCCCTGCCACTTTCCCTGCTTGGTGTCCATATGTTTGTTCTCTACATCTGTGTCTCAATTTCTGCCCTGCAAACCGGTTCATCTGTACCATTTTTCTAGGTTCCACATATATGCGTTAATATACGATATTTGTTTTTCTCTTTCTGACTTACTTCACTCTGTATGACAGTCTCTGGATCCATCCACGTCTCAACAAATGACCCAATTTCGTTCCTTTTTATGGCTGAGTAATATTCCATTGTATATATGCACCACATCTTTATCTATTTGTCTGTCGATGGGCATTTAGGTTGCTTCCATGACCTGGCTGTTGTAAATAGTGCTGCAGTGAACATTGGGGTGCATGTGTCTTTTTGAATTATGGTCTTCTCTGGGTATATGCCCAGTAGTGGGATGGCTGGATCATATGGTAATTCATTTTTAGTTTTTTAAGGAACCTCCATACTGTTCTCCATAGTGGCTGTATCAATTTACATTCCTACCAACAGTGCAAGAGGGTTCTCTTTTCTCCACACTCTCTCCAGCATTTGTTGTTTGTAGATTTTCTGATGATGCCCATTCTCACTGGTGTGAGGTGATACCTCATTGTAGTTTTGATTTGCATTTCTCTAATAATTAGTGATGTTGAGCAGCTTTTCATGTGCTTCTTGGCCATCTGTATGTCTTCTATGGAGAAATGTCTATTTAGGTCTTCTGCCCATTTTTGGATTGGGTTGTTTGTTTTTTTGATATTGAGCTGCATGAGCTGCTCGTATATTTTGGAGATTAATCCTTTGTCCATTGATTCGTTTGCAAATATTTTCTCCCATTCTGAGGGCTGTCTTTTTGTCTTGTTTATGGTTTCCTTTGCTGTGCAAAAGCTTTGAAGTTTCATTAGGTCCCATTTATTTTTGTTTTTATTTCCATTACTCTAGAAGGTGGATCAAAAAAGATCTTGCTGTGATTTATGTCAAAGAGTGTTCTTCCTATGTTTTCCTCTAAGAGTTTTATAGTGTCTGGTCTTACATTTAGGTCTCTAATCCATTTTGAGGTTTTTTTTTGTGTGTATGGTGTTAGGGAGTGTTCTAATTTCATTCTTTTACATGTAGCTGTCCAGTTTTCCCAGCACCACTTATTGACGAGACTGTCTTTTCTCCATTGTATATCCTTGCCATAGATTAGTTGACCATAGGTGCTTGGGTTTATCTCTGGGCTTTCTATCTTGTTCCATCGATCTATGTTTCTGTTACTGTATGTTTTTAATTTGTGGTTACCCTGGTTTTCAAATATGGTAACCCATAACTATAACTACTTGCTTTAGACTGATAGCCATGAAAGCTCTACATTCTAAAAGATGTACCTTATCCTACTACCCTTCTCCACATTTTGATGTCCATTTTACATCTTCATGTTTATCCATTTGCTGTTCCTTGTAGTTGTAATCACATTCAGAAAATTAAAAAAAATTTTTTTTAATCTATGTACTGGCTTATTTAACTGACCTTCAATCCTTTTATATATTTGCCTTTCCTATTGTGATTTTCCCCTTTCTTATAGGTTCTTGCTTCATTTCTATTTAAAGAAGACCTTTCAATATTTCTTTTAGGATAGGGTTAGTATTGCTGTATTCTTTTAGTTTTTGATTGAGAAATTCTTTATCTCTTCTTTTAATCTAAATGATAATCTTGCTGGGTAGAGTATCCTAGGTTGCAGAGTTTCCCTTTCAGGACTTTGAATAGAGCTTGCCACTCCCTTCTGGCCTGCAATGTTTCTGTAGAGAAATCAGTTGATAGCCTTATGGGGGTTCCTCTTTTTCTCTTGCTGCCTTTAGAATCCTCTCTTTAACTTTTGCCATTTTAATTATATGTCTTGGTGTGGAACTCTCTGTACTTCTTGTCCCTGGATATCTGTTTCCTTCTTTAGGTTTGGAAAGTTTTCAGCCGTAATTTCTTCAAATACATCTTGATCCACTTTTCCCTTTCTTCACCTTCTGGAATTCCTATTATGTGTAGATTGGCACACTTTATATTATCCTATATGTCTCGTATGTTGCTTTCATTTGTCTTTCTGTCTGCTGTTCTGATTGGGTGACTTCTGTTATTCTTACAGATCACTTTTCGTTCTTCTGCATTATTTAGTTTGCTATTTATTACCTTTAGCTCGGTTTTTATCTTGGCAATTGAGTTGTCTAATTTTGATTGTCTCTTTATGGTTTCTAGTTCCTTGTTACAGTGATCTCCATTTCTACTGATAGTCTTTCTTAATTCCTTCAGCATTTTTATTACCTCCTTTTTGAACTCAGTGGTCTGGTAGACTGGAGAGGTCTGTTTCATTGTTTTTTTCTTTCGGGGACTTCTTTTTTCTTTTAATTGGGAGTACTTCCTCTGCTTTGTCATTTTACTTTCATTTCTCTTACGCTAAGAATTTAGGAGAAACAGTTACGTACTGTGGTCTTGAAAGGCTGCTTTTATGTGGGAGCATCCCTTTGTAGACTGTGTAAGTCCAATATTTTTGATGCGAGGGCTACATTTGGTGCGGATGCCCGCCATGACTTTGCTCAGAGCGTGCTGGCCACTGTCCCCTTGATAAGGGGTGTGTTTGGTGCTGTGGTGACCAGAGCCTGCACTGGATATTGGGCGGGGCTTCCTCTTTGGTTGTCACGGCCCTGTCGGGGGTAGGGTTTGCTCCCCAGTTGTTGGAGTAAAAGCCCCCAGGTCCGGTTCTAAGCTGCAGTGTGAGGTAGGTGAGACTGGAGCACTCCCCCTGGAAAGGAGGTGCTGGGTGTTCCTCTGCAGGACCTGTTTGCTGGGACAGGCAACTCTGTGACACCACCCATCACCTGGTGTGCACACCCACAAAGTCGGCCTACCCTCTACTGCCAGAGCGCGTGCGTCAGCTCTGCCTGCCTTCGTCACGTGCACACTCACAAAGTGGGAGCTCCGGAAGCTGTGCCCACTGTGAGCATGGTGTGAATGAGGCTTCCATGACGGACCCACGCTCTGTCCCACACACACCCCCATTTGCGGCCTGGACCACATCCTAGGCCCTTCGGGCTATGTCCAAATAGCCAAACCAAGTCCCCTCCTCGAGTCTGTCCGCTGAAGCCCAAGTTTCAGCACCCAGGAACTGTGCACACCGGTAAGTGCGTGTCTTGGGCTGGGCAGTGTGGTGACGTGGCAGCAGTCAGTGTCGGTTCCTCTCTATCCTGCGTGGAAGCCAGCCAGCCTGTGCACACTCCTCTTGGGCAAATTCCAGGCTCCTGCAGCTACCTATCTGTCTTGGCTGAGCTCCCAGCCGGCGAAGCAGGTTCCCAGGGTAAGGAAACCATTCCTCTTTCATGGCTCCCTCCCAGGAGCACAGGTCCCACCTTGATTCCCCCCCCCTTTTTGCCCTTTAGTCTTACCAGGTTACATGGGGATCTTTCTTACAGCTTCAGTTGTATGAGCTCTTCTGCCCGCTTTCAGTTGGTATTCAGCTGGTATTCACTGTTTGTTCTTTCAGGCGACTTCTCTTTTTCTTTTAATTGGGACTGCTTCCTCCACTTTTTCATTTAGCACTTTCAGTTGGTGTTCTGTGAGAATTGTTCCAGTTGTAGATGTATTTTTGACGTATTTGTGGGGGGAGGTGAGCTCCACGTCCTTCTGCCCTGCCACCTTGATCTCCTCCTCCCAAAAGATGATTTAAGAAGTAGATATTTTCTTTAAGTTGAACTGACATTTGTCTTCCCCAGGATCAGCTCATGCAGTTAATGAACTCGTGGACACTGGCATCTCACTGGTTGGGTGAGCTGGGCCTGGCCACCAGGTCTGGGAGCTGGGTTTGGACCTTCTTGGAGGAGTCTTGGTTTCCAGCTGGGACCAAGATGATGATCTGGCAACTTCCCTGGTGGCCCTTGACTTTCCCCTGTCATCTTCTCTCCACCCAGCTCTACCTGCATACCACCTTCCCTTCACCAGAACCACCCCTGAGGGCTTGGGGGACTGAGATTCCTATCTCCACTGGGTGACATCCTGAGGGGCTGGACCCAGGTCTGCACTGTTACCAGGGCAGGGAACCATCTGGAACTCCAAAATCCTGAAACTTCTGACATACAGCCCATGTTACGGTGTGTTTCCTATGACCCTATACATGTGACGGGCACATTTATGGTCCAGAAAGTGACGCTGACTTCAAGAACATGAATGTGTCTCATTTACGCACCCATGAGAAGGGAGGCTTTACCTGTCTGTGTTGTTCTTGATGAGATTATCGGCTGAGCTGTCATCTCTGGCTGCTGCTGTAGGCTTGGAGCTGTGCTTGGTTGCTCTTCCACAGGTATCTGTGGAGCACCAACTTGGTGCCGGAGCTTTTGCAGGCCCTGGGGGCAGAGTCAGGAGACCAGGTATTAGATGGGATAGAATGTTTAAAGCAGAAAAAAAAACAAAGTTCACATAGACAATTAAAAACCAGATGGTCTGAGTGGAGTGCAGGAATTAAAATGAAGGGATGTGACGGTGACGGGAGACTCCTCTGGGTAAGTGATTTGGGACGGCTTCTCTGGGGGAAGACAGGCCGAGGAGCAAAGCTCAGTGGCAGGGCAGGCGAAGCATATGGTGATGGGCCTGCGGGAAGAAGGAGCTAGACTGGAGGCAGCGGGGCTGTGAGAGAAAAGTGGAGGCTTGAGTTTTCATCTCGAGTCTTTGGGAAACCCCTGTAGTGGCATGTTCTGGTCCCGTTTTAAAACACGGCTTGGGCTGCGTTTGCACAAGCGTGGGAAAGTTTGGGAGGTGGTTTCGGTGCAGCAGGTGCGACAGCCCTAAGGTAGGAGTTGGGAGGAATGGGGTGTGCTTGGCAGGTGGAGTCGACAGGACCCGATGGGGAGGGGCAGAGAGTCGTCCAGGGTGACGTCTGCAGTTTGGGTCCGAGTAGCCGGCTGGTAGTGGTCCCTGAGATGGGGGCGACTGGGAGAAAAGTTGGCCGGGGTGGGAGGTGAGGGATTCAGAGCGCTGGCCTGTTTGGGTGTCAGCAAATCTCACACTTCTACATTTTGTCAAATGGTAAAATGAACCAACCCCTCCAGAGGGAGAGGAGGTGGATGTAACTCCCCGCTGGTGCTGTCCCTGCACCTTGCTGCCCCTCCACCCACTGCTTGGGGTTGTCAGAGCCTGATGGCATCGCCAGGCCCAGGACAGATCTGGCGTTTTTAACTGTTACTTCCGAACGTGTTCAGCCTGCTGCGTGTTTGAGGAACTCTCCTCTAGATCTAACAAACAGACAAAAATCGTTTTTGTGAAAATGCGGTACTTCAAAAGGCCCGTTCTCTACTTCCCTTTTCACCTGAATTGCCAGACCCTTGCTTAATTTTGCCCTGACTCTAAGTACATGACCTCAAACAAGTGACAGGATAGAGGAGACATGCTTGTGGTTGCCGGGGTGGATGGGGAGGGAGGGCACAGCTGTGCACGAGGGAAGCGCCCTCTCCTGCTGGCCCCGCCCACAGTGGGCGGGGCTTCCTTCCAGGCAGTGGTTCTCTACCCCAGCTGTGCGATAGAATCATCCAGGGGAGCTTTGCTAACCCCCAGGCCACACCCCAGCCCATTAAATCAGAACGGAGTGGGGTAGGGGAAGGAGGGATGGGTGATGGCAGTGCTGTCACCAGGACTGCGCACCTGAGGCTGGCGGGACTCAGGGACCCTGGTCCCCCAGGTGCTGTTGCTGAGCTGAACTGACCTGAGAACCCAGTTCATGTTTGAGCTGCTGTCGTGGGATGAGATGGCCTGGCCGCAGAGGCCCTCAGCCTGGCTCTAGCCACTCAGCTCCACACTCAGAGACTGGAGGCCTCTAGTAAACAAACAGGAAGAGATGAATGCACAGGTTTGGCCTGTCCTCAGCCAAGACCTGCCCAGATAGAGTCCTTCTGGGCAGGTGGTTGTTGCTTTGGGGGAAAGAGTAATGGAATAGCTGCTAACAGACTGAAAATTGCGCAGTACTGTAATGGACTGATTTCCTGAGCGATGTGAGTGGAAGGATCCCAAAACTGATTATGGGCTCAGCGAGGCAGAGTCTCTGCTGCAAGCCCGGGAGGATGAAGCCCCGTCTGAGGACTGCAGGTCTCAGAACACACTTCTGTACTTCTCCACAGGGAAGAAGGGATCTGGTTACTCACCGTTTCTCAGGTTAAGCTGCATGTTTGGCCAGCACGCGTAGTGATTCGGTTCCTGTTACAGGCAGACCTCCGAGATACCCTGGGCTTGGTTCCAGGCCACTGCAATAAAGCGAGTCATGTGAATTTTTGGTTTTCCAACATATATGAAAGTTATGCTTACACTGTACTACAGTCTATTGAGTGTGCAGTAGCATTATGTCTATAAAAAACAGTGTACATACCTTAATTAAAAACTAATGCTGTTTGAAAAATGGCACCAATAGAATTGCTCAACACAGGATTGCCACAAACCTTCAATTTGTAAAAAACTCAATTTCTGTGAAGCACAGTGAAACAAGGTCCACCTGTATAATCATTGCTAATAATGATGCCAAAAATCAGTCTGTGCTTTTTAAAGAGTAATTTGGAGCATGAGTGTTTTAATGAATCATGAGTTGAGGAAACTTTCATTCTCTCTCTCTTCATTCTGGTGCTTTTTATGGGGAAGAAGTCAGGACTTTTATCCTGCTTGTATTTTTAATAAGGTTTTGATTTAAGAATCCCCAAAGAAGCCAGTTTTTTCACCCCACCCTCCAGGCGGGGCAGCTAAAGAGAAGACGCCAAAGAGCTGAGCTGCAGGAGGCAGCGTGAGGCCCTGAGGGGACGGCGCCTCCCCGCCAGAGCACACACGGTTGCCTGGATCTGCCCAGCATGGCCCGCGACGCCAGCTTGCGTGCTGGTGAAGGGTGGCAGACAGCAAACCAGTGACTCCCCGCCCTGGGTTTGTCCACGGAGAAACTTCGAGGGCTTGCTAAAAGTTCAGAGAGTCCTGGGTCCCTCTACAAGCCAGCATGACGGCATCTTAGCATCTCGGGGAGGTACCAAGAGTCTGCATTTAACAGGGTCTCAGGACCCTTAAGTGACCACAGGACCAAATGATCACCAGGGTTCCTTCAGAGCAGCAATTTCGTGCTTCTGGAGTTAGTTCTGCCACTGCCCACCATTTCACCAGTAGGCGAGGATGTGGAAAGCTTCGCTGGGGCAGGGGGCAGTTGCATTACAAGTTACATGACCACACACTGAGGGGATCCAGACCCAAGAGCAGTGGGCAGCGGCCGGTTGACCCAGGACAAGCTGTCTCGAGGCCAGATGGCATCTGACCCCATCTTTCAGGCAGGAGCCGAGTAGGCCTGCCCCGTTTGTGCAGGAAAGGTTGCAGCGTCGCTCACTGACCTCAAATCCAGTTGAACTCTTCACCTCAGGCAGGCGGGCCGTTGCAGTTTGTTTCCTCTTAGCTGCTGGGTTTCTTCTTTGGGCTTTAGCTACAGGTCTTAAGTTCTGGTCCTGCTCCCTGCCACTTCCCAGGGCCTCGGCACTGTGCTGAGGAAGGCCAGGTAGAGGTCATGGGGGCATAATAAGCCTTCCCGCCCCCCACGGGCCACGTTGCCTTTGGGGATCACAGAGCTCTGTGAGGCAGATCGAGCCCTGAGGGACCCAGCCATGGGACGGCCGGGGGGGGGGGTGGGGTGGAGTGGGGCTGGCTCGACCCAGAGGCCTGGGGGCCTGTCACTCTTCAGCTTCAGAAGCAGCCTTGCTCCAGGACAGGCGAGGAAAGGGCACGAGTGGAGACAGGAGCTCCTGTGTAGACTGCATGAGGGGCAGGGGGCGAGGGCGGGGCGGGGTGATCCCTGCCCCGGTTCCTACCTTTGCTTCCAGCAGCGCAGTTAAGTGTAGACGAGCCCGTGACATCCAGGAACCGCTACCCTTAGGAGCTGCCCTCAGCAGGGCAGGCACTGCGGGTGGGCAGTCGTCCAAGCCCAGTGGGTTCTGAGTCTCTTCCCCGGCCTGGGCCAAGCCCCCAACCTGGGACCTGAAAGAAGAGGCATCTTCGAAAAGCTAGGTCACTTGGGGCTGGGTCATTCAGGGCACAGGGCCCGTCAGATGGCTCCCCTCAGCCTCCCGCGAGGTCTGCGGGACGCTCTGGCCTGACGCCAAGGGGCTGCCCCCTCCGCAGCCACGCACGCAGAGGGGGGGCTGTTTGTAGCTCACAGGGAGCCTCGAAGGCTTGTGGAGGGCAAGTGTGGCTGGTAGATTCTGTGACAAACTAGGGAATGTCGTATCCTCATTTTGATGCTAGTTTAAATTTATGCCGCTTTTAGTTTCTTACGGTTACTTGTCAAATCAGGAAATAGATTCATCTTCTGTGCCTCACCCCCTTTCTGTCTCTCATAAATAGACATGTTTAAAGGTCTCGTAAGTATTAAATGACACCAGCTGCAAGAGTCTGAAGTGCATCTGGGGGGAAATACTACATTTTACATCAGTAGTTGACAGTCAAAGTGGGCTCGTGAGAGGACGGGAGACATGAGTGACGGAAAAGGTAGCAGAGGCAAAAACTAACTTCTGGGGGGATTCGGGTGGCATGGCCGTTCTGCTTCTCCAGGTTTGTGAACTAAATCACACCGTCTCTGCCGTCCTGTCAGGCTGAAGGTCGCATAAACCCCGCAGCTGAGGGGCGCCTGCTCTAGGCCTGCTCAGAGGCTGCGGGAAGAGCCCGTCCCCACTCGGCACCTCCCCCATCAGGAGCCGTCCCCTAACCCTGCTCCCCCAGACCCAGGCAGGCCCCTCCCCAGCCCAGATGGACAGGGGCCAGCTGCCGGGAGCCCATCTCGGCACGGCCCTGCGGAAGGCAGAACAGGCTAGAAAAGAGGAGGACTGACCGGAGTGACGGGGGCCTCCTGAGATGCTACAGGCCTAAAGGAGCCTTCGGGGAGGGAAGCAGGTTGCAGCAGGAGGCAGAGGCGTTCGACTTGCAGTCTGTGAACCAGCCTCCTCTCCCCAAAAGCCGGCGGGAGTGTGCACCGTGTCCAGCCCGTGTGGTGTTTGGGGCTCCCAAGAGGGGCAGCCAGGTACCCGGGCACCAGCAGCGTTTGTGCTCAGAGTCTTGTTTTCTCCATAAGTAAACAGCTGTTATCAGAAATCTCCGTGTGCATTTTAAGCCAAATCCCAAAGGAGTTATTCATTGGTTCAGTACCCAGGGCAGAGCTCTATGCACGCTGTCCAGCACCCAGGGCACAGAGGCGGCCGGGGCCCCGGGACTGGAGCAGCAGGACTCCCGCCGTGCCGGCGCCTTGATGCCGGAGCGGGGCCTGGGCCGCCCCTGAGGCGCCACCACCCAGCCTCACGTGACTCCGCGTGTCCTGTGTTCTCTCGACAGCAGATGAAGCACGTGGCCGAGAACCTGAAAGAGGACTGGAGGGAAGGCGGGAAGGAGGAGGCGCCCTGAGGGCCGGTGGAGCCAGCGGGCGCCCTCCCCGCGCGGAGCCCCGCACGCACGCCGCCCGACCTTGCTCTGGAGCCGCCGCTGCCCAGCCTGGCACGTGGCCGAACCGCCAGCTCCCCGGGTTGCCTTCACAGTGACCGTCGGCCCGTCGGGTCGGCAGGCGGGGCGTCCAGCGAGGTGGCGTTGCCGACGCTCGACGACGCGAGGTGCCTCTCTCTGGCTCTGTCCTGCTCTATGTTCACAGACCCTTTATTCACGGAACAGAGGTCACCAAGCTATTAAAGGCCTCATGCCCGCCTGACGCCTCCTTCCGTGTGTGGATGGAGCAGCCCGTCTGCTCCGAGCCGGGTCGTGGAAGGGGGAGCCGCCAGGGCAGCCGAGGCCCGGGCCCGCCTCGAGGCTGGGCCACTTCCAAGGTGTGCGGAAGCCCCAGGGGTCCTCGGGAGGTTCTGCTGCCGCTGGGCCTTCCCTGGGGGTGTGCGGCAGGAGCCGCTGGGCTACCTTCAGCACAGCCGGCCGGCTGGGCCACAACTGGGGGGGCTGTCCCGGCTGTGCCCGCAGGGATGCAGCTCCCTTGCCAGCACAGCAGCCCCCGGCCCCCCGGGAACCGCCCTCCGGGCTCCTGGCTCTGGTCCAGCCCCGGGGACCACCCCGCTTGGGCCAGGCCTGGCTTCCTTTCCCCCCAGCTGCTCAAACTGCCCCAGACAACAGCCAGCCCCACCTCACTGGGGCCCTCATAGCCAGGACACCGGGCCCATCTCGGGAACGGCGGGCAGGTCTAGACCCGTGTCCCTCGCTCCGAGCCCGGCCCCTCGATTCCCTCCTTCACATCAAGACTGGGGTGGCCACGGCAGGCCCGCTCCACGCATGTTTTTGGAAGCCCACCTCTCCCATCTGCCCCGCGTGGTTGTTCAGTGGGTGCTGCCAGACAGACTGTCGTCTTTGCCAGCACGGACACCTGTGGTCAGCCTTGCCCTGCCCCCTTGGTCTAAGGCCTTGCATGGCACAAGTACTCACTGGTGGTTCCGTGCTCGATGGATACTTTCTAGAGCATTCTTGTGTCTTAAAACACCAGGGAATGGTAGCCGCCACTCCAGTCCTGAGGCGCCAAGAGCTTCCCTGCAATTCCAGCCTGGGCGCCTGTGTTTGCTGGGAAAGGAGAAAGTTCAGGTGGGTCCTTGGACCCAGCTGTCTCCCCCAGAGCGGGTTTTGGGGACCAGTCACATGAGTGCAGTTGGGTGTGAGGTGGTGGGTTCCGGGTGGACCCCATCAGCTCACCTCCCCACCCGCGGGCTCACAGCTGCCCTCCAGGCTGGCCCTCCTCGCCCTGCGACAGTGCGGACCCCGGGCTCCCTGCGCTCACGACTGTCTGTCTTTCCCAGAAGCCTCCCCCTGCCCTTCCTCAGTCTGACGCAGCAGAACCACGTCACTTACCCAGGACTAAGCCAGTCATGCTCGGGGGAAACGGGACCGGGTCAGCCTGGACGCGGGGACCCACCTCACTGGGGCGGGCTCCTGGGCCTCGGGGAGGAGGAGGATGGGCGTGGGAGCCGGTCAGGTGGAGACAAGAGGGAGGCCGGCGGGAAGGAGATGCCGCGTAGGCCCGCTAGGCCCCCGGAACTCCTCTTTGTGTCCCAGCGCTCGGAGTCGGTGGCGTCTGGCTCGTGGCAGGTGCCCAGGAGCAGGGGTGGAAGAAACCAAGGTGTCCGTCACTGCACGTCTCGTAGTTCCTCGTCACCCTAACCGGCCTGAGGGAGACACCCAGGATGACACTGCCCACCACCGCTCACCGGCCCCCGTGCGTGAGGAGGATGCCCGGCAGCGCTCCCCCGGCCTGCTCCCGCCCCCGCCGCCCCGCTGCCCTGCTAGCCCTGGGGTCCTCGTGCCCCACCCCCAACTCAGCTGCACTGCTCCCCACTTCTCCCAGACACCCCGAGGATTCAGGCCGCGGGAGATCCCTCCTCTCGTCGTTCCTAGCCCGCCTTCCCCTGTGGAGTGGACAAGAGCTGCAGGCACTGCCTACCTGGAGCAGGTGAGGCAGGAGCCCAAGCCCGGGTAAGAAAAGGTGCTTAAAGCGATGGCGCCAGCAGGAGGCTGAGGCAGCAGTGTCTCCAGACCGAGCAGGGAGCGGGCGGCCAGGAACCCGGTCTCCTGTGCACACAGCCCGCCCCGGTTCTCAGGGCGCGTGAGGCCTTGCCCACACTGCAGTGACCCCAGGTCTTTGGACCCAAGCCCGGTCACCAGACGGCTCTCGAGGAGCCGCTGCGTGGGCAGGTCCCCAGAGAAGAGCCTCAGCACCTGGGGAGAGCCAGAGACAGGTGATGCCCCCATTCCGGCACAAGCCCCGTCCCGCTGGCCCTGCTGGGAGGGTCCCAGCGAGACGAGGCGTGTGCAGCCGCAGAGGTGGCCCTCACTGGTCGTGACGCTCTCTGGGGCAGAGCCAGGCCGCAGCGCCGCTCCTTGCCTGCCGTGGCCTCTCCCCTGACTACCACCCTCCCTCAAGCCACGAAATACAGACTGTCACTGAGTCCACAGATTGCCAGTATGCCCTGGCCCAATTCACTTCTCAGCCCGACTATCCCCTCTCACGCCACCAGCATGACATTCAGTTCTGGGCCACTGACAGTCACTGGGCCTCCGGGGGCAGGGGCTGGGCCCGTGCCCCGCACACAGGCGCCCCCTTGCTCTCTATGGTCAGCCTGGTGGGCCTGCTGCAGGCGGCGGGGCAGGCAGTGGACCCTTCTCTCCCCCCTGGTGGCCACACTGACTCACTCTCCACCAGCGGCTCCAGAGCTCAGACGTGAGAACAAATCTTTATGCTGCTGACTTTTGGGAGGACACTAGAAGCAAATGGTTAGGGATACCCAGCCCTACAGTGAAGCCGGAGGCCACTTCCCTCCTTGATACGCCCTCTGGGCCTCAGTTTCCTCCTATTGTCCCTATTTTATAGATGAGAAAACTGAGGCACAGGGGGCTTCGGGGAATTCACAGCAGCGTGGCCCACATCTGCCAGGACGGTGCTTGCAGCCTGTACCAGGCCCTCGGCCCCAGCTCTCTCTCAGCCCTGACCCTGGAGCTCCTGCCCTCCTTCCAGCAGGAAACTAGCAACAAGAAGATGGAAGACCAAAGGCCGCAGAACAAGAACCCTGGGATCCAGACTCTTCCTGACCCGGTTTAACCCACGGCCCTGCAAGGACAGCCCCCGGCACCGGGCAAGCAGCAGGTAACGGCGAGCTTCTGGCGGGTCAGCCAAGTCCGAGGACTGCCCTCCATGCCCCGCCCTAGGGTGGCCTGAAGAGAGGGGATCTGACAGAAGTGGAGCCACCAGCACCTTCCAGGGCCACCAGGGACTGGAGGGAAGACATGACCCCTCTGCCGGGGCAGCTGTGTCCTCAGGACTCTCCAGCCTGGGAGCACCCTTGCGTCACCACCACGAGGGGCCACAGCCTCTGCAGAGGAAGGAAGGCGCTTCCGCGCATCCTGACCAGAGGCCAGTCTGTGGTCTCTGGTGTCTGTACAAGCAGGCACCTGGGGAGGCTATGGGACACTCCTCCTCCCAACCTCCTAAGAGTCAAAGTTAGGAGGTCTTGCGAGCTAGCTGGGGCCCCAACCAAGCCCTGCACTGGGTGGGCAGTGAGGCTGGCATCAGCAAGTGGGCCTCAGAGAGTGGCCGCAGACCCCAGGAGAGAACCACCTGCACCCTGTTCACTGCGGATGCTCGGGTGCCGCCACCCAGGCCTGAGGAACGGGGTTCTGGCAGCTTGGCCTGGGGCTCCACGTCTTCGAGGATGCCTGCAATGGACGCTGCCACACGCTGCACGCTCTGGAGTGTGAGAACTGAGGGGAGCAGAGGCCCTGCCGGTTTCTCCCCAGGAGGGGCCGATGCTAACAGCCCCGCAGAGCCAGCCTCCTCCCCTGCTGCCTCGTCACCAAGGTGCCAGGTGGGGGCCCCCACGGTCTGGCAGGGATCTGGAGCAACAAGGACCTCCCTTGCACTGGATAGGCACCCCTGGGCCTGAACAGGACCTGGGGCAGAGGAGCAACGGGGCGCAGGACCAAAGAGACCTTCCAGTTCCAACACCCGGCGCTGGCATGCCCCACGACCCTTTGAAAGCCCCTGGGATACCTGGGCAGGTCAGAGGCAGAGCCGCCACCACTCAGGAGGGAGGGGACGCCAGGCTTCTTGCTAACTGGTCTGTGAGCCTCACGTGATCAACTAACGTAAAAGAGATACGACGGCATTTTCCCTTGAGCTTGTGGCACAGATCACGCAGATGACACGTGGCCTCCTCTCTGGACCTTTCTGGCTGCTGGTGAACTCCCTCGGGGGACGGGGAGAACGCGGCACAAAGCATCGGGATCACGTGGCTCCTTCCGCTACCCACTGTCTTCTCCTGTGCACAGCCGAGAGCACCGCGGCCCAGGCAGGAGGACACGGGAAGGGCACAGCCGGGTGAGCCCAGGTCTGCTGACCCCCGCCCCGGCAGGTGTCCAACAGGCCCAAGGTGTGAAGGCAGTCATCTGCTCAGGACCAGGAAAATCATCAAAGTGCCGAACAAAGGACCAGAGGGCAACTCAGTAGTGCAGACACAGATCCACGCTGCCCTTTACACAGCTGCCTGGCTCAAAAACAGGAAACAAACATGTTTCCACCCTAAGGGAGGCTGAAGAGCCACTTACAGTGATCTCTGCCCCTCCAATCCCAGAACACAAGGCCGAAAACTGGCACCACAGGGCTGGCTCTTTGCAGATGGAGTCAGCTAAATAAACGGGGAGACCAAGCGTGGTACCAACAACTGCCTTCCAAGACCCGCCCGACTGCCCGCCAGCCAGGGCGCCCTGCCTGTGCCCTGGATGAGCAGCCCCTGGCATTTGGGCCACAACTGAAGGAAGGATGCAGGCAGGGATCTGCGTTAATAACCTGAACCGACCCAGTGATGGGCTGACTCCCACCTAAACCGTGTGCCCACTGGTCCAGGTATTTGCTGTGCTTCCTACACAAACACGCTGAAGGTACCGACTCCTTAACACACCACAGGCATCCCGGGGCCGAGAGACGCTTCTTCCTCGGTCCTATTCTGCTCCCAGGGAAGCTGCGGCACGCTGGCACCCCCTGGGACGTGTTGTGAGACCAGGTCCCAGCCCCTGACTCCAAACGCCTTCCCATCACGAGGTGTAGCGAGCTGCCCGACGTGATCTCATCTGCATGTCCGCATCCCTCAGGACCGGGGGGGTCTCACAGAATTTGGAATTCTTTCAGGTATTAGAAAGGTAACAAGATGCACAGACATCTGTTATGTAAGAGCTCCAGTGTGGTTTAAAGTGAACCCACAGCCTAGTGCTTTAATACTGCTTTGCCCAGCCCTCTGGAAGGTCAGAGGTCATCCACTGTCTCCCCTCGCCGCATGCAGCCGGGCAACCTGAGGGGTGGGCTCTGGGGTCGGGTCAGTGCCGTGCCTGTGGGCAGGCCCTGTACCCTTCTGAGCCCCACAGCCCGCCTACCGGTCCCTTCCCGCGGGGCGCTCTCAGAGCACCGCCCACACACTCCCCATCACCGCGGCCACCTCACTGCCGACACTTCTCAGAGAGGCCTCCGCAGGACCTGCTTCCACCTCTCGTTCTCCTCCGCCTCAGAGCTGTCTCTGCTGCTCAGAGACCACGGCCTCAGTGAGCAGTTCTTGGGCTCACCTGTCGCTCTCCCGCTCGGTGGCCTCCACTCCTTGTTTCCCTGATGCCTCCTCTCAGCCCCACACTTGAGGCGGCCCCTGGGCTTCTGTCTCTGGCCTCGGCTGCTCTCTCTGGGCCTCTGCTCTCACCAAAGCCTCCCATCCTCGTGGCTGAGATCACCTCCTTCATACCTGCGGAACAGAGCTAACCCCTCGGCCAGGTGCATAACCTGCAGGGCCCAGTGCAAGATGAAAATGCAGTCCCCCTTTTCAAAAGTTTCAACAATTTCAAGACAACAAACTAAGAGCAGAGTGTTTGTTAAGCCAAGAGAGGGCCCTTCTAAGCGGGGGCCCTGAGTGACAGTGGGATGTTGAGTCTGTCTCCTTTCTACCCTAACACTGATGTTCCACCTGGCAACAATCTTTCTAGCCATGCCCCGCAGTCCTCCAGTTCTTCCAGTCTTCCAGTCCAGAAACCCTGGAGTCCCTGTGACCCTTCTCTCCCGGCAAAGTCCACGCCTGTCTCCTGTGGCTCACAGGAACCGATGACCCGGATCCCACCCAGCTCAATTCTCTGCCTCCTGCACTCTCCCTCCCTCCCCTGGCTCACCTGTCTTGGAACTTTCCTGGCCCTCACAGCAGTGCCCTGTGACCCGTCACCACCTCTGATGGTCATCTGGTGCTAATTTAAAATCCCTGTTTCTTCCCCAAGGGCATTATGAACTCACAAGGACCAAGGTTCTGTGTTTTCCCTCTTCTTGACTTTCCAACACGTAACGCTTTGCTGGGAGAGAGGTGCTCGGGAGTCGGGGATCCTCAAAAATACAAACGACTCTCTAGCAGTCACAATGTGCTTGGCTTCCATCAGCTCAAGAAAGGCTAGATTCCATTTCCCCTTCTCAACTATCCCTCGCCAGATCCAGAAGCCTGAGGAACCCAACCCCTGCTGGACTTCGGGGCAAAGGGGTAGCCTGAGGTCTGGCATATCCTGCTGCACAAGGAGTGAGCGAGAACTGGAATCTGTCGTCTTTGACTGAGAGCCGATCGCTACATGTGCGTAAGAAAACTACCTGGAGCTGGAGTAAGAAGCCCCCCGGAAAGCAGTAGACTGACTAACGCTTAGAACTTACACAAAGCTGAGAACAGTTCATGCTCCCACCAGCCAGAGTGGAAAGAGTTCGGTAGAGTGCTTAGAAGGGTACCGCTTCAGTGGTGGGCCAAATTGGCCCTGAAGACTGCTCTGGATCTGTCCTAACACACTTTAAAAGCAAGGCCCAAAAGGATCCAACTGATTCCAAGTAACCCTACGCCAAAACGAAACCCAGCACTTTTTACATGAATACAAAATCCAGCACTCAACAATGTGAAATTCACGGTGTCCGGCATTGCAATAAAAAAACTGTCAAGCTAGACTTCTATACCCAATGAAAACAGCCTTCACAAATGAAGTAAAAATACCTTTTCAGACAAGCAAAAGCTGTCAGAATATAGTCAGCAGACCTGCACTATAAAAAATTTTAAGTTCTATAGGCAGAAGGAAAATACCAAAATGTGGATCTGTACAAGGAAATGAAGAGTGACGGAAATGATAAAGATGTTGGTAATGTAAGACTTTTCCATGTTTCCTCTCTTAAAAAGAAAACTACCTAAAACAAAACTGTGTATGCATATGTAAAAATAAAATGATTGACAACAGTACAAAGAAGAGAAGGAAGAAAATGGAAGTATATAGTTGTAAGGTTGCGTTCTAGAAAAAAATGAGAGAGGCACACAGCCAATAAAAAGTGCTTAGTTAAACCAAGAGAAGTTGGTAAAAGAGGGAAAAAGAAAGAACAGATGAAACAAGTAGAAACAATTAGAAAGAAGGTAGATCTAAACTCAACCATGTTGATAATTACACTAAATGTAATTGGTCTAAGTACTCCAAATAAAAGGTAAAGATTTGCAGACTGGACAAAAAAGCAAGACCCAACTACATGCTACCTACAAAAAAACAAAAAAGAAAAAACCCAAACTCCTATTTTAAATATAAAGATACAGATAGGTTAGAAGTAAAATACACTCCCACAAGTCAAAAAGAGTTAGAATGGCTATATCAGTATCACACAAAGTAGACTTCAGAACAAAAAATAATTTACTAGGGATAAAGAGCAACATTTCATAATGATGAAAGGGACCAATTCATCACGAAGACTTAACAATCTTAAATCTAACAACAGAACTTCACATTTCATAAAGTGAAACTGATAGAACTAAAAGGAGAAATAGGCAAATCCATAACTACAGCTGGATTTCAACACTTCTCTCTCAGTATTTATATAATGAGACAGAAAATCAGTAAGGATACAGAAGACTTGAATACCATTATCAATCAACTTGAGTTAATTATTGACATGTATTAAACATACAGAACACTTTACCAGCAAGAGCACTTCTCAAGCACTCACATAAACATTCACCAAGATAGGCCATTAGCTGGGCCATAAAACAAATTTCAGTTAAGCTTAAAAAGATTTAAATTACACAAAGCAGGGGCTTTCCTGGTGGCGCAGTGGTTAAGAATCCACCTGCCAATGCAGGGGACATGGGTTTGAGCCCTGGCCCGGGAAGATCCCACCTGCCGTGGAGCAACTAAGCCCGGGTGCCACAACTACTGAGCCTGCACTCTAGAACCCATGTGCCACAACTGCTGAGCCCGCCTGCCACAACTACCGAAGCCTGTGCGCCTAGAGCCCGTGCTCCACAATAGAGAAGCCACTGCAATGAGAAGCCCGCACACTGCAACAAAGAGTAGACCCCCCTCACCGCAACCAGAGAAAGCCCGCGCACAGCAATGAAGACCCAGTGCAGCCAGAAATAAAAATATACTAAAGAAAAATAAAAATTACACAAAGCATGATTTCTGAACAAAACAAACTAGAAATTAGTAACAGAAACTTATGTGGAAAATCTTCAAATGCTTGGAAATTAATCACCTTTCAAAACATAGCATGATTTAGCTTTTAGAAGGATCACTCACAATGCTGAATGGAAAACAGATGAGAGAGACAAGAAGCAAAAGTGATGAAACCCTTTAAGAGGCATTTTATAGTTGACCAGATAAGTGATGATGATGTTCATGGACCAGAATGTCAGGAGTGGAGGCAATGAGGTGTCAATATTTGAATGGTGAATAAGATGCGCTCATGGATTGGATGCTGGGATCAAAGAGTGGGGGTTGACACCAAGATTTTTGACTTGTGCAAAACAAATGAAGGTTTAGAGTTGTCAGTTATGAGATGGGGAACATTAGCAGGGTAAGGATTTGAGGGGGATTATGAGTTTGGGACTTGTACAAATTGAGGTGCTTATCAGACACATCCAAATAGAGAAATCAAATAGGTAGTTGGAATCTGGTGTTCCCGGGAGACATGGGCTAAGTATATTTCGGGCTTCTATCAGCACATGGATGTTAAGGATCAAGAGACTGTGTGTAGATACAGAAAGGATCTAGAATCGAATCCTGCAGTATTCCAAGTTTAGTGGTTGGGAGAACGTGGAGCTAGTGGACTGAAGAGCAGCAAGGTAGAAGTAGAGTCCTGAACAACGTGAAGTTTACAAGGAAGAGTGATCAACTCAACAAATGCTAACGTGGGACTGGAAGTGACCACTGGATTAGTGTTTGTCTGGCTTAGGCTGGGCTGGGAGTTGAGGGGAAAGGGAGAATGTGCTAACAGGTACAAGGTTTCTTTTGGGGTTTATGGTGATGGTTGCAGAACTCTGTCAATATACTAAAACCCATTGAATTGTACGATATAAATCAGTGAATTATGCGGTATGTGGATTATACCTGAAAGCTGTTTCTAAAAATTGACCACTGGATTTAGCACATGGAGATCACTGCTGACCTTGAGCAAAGCAGTTTTGGTGGGGTGACAGCAGCAGTGCATGATTGGAAGGGTTCAGAGAGAGGTGAGGAGAGGAATAGAAAAATGTGGCAAGAGCTAGAGAGAAAACAAAATATTTGAGGGAATAAAATCATGTCTGTTTTGTTTGCTGTTAGGAATGATCTAGTAGAGAGGCAAAGATTGACAGTGCAAAGGGAAGAAGAGAATGACAAAAGTCCTCAGGTCTGTCTCACTTAACACCTGTAAAGTGTTCAGGGGCAAGTGAAGGGACTTACCTGGAGTCACACGACCGGGAGGAAGAGCAGGGCATGTGGATACATACGAAGGTGGGAAAGAAGAAGTGGGAGCTTGGGGGCAGTTCTAACTGCTTCGGTTTATTTACTGAGAGCGTGGTGACTGGCTGAGTGAGGAAAGCAGATAATGGGGGAAATGAAGTTTGATTAATGGGCAGTCCTGGGACCCACCTGAGACTTATGGTCACGAGTTTAAACTGAGAACAGCCACGACTGCATTTTCTCAGTCACATCTGGTGGTGCAGGTGCGCACACAGCACGTAGAACTTCGGTCTAACCCAGGCCGGGACTATACAGAGCTGCATTCATAAGAAGAAACAAGATATGCGACACAGTTTATATTGCTGAACACCGATATGCCACTTTATTATCTGGACTTTTTTTTTTTCCCATTTGTCACATACCTGTCAATGTTTACACAACGAGGAGTATCAACCAGCAGTGGAAGCAACCGACCAAATCAGCTGATAATTCTGTACCCTCTTAACACACATCAATTCTTACTTGGAAGGGACATCTTTGAGTCAGTCTCACGGCTATCCTTAAAATCAGTGTCAAGATTGTCACAACTTTAAATACAGATAGAACTGCCAGAAGTACATCATTTTATATATATATATATATGTATATATATGTATATATATATACACACATACAGAAAAATACAAGACTAATTGTTTTTCCACAATATTTAATTTACACACTACTGTAACTATGCAACTTCTGAAGACAGGTTAAGGGGTACAAGAAACTGTTTAGAGCAAGTAAGTCATTTGGTCCAATATTATCTTAATGTAATGGTTATTTGCTCCCTCCCTTTTATGTGATGACATACTATGACATACAACACATGCACAATCATTCACTTATGAACAAATGAGTAAGACGCCACTCAGACTAACATTTGTATACCCAGAGGGTCAACCAACCACACACAACTAGTAAGGCTATGATACAGCTATGCAGCATAAATGGTCAACACTGCTGATCCTAAAAGTGAGCACCATATATACATTTGAATATAAAAAACCATTGAAAACCAAACACATATGGGTTAGTTAAAAGGTGCCATTCCAAGGCTATACATAATCACAGGAAAAAGTATTTACATTACTTGGAAAACAGCTGCAACAAAGAGTTTATTGCCAATGCCCTTTATAAACTTCTCTCCTACGTTTAATACAGATGTTACGCTCACTATCTATGTGAACCACACATCTTATTTCTGGCCCTTTATAAGATCCCTGCTCAAGAATTTCAAGCAAATATGTTCTATGGCTTCACCCACACACCTATCCTCATAGCTCTCAATTATAAATATCACAATGGACTAGAGCTGTAGCTTAAAACGTATCTAGCCTAGGTCTAGAAAGTAAAATAAGTATTTTGACTATCATCTTTACTTAGTTTAGTAAGTATACTGTGAAATTCAGAGTTCTGAGTAAAACATATGAGTCCTAAAGTAGCAGAGTCAGTGTGTACTTGGAGAAACCGTGACCAGTGGAACGCTGTCCTTTGGTGCTCTGCCCGCTCTACGGACCAGGCAGCTGTCACCGCAGAGACACGACAGGAGGCTGACGAGTGTGGGAAGGCCCTGGGGCCCAGCCACGTCCTATCACCACTGTCCCTAAGTGTTGCTTTTAAGACCCCCTGGGCACAGCATGAAAAAGTAGCATCTGGTCCCTTCCAAAATGATACTGTGTCCTACAAGATAAAAGCCACGAAAGATGATTATCTGGTCAAAAGTAGTCTTTGTACAGGAATAGCTTAAAGCAAAAGTTCTTTGATTATTGTTTTTGCAGGAAGGCAAAGTGAAAAACACTTCCAGCAAAAAAACAAAACAAAAAACAAAGCAGGCTTTGTGCATTTTTGCTTGCTTTATGTGTGAATTCTTACCCTTTTATGTATATTTTTTAATCAGCCAATTTTCATAGGTAGCTGAGCTAAATAAAAGACGTAAAAGAATGGAAGTTAACAAGAGACAACCTAATTATCAAACTCCTAAAAATCAAATGCCAATAATCTTTTTTTTTTTTTAATTTATGGGGTTTTGACTTGGCCAACATCTGGGTACACCTTTGCTTCTATATTAGGCCCTATAGTTTCTTCTATCTATGTGGTTATAAAGGAACCCTGGGGTGTGCCCTCCAGGAAGGAATGAACACCAAGCATCGTTTGGTTCTGTTAGACAGACACACACTCTGTAAGCAGAGTTAAGACATCATCAGTTCACTTTATCACATTACAAAATGAGATTGTCTGCTTGTGATTTACCTCTACGGGGGAAGCTGCCTTATAAATCTAAGTACTTGATCTCACCTATTACAAAACAAGAAAATCTTTTTCAGTTAAATTTTAAGAGCCCAAACCGTTTTCACCTATAGCTTTAAGACAAACAGGTGTGGGTATGTTGAAACATGGTTTTAAGGTTGTCAGTGCAGGCGCTCACTGAGCTCTGCACAGGCCCTGGCATCTGGGGGCACGCGGCGCGCTCGCGGGCGCCAGGCCTGATGGCATCACGACGTTATTGCTTTGGTTCTGCCTCAGACACCAGAGTGTGCCTCAGATCACGGAGGTTCCATGTCACAGAAGGTCGGAGCAGGAATTTAGGTTTTTCACAAGGAAAATCATTTTTTCTCTCTCTAGGTTAAGTGCAGAACATCAAATTTCTAAGTGCTCCATTTATATTAGGTTCCAAATATACATTTTAATTTAATCCTGATCATCCACATTAAAATTATAAATGTAAAAATTACACAAGACTTTTCGGCTGGAAGAAAAAAGGAGTGTCTAGCAGCATGCACAAAGACCATGCATTTGTCAAGTCGTCAGGCGAACAAATGAAAAAGTAATAAATAATTGCCCGCTTTAAAAGAGGAAAACCGAAAAGGGACCAGTGAAGTGAGCCGGTCTTCGCCGCTCTGAGCAGGAAGCGCACCGAGGTCAGATGACGTGGCAGCAGCTGGCCTGGCTGGAGGCGCACAGCAGCCCCTCCTTGGGGTTCCGCTGGATGTTCACAGAGATGGTCTTTTCGCACAGAGGTAGCTGGAGCACGTTGTTTTTCAGATTCTTGCTCTTTATCCGGTCCAACTCCACGGTGGTGTTCGCCACGTGGTCGGAGAAGAACTTCATGCCGCCCACGGCTGGGGCGGGCGCCGCACCGCCTGCGGAGCCGATGCACATCTTCCAGGCGGACTTCTCCTGGACCTTCACGCTGGAGAACGACAGGCTGCTCTGCGGGTCGATAATGTACTTGGCGCTCCCGTGCAGCTGGGAGCCGAGGCAGAGGCCCATGAGTTTGAGGCTCTCCACCAGCTCCCCGGCGCCGCGCGCCGCCAGCTGCGTGGACGTGGAGGAGCCGGGGCCGGCGCAGCGGCGGGCACTCCCTGACGTGCCGCCCGGGGCGCCGCCCGACCCCCCCGCGGGGCCACCCCCGCCAGCGCTGTGCTCGCTGGGGCTGGCCTTGTCCGCGCCCCCGCCGCCGCGGCTCGGCTTGCTCTGGCCGCCGCCGTCGCCCTCGCTGCCTGGGGGCCCCTCGCTGCTGTCCCGGCGGTGCCAGGAGTAGGTGAAACCGCTGTCTTTATCCAGCCGCCGGCGGCTCTCCGAGTCGTCGTCGCTGGTCTCCGAGCTGCTGCAGCTGGAGCCGCGGCCCTGACTTTTCCTGCGGTGGTAGCGTTTGTGGACCGTCCCCGGAGAAGCAATGTTCATCTTCAAGCGGCTCAGCTTGGGAGGCAGGTTCTCATCCATGTCGAACTCGTCGTCCGACTCCCCCTCCTCGAATATCTGGTTGAGCACCGGGGCGCTCTTCCTGGACGTCAGGCGGTTGGTCACGGATGGCTTGCGGCGCAGAACCACCTGTGTTGAGAGGGACATGGGCTTCTTGTCCTCCTCGTCTTCCTCTTCGTCTTCCTCCACCCGAAACAGACACTTCCGCCCACTGGCTGCGGGTTTCAGGCTGGCGGGTGGCCCCGTGGACAGCGCAGGCCCGGCCAACTCGGGGAGGTCGTCTTTCTTAGCCGAGTCACACAGGCCTTTGCTCCTGTGGCCGTTGAGGACACTGTCGGCAGCCCGAGCAGGAGACTGAGGGACAGTCGCGTGGGACAAAGGAGTGGCCGTGAGATCATCCTCAAGGTCCTGGGGCACGTCAATTTTGGTTGGCCATGACTGCCTATGTAACAGATTGAAAAAAAAAAAAAGAAAAGCTATGTAATGGTACACAGACTTTACCCAAGTACCTTAAATAAAACTTACTGGGACAAAATACACACTTTACAAAAAAAAAAAAAACGAAAGAGAAAAAAGAAACAGCAGCCTTGCAAACCCATTCAACATCCTGTAAACATCACAAGGACACTAGAAGGGCAAATGTTACTTTGAAATGTGGTTCAGTTTATGGCTTATTGGCCAAATGGAAACTTCATCACGGCTGTCAGAAAAGGGGGCAAACATCTTTTCTATAGAAACGTTTTATAGAGCAAGAAAAACCTTTTTAGAAAGTACAAGGGAGTTATCACCAAAGCAAAACCCGAACACAGGTTTTGCTCCTTCTGGTCTTAAGATCACAACCTTTGAAGGTATATCACTGCTAATAAATTCACCTGAAATTTCCAGTCCTCCAGATTTTACTGGATGGTGTTAATAGTTGGTGTTTACAAAAACAAATGGAAATAGTTTACTGCATTTAAATATGATACGGGAGAGGAAAGTCAGTGAATACTGGCATACATAAATCTCTTCTTCACCAATTAAAATATGCACCCTCTAAACGAAATACTTTTTTTTTTTTGCGGTACGCGGGCCTCTCACTGTTGTGGCCTCTCCCATTGCGGAGCACAGGCTCCGGACGCGCAGGCTCAGCGGCCATGGCTCACGGGCCCAGCCGCTCCGCAGCATGTGGGATCTTCCCGGACCGGGGCACAAACCCGTGTCCCCTGCATCGGCAGGCGGACTCTCAACCACTGCACCACCAGGGAAGCCCAATACATACATTTTTAAATGACGACAACAGAGTCCTGCATAGCAAAATCCACTGTTATTTAAACTTTGATTTTATCCCTTAACCCAGGGTCACCCAAGTGGTAAGAGCACTGCTTGGTAGCCCAAGGAAGACTTCTGAAAGTGAGGTCTCCAGCCTGTTTTGAATAAACATCTTGAATTCTCAACTGCCCTCTCTGCTCAGGGGAACAGTAGACGCCAGTGACACTGAAACAGCCACTGGTACGCTGACACTTCCACGTCACACCACTCACGTTATCCTAGACATAAAACCCAATTTAAATCTATAGCCTTAAAAAACCCATAGGAGTTTACAGCAGACCTCTTTCCCCCAACTCGGAGCCTCCTCCTCTCTCTCAAGGATGGAGTGGGTCCGTTTGCTGGTCACTGCTTGGTAGTTTACAGAAGCTGGGTGTTCAATGATTCTGAGGGCAAGCAGCGTCTCTGGACAAGTCCTCTGTCCTCACAACACAACTGTACCAACTCCAGATGAGCCTCGGGGCCCTAGGAAACGGCACACAACATTCCTTTCAGGCTGCTCCTCAGAGAGCAGCCACCCAAAAGGTCACCCTGGCATACGCTGGGGTCCCTGTAGTGGGAGGCAGGTGCGGACAGTGCGTCTGACCCACCAGAGCGGCAGCCAGTCCACTCGAGGGGGGCAGGGCACAGATGTGCCGGAGGCGCTTCTCTCCCCACCAACCCCAAGAGAAAGCCAAAACCACCCTCAGAACCCACCCCCAGACACCAGCTGGTTACTAAGCGCTGCAGCTCTACCAGACACGCTACCTCCACTTCTGAACCAATGGCTCTTATTTATGGGAGTAAATCAGATGGTTAAGCAGCTCACGTTTGTTAAGAACATTTCTGGCCCCAGCGCTGTGCTAGACTTAATGAGCACGACACTGTAAGAAGATCACGGCTTATCTTAACGAAAGACGAGAAAGACTGCTAACAAGAACTATAAACGAGTCACACTGACAGCACAGTTCACACCGAGAACTTACTAGAGCCAGCACTGTGGAGAGAGCCTGACGGCAATTAATTCATTTAATGCCACCACAATCCCATCCTCCCTTGACAGTGAAGAAATCAAAACACAGAGAGTGTAAGCAACCTGCCCAAGGCCACACGGGCTTGAAGACAGTGACATCTAGGCTGAGTTCAGTGGTTACTAAACCCCCAGAGCAGTGGCTTCACTCTGCAACCCAGGAAGCCCTCTGAATGACTGCCTATCGAATGGATGGCACCTTTGCAGTCAGGCCTCTGTGGTTTTCCTTACTTCCTAGTTTCTCTCCGGAAGGATGCGGGCACTGGTCCCACCCGTGTGGAGTTCAGCTCCCAGAAGCCTTCACAAAGTTCTTCTAACAGAATACACGTGTTTCCATCCCATGCTGGCAGGACCCAAAGAGCGTATCCGCTCTCTGGGGCTCGCTCTCCCTGACTTGACCTACCCATGCCCCACAAATGACTCTGCTGGTTAGACGCCAACCACGTTTCTGCACCCCAAGTCACTCTGACCCCAAGGCACACCCAGCAATGGAACCAAGTTAGGGTGCAGGGTTTCGACAACAAAGAGAAGGCAAGTAAGCAGACATCCACCACCTGCCAGTGGGCCCTGGGCCCCAGGAGGAGGACAGGCCCCAACAGCATCTCCACTCTGTAATCCCCAGGTGGGTAAAAGGAAAGTGCGTGGAAGGCTCTGATATTTCTTTATAACTACTGTTGGCTTTGTAATTTCTATGGTACAGTAAAACCAATTTAGTTCATTTACATATCTGCTCAACTTCAGATTGAGTTCCGACCTGTTCCCCTAAAAATAAAACCGTTCAATTCCAAATATTCCCTTCTCCAAAACACTGGAGTGGCTCCAGGCCTGGTGGCACAGCATGTGGTGGTGGCTCTGGAGCCAGTCTTTCACACGAGAGGGCTCGGGTCACGACTAGGCTGACCCTAACCACTCCCTGTCACTCTCCTGGTTTGTCCCATGTGCGAGGGTCCCCATGCTCCCTGGGGTCCAGTCTTCTTCCAAGCTGACACCAGACAGAGCGTCTAGTTTTCATCATGCAAGAGTATGTCCAGGATATAGATGCAGTTACCAAATTCATCTTCCCATTAAACTAGACTTCTAAATATTTAGTCTTCGGTCACCCGGGAATGTTTTCTTGTCTCTTCTCTGTTGCTCCATCCCAAGCAACAACCGACACATGGCAAGGTGACTGCAAGTAATTTAAAATCCAACGGTATTCTTCCTCTTTTAAGTAGTAATTACTGTTACATATTCACACATATATGTTTATATAACTATGTACAAGTAGAGAATTATTTAGAACCAAGATCATCCTTCTAGTTTTTTAAAAAAATTTTTTAACTACTTATTTTATATTTATTTATTTAGGCTGCGTCGGGACTTAGTTGCAGCACACGGGATCTTCATTGAAGCATGTGGGATCTTTCGTTGCGGCGCACAGGCTTCTCTCTAGTTGCAGCACACAGGCTCTGTAGTTATGGCATGCAGGTTCCAGAGCGTGTGGGCTCTGTAGTGTGCAGCACGCAGGCTCTCTAGTTGAGGAACGCGAGCTCAGTAGTTGTGGCGCACAGGTTTAGTTGCCCCACGGCACGTGGGACCTTAGATCCCCGACCAGGGATTGACCCTCATCCCCTGCACTGGAAGGCGGATTCTTTACCACTGGACCACCAGGGAAGTCCCTCCTTCTGTTTTTGAATCACTATAATTCCATGGATTACTTCATCTGAATAAAGATAAAGTCTAAATAAGTTTTCATAATGGTGACAAAAAAAAGTAACCCTTCCCAAGCTTTGATATTAAATGGAAAGCTAATATGGCAGAAGAAAAAGAGGAGAAGGAAGGTAGGGGGAGAAGAGGAGGGGGTCGGGGGGAAGGGGGAGAGCTGGGAAAGGAAGGGAAGGGGTAAGAAAACACAGGGGAGACGAGCGCACAGTCACTGCTTTACCAAAGGTGATGTGGTGGGGAAACGTTCTCAACAATGACAGCAAACACGTGAAGCCCAGTCCAAAGCACTTCACGTATATTAATTCGTTTATCCATCACCACAACCCCAAGAGGTAAACAGGATTACTACTCCCACTTCACAGGAAGCTGAGTCAGAGAGAGGTTAAGTGGCCTCCCAAGATCAAGCAGCTGACCAATCAACTAGCTGATGTGATGCCGAATCCCTGAAACCCTAAGACAGCATCATGCCACAGACGTGCTCTGTATGTCTTTTAAAATTATGTCAAATACGGAGGGAAAACCTGGCCTTGTTCCTAGAATGAAAAATTAAAGAAAATAACACATTTACACATGTCCGATCTGGAAGAGCTTAGCGAAAATAGCTGGCACGCTAGCCTGAGGCTGCTGCTTCTCCGCAGGTGTCTTTGTGGCCAAGCCAGCAACTGCAGCCCCTCTCCACTAAGCCCGAGAGAGGAAGGCATCCCTGGTGACCAAGGAACCAGGACCCCCACTCACGTGGAGGGCCCACAGGTGGCCCCTCCAGCGAGGCTGTCACCACTCTTTATACTCCCACCCCACAGACTTAGGAAACATCAAAAAAAAAGTTCACTATTTCAAAACGTTAACTTACTAAAATCAGTGAAGATTTTTTTCTCACCTAAACTGGGCCTTGATATTGCTAGGGCTTGCAGACCTGGTCTGTATTTCTTTCTCTTGCTTTTCCCTCAGGATCCTTTCAGCAAGCAAGAAGTAAGTGGCTGTGATGTGGTTATACCTGTTGGTTTCCAGGGCTCTGAGGAAATAAGAGAGAGTGAATATAAGCCACATTTGCAGGTTTGTTTTTTCACAAACAGAACTGGATTTTTTTTTTTTTTTTTTAAGTACAAGCAAATAAAATCCAATGACCTGGAATCTTTAAAATTACGGGGAAAGAAAAAACCAACACACACACACAAATGAGAAAAAAAACCTAGTAGATCATTCTTAAAATTCTAAGTCACAACTTCATAAAAATGTTCAATTAGTAAGAAAAACCCAAAATGCTGATGGCAGCTGAGCTGGATGTTGGTTTTAGATGCACAAAATAATGAAGTTTCCAAGAATGTACACATTATCCAAAAATTTAATGTGTGTCAGTGTTTATTTCCATTACACTGGTTTACTTGCTTCCAGCAGAACTATGAAATGAGTTACATGAATGTACACTGAAACACTAGTATCAATCAGAAAAATTAGAAAAAGCTTTTATTTTTATACTCTTTGTATTTATTGGCATTTTCCGACATGAATGAATTATTAATACATTGAAAGCATGTCATTAGCCTCTTCTTTGAATAAAATCTACGCGTTCATTCATCCACCTCAAAAGTAATGCTCTCTGAGAGTCCGCAGTCTGGCCGGCGCCGTGCTGGAGCACACAGCCTGCCTGCTCTCCTGCAGCTGGCTGGTAGTGGGACACAGGAGGAATGCCACAGAGGATCCACAAGGCCCAGAAATATGTAATTATGCTTTTCAGGACCTTTCTGTAGTTAGCGAACATATGCAATGAACACTTCGGGAGGAAACGATACAGGAGTCTCTCCTCACAAAACGGACGGCGGGGCCTCAGCTAATGGGGGCAAGTGGGGCTGAGGTGAGAGGTCCTAAACGAAGAGCCCGAGGTGAAATTCTGGGCCACAATGACTTGTCAGAGTGGTTCCCTCAGCTGAGCATTGGGGAGAGCTGTGGGCTTGTGTTAAGGGGACCAACAAACGTGTCTATGAACTCAGGAATCACCCTGCAGTGACGAGCTGCTCGTACTGTGGGCAGCAAGAAAGACTTGCCTGAGACCAGCCGGGAGGACTCGGGCTCAGGGCATCACCTGAGGCATCACCTCTCCTTCTGGATTGATAATTGAATTCACATGAATTAAACAGTTCTATACTACACCACTGCATGTGTTTATTCATTTAAAAATATTAAGCCAATTCAGGGCGATGCAAATAGCCTTTTTTATTCACTTAAAAGTGAAAAATCATTTTCCACACATTCCTAAAGTGAGTGTCGTCCTTGGCAGAAAGAGCAAGTGTCCTGCACTTCTCTGTTTCTTTAGGTCAATCCGTGAAAACTGAGAACGCACTCAGAAATCTGAAGAAATGTGTACTTAAACCAAAACGATCATTAGTTTTGTAAACCCTTCTTTCCAGTGTACCCTAAAGATACATGTCCTTTATACAGACACCACCCTTCTCAGGGACCAGACCCTCAGGTGCCACGTGTGACAGTCTGCCACGCTGTAGAGGTAAGTCCAGCCTGCAGCCTCCTCTCCCCCGAGGACAGGTACCTGGGTCAGATCACTCAGCCAGGCCAGAGTGGCCCTCCCGATGGGAACCTCTTTTTTGCCCCCCAGAGTACATCCTCTTTCCATCATATCCAACTATTTCACTCAATGGGTTAAATAACTTTTGACTTTTCATTTGTGGAAACGCTTCATATTTTTACAGACAGGACCTCTTACAGAAATGAATCATATCATTGTTAAAGCAACTGCATCTTTATATTATCCTTGATTCCCAACTTCTTAGGTTATAAAAAACTGTCTTTGGTTTCAAAAAATGTAACTAAAAACTTGTGCATCTCGTGGGTTCCAGGTTACTGCAGCAAGGGCTCTAAAGAGCCAGACAGTAAATACTTCGAGTTTTGTAGGTAACACGGTCCATCTCGCAATGACGCCGATACTGCAGCACAGTGCTGCCATGGACAACATGTAAACAAATGGTCTCAGCTGTGGGCCACTACAACTTTACTTACAAAAATGTGTGACTGGACGCATATAGCAACCCCTGATTTTGAGGAATTGTGGTGTCGCCCCCTTGAGTGTCCCTGCTTCCTTATGGGGACCAGAGGGAGACCCAAGAATTAAGAGGATACAGCAATGGACAAGGCATGTACTGGGATATAAAACAGTCTATTCCAATCCACTTCTGTAAGAAGGGAGAAAGGCCACAGGACTCACTGTTCACTAGTACAAAAGTAAAAACAAAAGACCAACAAAACCTATGAGCCAGGTACTGGGCCAGAAACTCTAGAGATAAATGACATAACCCCTGCCCACTGGCAACCCTATCCATTACAGTGTCCACAAGCCCTGACACGTTAAGAAAAGAGCCCATCCCAAGAACCCTACGCCCACGGCCCCTGTACTGATGAGCGCCGACATACTCGACAATGGCATCCCGATCCGCTATGTCCCCGAGCACCATGCGCTGAATGATGCTGTTGTGCTCCTCTTCCGAGAGGTTTTTATATGACACGAGGGGGATGTTATACTTCGTGGCTGGGGAAGGGTCCACTCCCTGAAGCCAAGGATGGTTTTCAATCTCTTCTAAAGAGGCCCTTCTCTTGGGATCTCTCTGTAGCATCCTTGTGATCAGGCTGGAAAGGAAGGTAAGTCCATTGTTAAAGCAAACTGCTGTCAGGGATTAGTAATGGTGGGTTACTGTATTTATCAGAATTGTGTCCTGAACTTATACCATCAATTTCATTACGTCCACTAGAGGTGATGGTGGGGCAGATGGGAATAAAGAAAGTGCCATCAGATTCATAAAATAAAAAATCACAACCACCACATATACTGATAAGCCAAACACACAAATGCAGTTTCCTATCATCTAGAAGTAACTCTAGGTACCAACATCTGTCCTTGAATTAACTGTGGCATGGTGGCAGACCGGAATCAGATACAATGATCAGCGACGACACACAGAACAGGGTGCATGAGCCAACTTCTGTTTCCAGAAGAATGAATGACCATCCTGATGAAAGCAACCAAAATGACATATATTTTTAGACATATATTTTGTTTAAAGGCATTGTGTTGGCAGGAAGGAAGGGAGGGAGGGCAGACAGAAACATGGACAGACGAACTACTCAGCAGGTAAAAACAGAATAAAAGCAAGACTCTTAGGAGCAAATGACAAAGTTGGCCTTGGCCTGTTTCTGCTTTTTTGTTTCCACACTGAGTACACGAAACAGAATATCACCAGAATATAACATGTACGGCCTACTGAAAGTGGGGGATGCAACTAGAACCCTTGCAAAGAACTGGGACCCCAGCTTCACTGTGAAGATGAACGAGAAGAAACAAACCTACTGCTAACATGTCAAGAGGGAAATCTGCTGCCTCAACAGTGCTGTGGAGGTGAGATGGGGTATTTCTTCTAAGAACTTCTAACTACAAGCTGGTCCTCTCACAAGTTTGGGGTCCAAATTAATGATAGTATATCTGTATGGTACACATAGTGAAAAAGTTAATTTTAAGAGGTTTCAGGCTGGACGTGCCCATGGGCAACTAGTAGAAAAGCAAATGCAAACTTTCTCTAGGGAATGTAACTTAAAAGAACTGCCACATAATTTTATAAGAAATCCGACCTCGCAGTCAAAAACTACAAAGGAAACAAGGTACCACTGCAAGAACTAAAAGACACGATGGCAAAATCAGAATGCAAAGACATCAAATACCTCTACTTCTACCAGTGAACACAATAAAAATAAATGGAATAAACTCTCCAATTAAAAGACAATGCTCAGATGGGAGCATTGGTCAGATGGGATTAATCAAAAATCCAGCTCCCAACTGTTAAAAAAAGATGTACCTAAAAACAAGCCAATAAAAGATTTAAAGTAAAAGAATGGAAACCTATATAGCACGTAAATGCTAACCAAAAGACAACTGGAATGGTTAGCTAAAACTAGACAACGAAGACTGACTTTAAAGCCCAAAGCATCATTAGAGATAAATAGTGATACAAAGGTTCAATTCACCAGCAAGACACAACAGTTTTCAACTTGTTTGGACCTAATAACATTCCCCCGAAACACCCAAAGCAAACACTGAGAGACTTTCAAGAATAAAAAAAATACATTTACAATGTTGTATTAACGGGGGTAATCACTATTTTTTTTTTTGCCTATAATATGCTTTCATGTAGTGGAAGAATACCTCAGTAAGTGATCAAGCAGTCAAAAGACTCAGAAGTAATTTTAAACATCATAATAAACAAGCTTAGCCTTAAGGACTTATACAGAACTCTGACCCCAACAATTAGAAAACATACATTCTTTTCCAGAACAAAAGGATTATTTACAAAAACTGACTCCATGCTAAGCCATAGGAAGCCTTACCAATTTTAAAAAAACTAGTAACATATAGACTATATTCTTGGATCACAATGCAATTAAGTTAGAAATGAATAACAAAAAGTTAATTAGTAAAGCTATACATTTGGAAATTTAAAATACCCCTCTGAAAGTAATAGGTTAAATAAACCCATGGAACCTATAAAATAATCAGAACTGAATAACAAAAGGACTATTAATCAAAACTAATGGGATGCAGCTGAAATGGTACTAAGAGGCAACTTATAGCCTTAACTACTACCTTAGAAAAGGAAAATTTATTATCTGAAACCCCACTTAAGAAAAAGAACAAAAGAATTAGCCCATTAAGTAGGCAGAAGGAAATATTACAGACAAAAGAATATCAATAGCATAAAACAAAAAATAGTAAATTAATAAAGACAAAAGATAGTTCTTTGAAAAAGATTAAAATGAACAAACCTCATGTAAGACTGATCAAGACAAAAATAGAGAATGCAAAAATAGAGAAGGCAAAAAAATCAGTATGAGAATGAAAAAGGGCAACAACTCCACTCATTCATAGGCTTTAAAAATATAATTAGAGGGCTTCCCTGGTGGTGCAGTGGTTGAGAGTCCGCCTGCCGATGCAGGGGACGCGGGTTCGTGCCCCGGTCTGGGAAGATCCCACATGCCACGGAGCGGCTGGGCCTGTGAGCCATGGCCGCTGAGCCTGCGCGTCCAGAGCCTGTGCTCCGCAACGGGAGCGGCCACAACAGTGAGAGGCCCGTGTACCAAAAAATAAAATTAAAAAAAATATAATTAGAGGATATTATAAATACTTGAAGCCAATAAATTTGAAAATTTAGGTAAAATGGACAAGCTCCTTAAGAAACAAAACTTACCAAAACTGACAGGAAAAAGGAAAAAGTAGGAAAAAGTAGAAACTGAATGGTCCTATGATTATCAAAGATAATCCCTCTAGGAGGGAGACACCAAGAGGCTTCTAAAATATTAGAACCGTTCTTTATCTTAAGCTGGATAATGGGTTCATTTTATTACATACACATTTTATCCATTCCTTTGAATGATAAATGTCAATATAAAAATAAGTTACTCTGTTTTAGTTTTTTCAGAAGGGGCTATGGAGATACTCCTTGAATTACAAACATCTAACACGCACACAACATATACCCCCAGAGAGCACAGCCTGCTTCCTGGGGTAGAGAATAATAATAGTAAGGGTATAAGGGGGAGGAGGAGGAGAAGAGTCATCAATATTCATCTTGAGTGCTACTTATGTGCTAAAGACTGAGCTACAAGCTTTATATACATTAATTCATTTAATTTTCACAATAACCCTATAAGGTATGTTCCACCATTCTCATATCATTAGTAAACTGAGAAACCAGTAGCTGAATCCAGAGAGTTGGAATTCCTAAATTCTTAACTATGGCCTAAGATGGGGATCCACTTGGAGAAAAGGTTCCTCAAGCTCAGATTTCCTTCTTATCAGCTGATGGGAGAAACTAAAAACTTTATTACTCTAGCAAAATCCTTTAAGTAGCTATCATCTCAGGTGACCTTATTTTAAAATATCACCACAATATCAAAGAAATACTGAACTTCCAACAGTTCTTTTACTCCATTATGAATTTATCACCACACATATCACAGTACTATATACATAGTACTTTAAATTCCAAGTAATCAGCTTGCATATACTTCTTCCCATAGTCACATGAACCAAAACAGAGCTCTTCAGTCAACTGGGGAGAGAAGTACATGAGTAAAATTATGAGGCATGCTATGTAAATCCTAAAATGGTGTGTTGATGGTCTATTTCAGGAAAGAAAATTCCCTAACTGTTCTCTGGAATGTCAAATAATTCCAGGTGCAAAAAGAGAAAGTAGTTCTTACGGTAATTCTTCAAGTGAAAGTAACCCACTTCTCCTGGAGGCTGAAGAGGCATAAAATGGGTTTCTTGAAAACTGGCATATGTGAAAAATAGACTAATACATTCCGTACTCCAATATTAAATTTCAATCATATTCTATGGTTAACTCCCCAAAACATACTTAACAAGAGCAGAAATATTGGGTTCAAAAATTAAAATGAACAAAGATACCCACATACTTTTTTTTTTCTTTTACTTACTCTTTACACCCTTTAGATACGTGGGATGGTACTGTATATTTGCAATCCATGATCATTGTCAATGTTTCACTGTCATTGGCCTCTTGAAATGGTGGCTGCCCACACACCAACATGAAAAGGATCACTCCCAGACTCCATATATCTACAAATCAAAGACATACTGTTAAATACTGAATTAGTTAGAAAACAAAGAACACTCAGAGGAGTAAAAGTACACTAACAAGATTTTATTTTGAAGAGTCAAAAAACCTTCTACAAACAAATGAAAACAAAATATGATGATCCAAAACCTATGTGATGCAGCAAAAGCAGTTCTAAGAGGGAAGTTGATAGCAATACAATCTTACCTCAGGAAACCAAAAAAAGCCCAAATAAACAACCTAATCTTACACCTAAAGCAACTAAAGCAACAAAACCCAAAGTTAGTAGAAGGAAAGAAAGCATAAAGATCAGAGCAGAAATAAAAGAAATAGGGATGACGAAAACAACAGTAAAGATCAACGAAACTAAAAGCTGTTTCTTTGAAAAGATAAACAAAACTGATAAACCTTTAGCCAGACTCATCAAGAAAAAAAGGGAAAGGGCTCAAATCAGTTAGAAATGAAAAAGGAAAAGTTACAACAGACACCACAGAAATACAAAGGATCATAAGAAACTATTACAATCAACTGTATGCCAATAAAATGGACAACCTAGAAGAAATGGACAACCTAGAAGAAATGGACAAATTCTTAGAAAGGTACAATCTTCCAAGACTGAACAAGGGAAAAACAGAAAATATGTATAGACCAATCACAAGTATTGAAATTGAAACTGTGATTAAAACCTCCCAACAAACAATAGTCCAGGACCAGATGGCTTCACAGGCGAATCCTATCAGGCATTTAGAGAAGTGTTAACACCTATCCTTCAGAAACTATTTCAAAATATTGCAGAGGAAGGAACAGTCCCAAACTCATTCTAAGCAACCACCATCACCCTGATACCAAAACCAGAAAAAGATACAACAAAAAAAGAAAATTACAGGCCAATATCACTGATGAGCAGACACAAAAAATCCTCAACAAAATACTAGTAAACTGAATCCAACAATACATTAAAAGGATACCCACACCACGATCAAGTGGGACTTATCCCAGAGGTGCAAGGATTTTTCAATATCCACAAGTCAGTGTGATACACCACATTAACAAACTGGAGAATAAAAACTAGATGATCATCTCAATAGCTGCAGAAGAAGCTTTTCACAAAATTCAACACCAATTTATCATAAAAACTCTCCAGAAAGTGGGCATAGAGGGAACCTACCTCAACATAATAAAGGCTATATATGACAAGCCCACAGCAAACATCATTCTCAACAGTGAAAAGCTGAAAGCATTTCCTCTAAGATCAGCAACAAGACAAGGATGTCCACTCTCACCACTTTTATTCAACATAGTTTTGGAAGTCCTAGCCACAGCAATCAGAGAAGAAAAAGAAATAAAGGGAATACAGTTTGGAAAAGAAGAAGTAAAACTGTCACTGTTTGCAGATGACATGATGCTATACATAGAAAATCCTAAAGATGCTACCAGAAAACTACTAGAGCTAATCAATGAATCTGGTAAAGTTGCAAAATACTAAATTAACACAGAAATCTGCTGCATTTCTATACACTAACAACAAAAGAGCAGAAAGAGAAATTAAGGAAACAATCCCAGGTACCATCACATCAAAAAGAATAAAATACCTAGGAATAAACCTACCTAAGGAGGCAAAAGACCTGTACTCCAAAAACAGTAAGACACTGATGAAAGAGATCAAAGGTGACACAAACAGATGGAAAGATACACCATGTTCTTGGGCTGGAAGAACAATATTGTCAAAATGACTATACGGGGCTTCCCTGGTGGCGCAGTGGTTGAGAGTCCGCCTGCCGATGCAGGGGACACGGGTTCGTGCCCCGGTCCAGGAATATCCTACATGCTGCAGAGCGGCTAGGCCCATGAGCCATGGCCGCTGAGCCTGCGCATCTGGAGCCTGTGCTCCACAACGGGAGAGGCCACAACAGTGAGAGGCCCGCGTACCGCAAAAAAAAAAAAAAAAAAAAAAATGACTACACGATCCAAGGTAATCTACAGATTCAATGCAACCCCTATGAAATAAATTACCAGTGGCATTTTTTCAGATCTAGAACAAAAAATCTTAAAATTTATATGGAAATACACAAGATCCCGAATAGCCAAAGCAATCTTGAGAAAGAAAAACAGAGCTCGAGGAATCAGGCTCCCCGACTTCAGACTATACTATAAAGTTACAATAATCAAAACAGTATGGCACTGGCACAGAGACAGACTTACAGATCAGTGGAACAAGATATAGAAAGCCCAGAAATAAACCCATGTACCTAATGGTCAATTACTCTATGATGAAGGAGGCAAGAATATACAATGGAGAAAAGACAGCCTCTTCAATAAGTGGTGCTGGGAAAACTGGACAGCTACATGTAAAAGAACGAAATTAGAAGATTCTCTAACACGATGCACAAAAATAAACTCAAAATGGATTAAAGACCCAAATGTAAGGTCAGATACTATCCAACTCTTAGAAGAAAACACAGGCAGAACACTCTTTGACATAAATTTCAGGAATATCTTTTTGGATCAACTTCCTAGAGTAATGAAAATAAAAATAAACAAATGGGACCTAACTGAACTCCAAAGCTTTTGCACAGCAAAGGAAACCGTAAACAAAACGCAACGCAACCCACAGAGTGGGAGAAAATATTTGCAAACAATGTGACCAACAAGGGATTAATCTCCAAAATATACAATCAGCTCATGCAGCTCAGTATCAAAAAAACAAACAACCCAATCAAAATATGCACAGAAGATCTAAAGAGACATTTCTCCAAAGAAGACATACAGATGGCCAAGAGACACATGAAAAGATGCTCAACATCACTAATTATTAGAGAAATGCAAATCAAAACTACAATGAGGTATCACCTCACACGGGTCAGAATGGCCATCATCAAAAAGTCCACAAACGATAGGGGACTTCCCTGGTGGTCCGGTGGCTAAGACTCTGTTCTCCCAACATAGGGAGCCTGGGTTCAATCCCTGCTCAGGGAACTAGATCCCACATGCCACAACTAAAGATCCCGCATGCCACAACTAAAGATCCCACGTGCCACAACATAAAGATCCCTCATGCTGAAACGAAGATCCTGTGTGTGGCAATGAAGATCCCGTGTGCCACAACTAACACCCGGTGCAGCCAAATAAATAAATAAATAATTTTTTTTTAAGTCTACAAACAACAAATGCTGGAGAGGGTGTGGAAAGAGGGGAACCCTCCTAGAACCCTCCTACCCTGTTGGTGGGAATGTAAATTGGTACAGCCACTATGGAGAACAGTATGGAGGTTCTTTAAAAAACTGAAAATAGAGATACCATATGATCCAGCAACCCCACTCCTGGGCATATTATCTGGAGAAAACCATACTTTGAAAGGATACATGCAACCCCATGTTCTTTGCAGCACCATATACAATAGCCAAGACATGGAAGCAGCCTAAATGGCCATCAACAGATGAATGAAGAAGATGTGGTACATATATACAATGGAAAATTACTCAGCCATAAAAAAAGAATGAAATAATGCCATTTGCAACACAGATGGACCTAGAGATGATCATACTAAGTGAAGTCAGACAAAGACAAATATATGATATCACTTTTATGTGGAATCTAAAAAATGATACAAATGAACTTATTTACAAAACAGAAACAGACTCACAGACTTAGCAAACAAACCTATGGTTACCAAAGGGGAAAGGTCGGGGAAGGGATAAATTAGGAAGTTAGGATTAACATATACACACTACTATATATAAAAGAGATAATTACAAAGACCTACTGTATAGCACAGGGAACTCTACTCAATACTCTGTAATAACCTATGTGGGAAAAGAATCTGAAAAAAGAACTGATATAGGTATATGTATAACTAAATCACTTTGCTGCACACCTCAAACTAACACATTGTAAATCAACTTTACTCCAACATAAAATAAACATTTTTTAGAAACATAAAACAAAATTTTAGAAAAGCATTTATACCTCAAAGTAAAAAGATCTAGGGGAGAGAACTTAAGCCTCAGTCAGGCAGGGAAGGTATCTGTCGTATTCCCTGTTTTCATATTCACTTAAGACCCAAGCAAGTGCCAGGCACATAGGGAATGGTCAATAAATGTTCAATGAAGAAATGAATTAATTCATTTATTAATGGCAAGAACATCAACTGGAAAGTACCTATCAAGGTTCCCAAACCAATGGACACACACTGCCATTTTTCCCATTATATTATACACCAGAGATAAAACTAAGATACTAATACTCTGAGACATGAAAAGGGTTTTGCCTAAGGTCACGATTGTCCAGGTTGTTCTTAAACCTCAATCCTGGTCAGGTAACCAAATCATGTTACAGACAAGAAAATTAAAGCTCAGAGAGGAGAAAAATATTCCTGGGCTGGGATACCAATGAGGAAAAAGACTGATTATGTATTACTTCAGAGGAAAGAACTAGGACTGAAGGTATAGTAACCAGAAGGCACACTTTGACTTAAACAGCAGATGCTACTTAATAAAACCATGATAACACTGGAAAAGGCAGTAAGTTTCCCATCACTTTAAGTATTCCAGCAAAGGCTGGGTAACCATCAGTTTAACCTCCTGCAATAAGGCACTCCTGTACTGGCTGGAAAGCTGGACTAGCTGACATCTGAGGACCCTCTCAACACTAACCCCTATAATAACAAATAACCCCCTACTTCTTGCCACTAAATAAAAAACAAAGCCATCACTCAGATGGAAAAATAATGGCTCAATTTAGGAAGGCCATCACAAGTCATTCATTCATTCATTCCAGAAACTAAAGTATAGACATGATTATATGAACATGCATGTAACACGACATCAATTCAAGAAGCTTTCTAGACCATGAAAGGCTTAGAAGAGAGTAAGGGGCAGGCCACAAGGCCTTTGTCACCACATCTGTTAACACTCAACCTCTCTTTTCTTTTAAGCTTAAACACCCAAAATTATGTAGGTTCCATGAGAATTAAAACTTGTTAATAAAATATCTTTTCCTTGGTCCAGATTAAACAGAGGGCAATAAAGGCAGAAACCCAAAAGTTACACACACTGTGATTTTTTTATATATACAATAAATTTTACTAAGGATGCTCCAATATAAATTAGTGAAGGAGATGGGGAAATCTACTAAAATTAAAACATTTATATAAATGAGAACGAAAGGGACCTGAGGATCACTCAGTTCAAACCCTTGGCTCTGCAGTGTTCCCAAGAGGCTGCCTGGCATTACTTGTTGGATGCATGAATTATCTTACTGCCCCAGGACAGCAAGGTGTCTCAGGGCTCCACTCCACTCATTGACCCACATTTCTTCATCTTCATTTTGGAATCCAGAGGGCCATCCCCATTCAAAGTCAAACAATCCCAGTAATGGTGGTTAGCTGCACCTGTTTTTTTAAATATTCAGTGAGAAGAATTTATAACCCCAACTCTAGGAATACCTTATTAAGATTTTTTAAAGGAAACTTATAGAGTTGATGTTTAACTTAAACTCTCTTTGTACAACGTGAACCTGCTATTTCTGGTCACCTGCTCCAACTCCCAAGCCACCACCGTGAACGACTGGCAATTACAATTATTCTCCCTTTAATGCGTGTGTCCTTCATTTTACAAAACAGTCATAATCTAGAAATTAACTGTAAAGTAAACCCACCTTTTCACTGATGTTCATTACACAAGGAGGGACGCTTCTGTTTATAATATAAAAATTTATATATATATATGTATATAACATATAATTATATACATATATATAATAATCCCAAAGAAAGAGGGGATTTTAAATGGCTTACAATACAAATGCATAATCATAAAAATCAGGATAGTTAAAATAAAAACTTTCTTCTGTTGTTACAATATTGACAATGCCTAATGCTACTACTGTAACCAAACCTAACCATTAATACATATACATTTGAGATATAATAAATTCATATATTTCCATATAAATCCTAAAAACACAATAATTTTTATGAGTTTGGCTACATTATTTCTTCTACCATCTCATACTCTGCGGATAAACTAGTTTGGTTTTTTAATTTTCTCTATGCTAAACTGGAGATGATACCTGACAGTCCAATTATACAAAACCGATGATTTAAAAATACAACAAATAATATAAATATCAACTAATAATTACCCCAAATTCTAATTTGGTTCAAGAAACTTTCTTTTCCTGTTAAATATTAACCTCAACAGCAACAAGGAAGTCCAATTATTTGGAAACGTTCTCTCCTGGATCGTTTGCCCAAGCAAGCTAACACACTCTGTTAGGAACTGATGCATGGTTAGAAGAGTAGAAAAGAAAAACAACATAAATATATACACTGTTTCCACTGTTTTCAGTTAGGGTTCAAATAATTTCTGAACATGGAAATGCTTACAATTTGAGAAACTCAGAAATACAATTCTATGGCAAGTAGTTTCCAAAGCTAAACGACATGATTTGAAGCATGTAAACTGTTGAAGAACGGCAGTGTAACTGAGGGGGTAAAGTTTTGGAAAGGGCAAATAACCCTCTCACGGACACGACATTATTCAAGGGACCATTTATTCCATTTACTTATTTTCCAGACTTTTTCTCTTCTTACTCTACTTTTTGTCTTTGAATCATTAACTTTTCCATCCTAGGGGCCAAAGGAAAGAGATAAAAACAGTCACTAAACAAACACGAAGTATGGCTTTAACCAAGTTATCGAAAAATATGTTTCCCATCTTGAAAATGAGAATAGTTACTTCCTCCTAAAGCTGCTGTAGGCATTAAACGGATAAGAATCGAATCCATGGTTAAGTATTCAGGACAGAGACCGGCACACAGAAAGCATTCCCAAGGAAGCTGCTGCCGCCCCGCTCTCGTTCACCTGTGCCAGGCTCTGTCTAGGCACAGTGAACACAAAAATAAACGAGACACCCTTGCCCTTTTGGGGCTCCTAATTCACTGTGAGAAACAGACAGCAGGTAACAGAAACAGAAAGCAGGTAAGCTCAAGAAGGCACAAAGCCAACACAGCGAAGAAAAACTAAGAGACTGGGGGGAAGCAGGAGGAACAAGGAAGGCCTTTTAGTAATTCAGGTTATAAAAAAAAAAAAAAGGTGATAACTCAGGAGTTTGGTCCCCAGGACCACACATCTGGTGTTACAGGACTAAGAATGGAATCAAGAAAGATTATCTGTGATATTTCACCCAAAATAGGGGAGGGAGGGGGTACTTGTCTTAATAAAAATTCATTTTAGTGGCTATTTTAAATTACTTTTTCCATAAAAAAAAATAACTTGCTAATAAAACTACAAACTCCCAAGGCGTAGATCATAGCCTAAGCTTGAGATCCTAGGACCACAAGGGATCCACCAAGTCTGTAACTGGGGGCGGGGGGTGGGGGAGGGATGAGTAGGGAAAGTTAGATAAAGAGCATGGAACGGGGACTTTACATTATTTTCATTAAAAAAAATGTCAGTGGAATTGTCTTCATACTAAAGGTCCACAGGTTAACAAACATCAACCATCTGAAAAATCAAACCTAATGTTGATACTGCTACCTGAAGCATATGTTTTTATTTCAGACCCAGCTATAGACCCTTGGTTAATAATAGAAAAAGAAAACATCACTTCATAAATACAGTTCCTTTGGTTAAAAAAAAAAAATCTTCCAACACATGGAAGGGGAAGGAGTAGAAAGATAATGAAGTCTTCCTTAGTATAAAGGGTGGGAATTACCGGTCCCCTTACTGGCTCTCAAGGTAGCCAGAAGTAAGATCACAAGAATGAGCACTGAAGTCTCATCTGCTAACATTCAGTAGGTCAATTCATCATAATACAATTGAATTATGCTATCTCTAGGGTCAGAGGTGGAGTTTATGTTACTAGGTTCATTTAGGCAGGCTAACAAAAGATCAAAACGAAAACAAAACAGAGTAAGAGTGATTACTTTGAGGAAAAGTAATTGCCAAAGGGCGTGGAAGGGAAAATGTCACAACTACTGAAAGGTTTTCTGAAAAATAATTTCTGAAGTGAATTATCTAGACAGCAAAAGAACAAACAGGGATTAGAAAGTAATAAAAATGGGAAGACCAGAAGAAAGATTTTAAGTAGAACCCTCTATTTTTTCCCTCCGGCTTTCTTTTATCAGTGTAGCCACGAGTCATGAAACAAGCAACAGGAATAGAATGTTCTAAAACCACTACAGATGAGCTAGGGACCAGCACCTTTTATAACACCACTCACAACTGGCAGGATGTATGCAATCACTTTGCAGTTCCAACTACGGTCACTAGCAACTGACATATGACCCAATACTAATGTTAAAGGGAATGTTTTCTTAGAATAGCAAGTACTGTTGCAGAAGTGTGTAGGTCCCAGGAGTTCTATAACAAAACCTAGAGCCTTTGTTTCTTGTATGATATTCAGAAACCTAATCTCTATGGTCCACTGATGTGAATTCCTATCTACATAGTAAGAACTGCTCATTTGCATTCAAAATCACCTAGAGCTCTGGTTTTCAAGGATTCTTTCTTGCTCTGAACAAGATCAGTGGCTGCTTCTACGGGACATAACTAGAGACCGTTCTGGAAGTAGAAAACTGTCAGGTCATTTGAACTAACAGTGTAAGACTGAGGCAGAGGAGGAATGAAGAATGTGGACATGTCTTAGGATAGCTCTATTATTTCTGGTTTTATCAACACTCTAGTCGGAAGCAAAGTTGTATTACTTAACAAGGAATCACTTCTTCTCTTTAAAGAAAAGAGTGAGAATGAATGTCGACATCTCATACCTACTTGAAAAAACTTCTTTCCCAGACCTGAATCCACCTAAATGTGCCTTGGGGACTTCAAAAATCAGTGCTGCCCAAACAAAGCTTATCATCTTTTACCCAAACCTATTTGTCCTCATTTGTATTCTAACTTGGTCAATGACACCTTCACCCACCCAGTCAAAGCTCGGGAGACCTCCCAGACTCTACACTCCGTGGGTCCTCTGACTTCCACGTCAGGGAGATCGTGCCAACTCCAGTATGTGCTTAGACACAGCGGCGGTTTCCACCACTGACCCTCACGTTCCCTGAGGTCTCCCCACACTGCCCTCCAACCTGGGGAGCTGGGCCAGCTGGTGACTTCAGCATGACCACAGCAAGCTGTAACTACAGGTGTTCTCCTGTCCTCCTCCACTGCTCAGAGCTCCGTGAGTGCAGAGTCTGTCTCCTGCACCCAGGCAGTCCTGCTCAACAGAGGTCTGCTGAACGGAGTGAGCCTGAAACTATAAAACAAAGTAGTACTTCTGCAAATGCCGTTTGGGTAGAGCCCCCAGGAGGCAGATGAAGCGGAAGTTTGAGGTACAGAGGCAGTGAGCAGCAGCGTGAGAGGGAAAGGAGACTAAGAAGGGCTCGGGGTACAGTGCGGGGGTGTGGAGGTCAATGAGGACCAGCTGCAGTGTCAGCTGTTTAAGGCCTTATGCAAACTTGTCTTTTTAAGTCGCACGAAAACAGGGAAAAGTTCGAGAAGTCAAAGGTTATCAGTCACACACTGTGGAACTACACACATTCGCACAAATCCACGCCAGACGAGCAGCAGACACTCTTCCTACCCGGCATTCTTTCCTAAGTCACTTTACCAGCCTGATTTTGATACCAGTTAGGAAGTGAACGTCACAGATGAAGAAGGAAAGATAAGACAAGCTAAAACACAATAGTTGTGTGATTTCTTTCAGTATAGCCTGAGGAAAAGAGCATGCCTGGGCTAAAGCGTCAGAGACCTAGGTTCAAACCCTACCTTGGCCATTGAATTAGCTATGTATTCTTGGCCAAGTCACCCGACTTCTTCACATCTTAGTTCTCTCTTCTTTAAAATGTGGACACCACTACTTATCTGGTACTTTCTGAGAGGCTCACAGGGTGTCTGGGCAAACAGTGCTACATGTATCACTGCAGAGTCTGCAAGGATCATAAATGGTCACACCTTTAGATATAGGAGTGGGACTGGCGAGAGAAAGCAAAAGGGATTTTATGCTTTTTATTAAATATTATTTCTGTGTTATTTGAATTATCTTACAAGAACATTCATTTATTACTTGTAAAAAAGAAGTAATTAGGAATTAGCTGTGCTTAATATTCTGATGTGCACATACTTTAACTGAATAAGCAGAAACCTCTTTATAGGAATGTAAAAGACATTTTTAAAAAAGTCTAGACACGTTCTCTAGTCACTGAGCCTGTGACTCTCAGCCTATGGTCTGGGGACATTCGGTTCCGCAGGGTTCCCTTAATGGCTTCATAGACCAATCTGCCCGTAGCATGAATACCTACAGTAGGAAATAAATTACTTTTCATTTTTAGCACAAATAATTTCCTTCAAGGATTAAGAAAACTCAAATACGAACTCACTGATGTTTCATAAGTACCCCTGAGAGTCTTACAGAATGTGATGAAAGAAAAAAGGGCAGAGTTATATGGGTCCAGACTCTCTGGATAACCTGTTTTCCTGGTGGTATCTCGGTACCACAGTGTCTAGGGAGAGGATCTGGGTCTCGTGAAGCCTGGGAAGGGGTCAGGGTAGTGCTGCTGGCTGGGTCACCCTCTAGTTCTACTCCCCTGCTTCAGGACAAGCCTGAGGGTTCTCAAGGGGAGGTGAGTCTGACGCCAGAGGCACCACAGTCACCCACCTTGGGCACATTCCCCAAGTCAGTCTGGATGCTCTGGCTTCCTAGAAACTTCCACCCTCAGAACAATCCTTCGAAGTACTGATTTCTACACACCCTGGTGAAGCAAGAATCAGTTACAAACTCACACCTTTCCAAAATCAGATCTTTTATTAAAATGAAACCTAAATACTTCCTTTTACAAGCTTATGAGAAAAGTCTCTAACTTTTGTCCAATTTTATTATACTAGTCACAAAGCCTAAAATGTTCATATATGAGAAATATTCTTTTAAATGTGGAAACAAGCGCCATCAGGATGGCAACATGCATGAGTACATTCTTCGACTACGAATTTCAACGTGGACACTTTTCAAAGACGGGGTGTACGGGAGCACTGCCTCATCGTGGACACTCAGGGACTTGGATTTTGTTTTAAGAAGTGATTTTACATGATTATGACACAAATATGACAAATGCAAAGTGATTTCACAATCTGGCTCGGATCTAGAAAGTAAAAATGTTCAGGTTCAGTACCAAACCTAAAAATGTCGAAGTCAATTGTCTAATCAAACAATACCAACTCTGCAGACTAAAGAACAAATCTGAAGCCTGCACGAACTTGATGCTTTAGTTTAATAGCTAGTGGAGTATTCTGATGTTTTCTTATATTGATTTTAAAAACACTGAGCCTTTTGCATAAGATTGAGGTGTGCTAACATAAGACAAATATACAAGCCATTACAATATCAGTTAATAAAAATCACCTGCATATGCTGACTTTTGAGGGTTCTCTTTCAAAATGCAACAAACACAGCTTTCTGGGCACAGAGATACGGAGTCAAATGAGGTGTGTCCTTTAACCGATCACAGCATTACCCTAGACTTCCTAAAATGTTAAACTTGTCAAGAGACTTTAACATTATCATTTGAGGATAAAAAGAAATAAACTTTAAAATTGCGTATTTGCTATAAAAAGATTCAAAATTCAAAATATTAGTTCTCGAAATGTTTGTTCTGGTTAGTTCTCCCTGCATAATGCCTAGTCATATGGTTTAAAAATGTATACAAGCTATTCTCCTACATTAAAAAAATCAACACATCTTTCTAGGGATTACAATAAATACAACCTGGTTGGTTCTACATAGGATTATAACTTTTAGACTCCTTCATATTAAAACTTTAGCTAGAGAGTTCTCTCAAATATAACCACACATTCCCTGTATTTAAAAGTTAACGCTTACCTTCTTCAGATTATGAAATACATGTTTAATGACAGTAAGTTTCTATTGGCAGCCTGGGGGAAGCTCCCCCATTCCCAACACCACAATCTTTCATATTAGCCTATTAGAGAGGTAAAGATATTAACAGATTTGTTTTAATTTGCACTGTCCTGATTATTTCCTCCCAATTTCTCCAAGGTATAATTTACATACACTAGAATTCACCATTGTCCGTGCGCATCTCTGCAAGTTCTAACAAATGTAGTCACGGAACTACTATCACAACCGAGACAGAGATACAGAGCATCACTCCAGAAAGTTCCCTGTGCCCCTTTGCAGTCAACAACTCCTCCTCCCAGCCCAGCCCCTGGCAACCACAGGTCTGCTTTATGTCCCGAAAGTCTTGCCTGTAAGTGGACTCATACGGCGTGTAGTCTCTGAAGTCTGGCTTTCTTCACTGACGCCTCTGAGATCTGTCCATGTTGCTGCACGTGCCAATAATTCATCATTTTTTATTGCTGAGTAGTGTCCCTTTACACAGGTGTTCCACAGTTTATTTAAGATTGAGACCATCATGAATAAAGTCACTAAAAACATCTGTGCACAGGTGCTCATGCAAATTTAAATTTTCATTAGCCTTGGGTAGATACCTAGGAGTGGGTTTGCTAGGTCATATGTTAGCTTTATTAGAAACTCCCCAATAATATGTGTGGGTTTATTTATGGATTCTTTATTCTATTCCACTGATCATACCCTTTTGCTAATACCATACAGTCTTGATTACTGTAGCTTTATACTAAGTCCCAAATATTCTTATTACTCTTAAGGTTAACCTCTTCCTTCTTTATCGGCTATTTATACGACTTGTAAATCGACTCCTCACTTGTCTTTAGAAGATTTTTCTCATTGATTTGTAAGAGCTCTTTCTACAGTAAGAATAGTTATCAACTATATTACAAATTATTTCCCCAGTTTGTTTCCATCATAATTTTGTTTTAAACATATATGCACCGTACCCATAAACTGTAATCAAATCGATCACCATTTCTTTATAATTCCTGTTTAGAAAGGCCAAGATCTTATGAATGTTCAACTTTTTTTTTGCGGGGGCGGGGGGAGGCTTAATTCTTCATATACAAATCCTGAATTCACCTGGAATTTACTGTGACATATGACATAGGTAGGGATCTATCATCCCTTCTTCTTGAAATATTTAATTATTCCAGTATAACTTATTAAATAATTCTTCCCCTGATGCCTTCTGATAATGGAGGAATTTAAAATTATTAGGGCCTCTTCTTTTTTCTACCTCACTTAAAATCACCAGCTAAAGAATCATGGTAAGATACAGAGGTGCCCTTGGGCATCAGTCCTTAAACTAAAGGGTCACAAAGCAGAAACTGATGTGTCTGTTCAGCAAGTATATGGCACCACTATTTGCCAGGCACTGTGCTAGGTGCTGAAATGTAATCCTCATAAGACCTTAGAGGTTGGCAATGAAGGGAGAATTTCCAGGAGAGCGGGCACTGCTGCCCTTGGTGTCCTGGGCCCTGCCACAGTTCATTTCTGTTCATTCATTTACAGAGATGAATTAATGTTACAACCACCTGGCTTATAAAAGATAGCTCCACCTTATCTTCCATCTAAGATTCCCCTTTTAGAGTTGCTTCCATGGCAAGCATGTATCTCCCTCTACCTCCAAAAGTACCCAGAAGCCTGGATAAAAGCCTGGACTCCAGGTAACAAAGGGGCAGATCATGTTTTTAAGAGTTTTCAATTACGATTTCTTGATTCTTCCTCATCTCTTGTTGCTATCAGTGTGCCGGCCTCTAGGAGGTCCCTTTGCTACCTATCAGCTGAAGGCTACAAAAATAAACTTATTCAACTTGCTAGAATTTTATGTAAAATTAACTAATAAATAAGGATATGAGTGAGACCCTGAATGACAACTGTAAACAAAATACACGAGCTTTGTACATGGGCTGAGGGCAGGCCATTTCAGCATGCCAGCAGCCTTTGATCGCTTGCTTTCTGGTGCTCTACTGTGTTCGGGACAACTCAGGAACTAACTAAAGAAAGGGCTCAATAAGTACTTTCCCTAATTGGTAGGAGACACTGATAGCTAAGGATGCTGAAGCTCATTTCTCCTACATAAAGTAACACAAGAAAAAATTTCAGAAAGCTTCCTTACCATATGAAAAGCTACTCCCTTCACTCCCTTGATAGCAGCCGGAAGAGTCAAAGGTTAGCAAGTCAGGGAACACAAATCCTCTACCTATTCTTGCCTCCGCTGATTCATGAGTTCATTTCAATACTGAAGCTAGATGGTAAGTCCAAGAAATTTTTATCAAGCTGTTTACTGACAACTTGATAGCACAACTATCCTTGAGACAGACAGCACTGTACACCGCCCATAAACTGATGACTGAGAAAAAGAATTAGGACTAACCTAACACCACTAGGAACCTTCTGCTCCCAGGGAGAATATAATGGGTTGTAGCAGACTGAAGGTCCTGCTCTAATAACTAGAAACAAAAGGATAACTTGCAGAAATCATGATTTTAAAGCCTTGGGAGCAACAGGAATAGATGAACTAAAATTCCAGATTGGAAAGAGCCCTTTCTAGAGCTAAGGCAGAAATTCAAACAAGAATCATGTGACCTCCAGAGTTTCAATGGATCACAAATGTTCCTGAAAAAGGTTAAGCCCAATCAACTTATATTACACTATAACTAAAAGAGTATCTTAGGTATAACATCATTTTGAAAACCCTGAAAACCAGGTAAGGTTAGGAAAATATAGCTACTCTGATGCAAGAATATAAGCTTACAGTGAACTGATATCTAATGTCTCATATATCAGTCAACTGCTATCTGTATATATTAGTCTCTTAAGAATTTGTTAAACCAGTTTCAGCCCTCTAGAAACAAATTACCACTGCATACAAAACTGGGAGTCACACTCTGGAACATGGGGTTCACACCATCTGAGGGGCTTCCCTGCATCTATTGGAGCTCCCAATCCATGTTAAGTCTCTTTTAAACTGTAACAAGAACCTCCAAAGGTCAGTGAAGAGTTAATACATACAAACTCTGTTAACACAAAATGGGTTTAAAAGAAAAAAAATCTTACCTAACACACCAAATACCTACAGATTAAGTCTATTTTAGTTTTAAAAAATAAAAAGAACACTGTACCTGCAATGACTTGATGTTCCTTTTGGAAGTAGGCCTATCTAAAACCTTACCTCCAATTTTCCATTACGATCTTCCCAAGTCATAGCTAGGAAACTAAAAACACAACAAGGAAAATGAGAGCTCTAATATATAAAACGAATTAGATATGCACAGAAAACAAGGCCACTCACTATTCCACACCTATATTTTATGCCCCAAAGCTTATTTCGAAAGTGCTTGAGCTTATTCCTTCTGTCAGAAAGTTGTGGACCCACTTTTTACTCAGCCCCAAGGTCAAATCTAAAAAGGGGCTTCACAGTGGTCCATAAAACACCTCAGAAACTGCACCTCTGCATCTCTCCGAACAGAGGCACCACAGCTTTCATCAGACTCATGGTGAGTCTAGGACTCATTAAATACATATATAGAAGGGCAAGAAAGGGGGCTTCCCTGGTGGCGCAGTGGTTGAGAGTCCGCCTGCCGATGCAGGGGACACGGGTTCGTGCCCCGGTCCGGGAAGATCCCACATGCCACGGAGCGGCTGGGCCCGTCAGCCATGGCCGCTGAGCCTGTGCGTCCGGAGCCTGTGCTCCGCAACGGGAGAGGCCGCAACAGTGAGAGGCCCGCGTACCGCAAAAAAAAAAAAAAAAAAAAAAGAGGGCAAGAAAAAGGAGCACTGAAGTGACCAAAGTCATCAGGAGGAGCCATGGAGGGCCCACAATTAACCTTTGCAAAGAAGTTCAGAAGAACGTACATTTTCACTTCTTACTCTCTGTAATGTTTATTCATTTGAACAAACATTAAGAGCTTGCTGTGTTTACCAGGAGATGAAGATGGGACACAGATACAAACACAGTTCCCTCTCTCCAGGATCTTACTACTGAACAAGGGGGACAAGTGAGCCATCTGGAGTGACTAGGCTTGGCATCACCCCATCCAATTCCAAAGGGAAAAGGCACTCAGGGCATATGTCCTCTGCAACTCATCACCCTCTTTTTTTAGCCATTCACAAGCCTTCTATTATTTTTTATCCAACAAACTACAGTGCCTACTCTGTGCCTGGCTGCATCCCAGGCACCAGAATTTAGATGTATCTATGAAGAGGGTCTCACTTCACAATCTTATTTTCCTACTCACCAGACATTGCCATAAATGCTGAGGGCCCACAATTTTTTCCTTAGGTTCCAGGGTTTAAAACAATTCTGAATTAAAGTTTTAAAATATTAAATTAGGCACTGTCTTACACTATACTGGATGTAACTTTAAACACATCACCATCAGGCTAACAAATCAATAAAAATTAGCTAAGATACACCAATGTTTTCCAAAGACAGTGTAGATTATATAGAAAATGAAAATGAAAATGGTGCAGGGCACGAATTGGCATCATAGCTGTAAGGAAGCATCAGCTCCACACAGGAGTCTCTGCTGGTGAACTTGGCCTAGCTCCGGGTGTCCTGTGCCATGTCTGCTCTCCACCTTTGTCTACTGAAGTCCACATTAACATGTGAGGATCTGACTGACAGAAGCCATAGTCCTTGAAAGAAGTAAACCACACTCTGTGTGTTAAGGTGATTGTGAAAGCGCTGCCCAAGCAGCCACCCTGGGAGTCATGACAGGACCTGCTGGGCAGGGTTTCCCCAGAAAGCGGGACCTGTGGTTGACTAGCCCCGCCAGGCCCACCTCAGGGAGCGCACGGGAGAGAGAGGAAGCCGGCACCCTGACGTAAGCAGACACACATCCTTCAGCAGTTCTCAAACACACAACAGTCACTGCACAGGCCATTCAGAGCTCTGAGTCTCTTCAGCAATGTGCACTCTGACTGAAAGGATTCCAAATTTCCTGTGTCGCTGAGTCTGTTCTACGATATTTTGCTTTGTGGATATAGCCTTTTCTTTAACAGGTTTATGCTTCTCCCCACAAGAAAACGCTTAAAAACACCCAGGCAGATCATGATGTTTTCAACTCCCCAAAGGCTTCCGAGGCTACAACCTGAAGTGCAGATAAGCGGTTTCGGTTTCCATATGTATTTCTGTATTAAAATAGTTACTGTTGTGGATGTTTTGAACAACTCTTCTGGAGTTCCAAGAAACGAACCAGTTATCAAATAAACATCAGGACTTTCATTTGTTTTTTAAAAATCTAACATGAACACACACACACACACACACACACACACACACACACATCTTCTTTAGAAGTCAACCTACTCCCTGAACACAAAAAACCTAACATTCTAAAAGTTAAACACAACTAAAAACACAAGCGGGAAAGCACACGTGCACAGGCCTGCCCTTCCCCCAGTTTTCCCATGCATCCAGCATTTCAGAAGTTCCCCCAGGACAAATTTCCAGAGGAGCGAGCACCTCAGGAAGGAAAATGAGGCCAATGCAGCCCCACAGAAACATGAAGGCGTCGTGTTTCTCCTCCAAAGGAGGAGGACATGCTGAGACAGTTCGAGCTGCTGGCTGAAGGGGGTCTTCATTCACCTAAACCCTACAACAGTCCTAAGGCGGGAACGGTTCCTACGCCCCCTGCACAGAGAGATGAGTCAAGCGGGGAAGGACATCGGCTGGGTGGGGAGAAGGTGAGGCCTGAGGGCAGGGGGCTGGGAGACAGGAGGACCCTGAGGCTGGGCTGGGGTGGGAGGAAGGTGACTGACGGGCCGTGTGGCTGGAGCTGGGCAGCGACAGGGAAAAGTGGGAGGGAAAGTCAGGGAAGAAATGGGGGGAGCCGACCTTGAGGGTCATGCGGCCACAGTGAGGACTCCAGTTTTGACTCTGGGTGAAATGGAAAGTCTTTAAGGTGTTGTGAGCAGAGGAGTGACATAACAGACTCCAGTTTTCAAAGGAACTGAGAAGCACTGTTTTCCTCCTCGGTGGGGGTTACCTGAGACTGCCGCCTCGGGCTGCAGACCCGAGAAAGCCCCTGCTTACAGCTCTCCTTAAAGCTGCTCCCCAGGGCAACTCCGACTCGCCCTCGCCCCAAGCCCCAGAAGCCACCTCTCCCCGGAACCGTCAGTATCTGAGAAGGGCAACAGCATGGAACAGAGAAAAGGAAAGCTGCTTCCAAAATCCCTTCTCTTACCTTCTTCCTAAGATACACGCACTCATGCGTATCAGCCCAACTCTTACCTCCTCAGACAGAATACCTGAAGACTCAGGTCAGAGCTGGGCTCTAGTCTGAAAAGTAGGTGAATAGTAACTTCCGGTTTTTATTCTAATAGGACCTGCAGTTACCAGCCCTGCACACCTGTGTCTTTCCACAGGATTTTAGGGGGAGTAAGTGGTGCACTAAGGTCCACCTAAAACAAAACAAAACCCCTGTCTAGTTAATAGTAGTCAGAGCCCTCAGAAAACTGCAAAGGTGCTATAAATCTTCGGGACGAAGAAAACGACTTTAAATGAGGCAACCTTCTGACCACAGTGGAAAGGAAGCAGGCAGGACAGTCTGTGGGCTCCTCAGGACAAGGGACCCTGACGGCTGTTTAGCTTCAAGTTCCAGGCACTGGAGAGGCATCAGAAAACATTTCCAAGGGACCTGAAATTTGGTTTTCACTTACTTATCCCTAAATGAACACAGAATGTGACTAAAAATGGGGGGGCGGGAGGTGGAGAGAGGTGGAGGGGAGAAATTTAAACTCAATTCTCAACATCAAAAAGAATATACATTCTCGCTCACTCTTTTGAACCTGAAGGTTAAAAAAATTTTTTTTTTCCCTAACGCTTATTATCTAAAGAATATTAGAATTAAAAATACTGGGAATCTTTTTTCCACTAACGGCTAAAAACATCTGATTCTATGCGTCTGAATCAGCGGTAGGGAAGGCTAGATGCATATCAGAATCTCATGAAAGCTTCTGGTTGTGGGACTATCAGAATCAATCTCTAGCAGGGTTGCCCAGGCAAGGTTTTTTTTTTCTTTTTTTCTTTTTAAATCTCCCCCAGGTGAAACTGATGGGCGATCAATTGAGAACCACCAATTTAAATCTTACCATACCACTAGTACAGTAAGTTATACTTTTCAAAACAGAGTCACCACGTATTTCATTTGATCTCAGCCTTAACACACAGTGAGAGCAATAAGTACCGTGGCTAAAAATGCAACAGGGAAACCATCAAAAACACGCCAATCGTTTCTATCGTATTTTTCAGATGTCTCACTGAGAAATCAATGGCTGTGTCAGCCTGAAAAACCCACCTATAGGGTACCTATAGATTATACTACCTCTAACACTTCATGCTCAAATATTAAATTCAATAACAGCTTATTTATAAAACCCAAAAGATTTTACTCAAGGCACTGCTACCTGCTTCCCAAATACTTGATGATGAAACGTTCACACTGTAAAGCCAGGACATGGTGAAGACAGAACTAATACCAAGCCAAGTGCTTTTATTCAGTGTCCACGCCAGATCAATTTTTAATTGTGATTTCTGAAATAATTTTCATTTCTCATAGGCATGTGAATCTTCAGGGAGTTTAAGGAAGGATTTTCATTTCTTCTTTTGGTTTTACGACAAGTGATGGCACTATACTTTGTAAAAGGTACCTGTCAGAGCATACGACCCTGCATTTGGCAGCTGGGTTGTGGAAGGTGTGTGCCACACTTCTATGGATATGTTTCTCAGTTCTCAGCAACCAAATGCTACCCGTGTGACTAGGCCTAAGCCCCAGGCTGCAACGCAGCTCATATTGGGCACACTTACACAAGCAGGTTCTGTGTTTCCTTTTATAGTTTTCCAAGGTTTCTGCCCTGGGCCTGGGTATGGGCCTGGTTTAACAAGCATGAGTGTATAAAGCCTAAAGTTCCTCTTTAGCCCTTGGCACGATAGTGATCAATTCATTAGGAGATAACAGGTAACATCATCCCTCCGCTGAAGTGTAGAGACCAGATCCGCCTTGCTCAGTGCTGTATCCTGGGCCCCTGGCATGGACTAAGCATGCCATAAACACGTGCTCAGGAGAGGGAGGGAAGGCAGGGGAGGGACTGGATGGAAGCAAGCCTGGTTTTCACCTTGGTCAGAACAGCAAACAGTTGATGATTGCAAAGCTGAGAAGGACAGAGAAAACCTCGATGAACAGCACTCGGTCTGTTACTCACATGCAGCGTCACCTACAGCAGGATGTGCTCAGGCCTGAGAAGTGTTCCAAGGCCATGCCCACTCCCATATGCAAATAAAACAAGGTGCTACTTTAAAGCAGACCAAACTTCCTTACCTACGCATAGAAGAGGCTCAGATCATCCCTTAAAAATATATAATCCCAAACTCCACGGTTGGGCCTAATACTTTGACACAAGCCTAAGGTCTTCTAATCTAGGACTCATCAGGACCATATGTCTAAATGACAAATAGTAGAAGAATAAGTAATATAAAATTTAGCCAGATTCTGACTCTGGGAAGAAAAGGTCCAAGTCGGAAAATACTGAAACATTACAAAGACATCTGGCTCTAATAAACAACTGAGAAAAATGAAACTGTACACACTGAGAGTTGGTGTAGCTTGGGCAGGACTGCAAAAGCAAGTACACAAGCAGCTTATCTGAAATAAAAGCAAGGAATTATCAATTCATAGTCTGAGCTATGATGGCAGATCTACGTTAATCAAAGAGAAAATTTCCGATTTGCTTACATCTTCTTGGACTGTTTCAAAGCTCTATCACAAAGTTTAGGTTAGGTTGCACTATCTGTATGGGAAGGAGGAACCCTTTTAAATCACAGGACTAGAGCAGAGCGACGAATGGCTGCCATAAGCGCATTAAATGTGGCCTCCAGCTCTTGGCTTAAATACACCAAGGTTTCCCAAATATTATACAAAATATAATTAGCATATATATTTTTTAACATCTTTATTGGAGTATAACTGCTTTACAATGGTGTGCTAGTTTCTGCTGTATAACGAAGTGAATCAGCTATGCATATACATATATCCCCATATCTCCTCCCTCTTGCGTCTCCCTCCCACCCTCCCTATCTCACCCCTCTAGGTGGTCACAAAGCACCGAGCTGATCTCCCTGTGCTATGCAGCTGTTCCCCACTAGCTATCTATTTTACATTTGGTAGTGTATATATGTCCATGCCACTCTCTCACTTCATCCCAGCTTCCCCTTCCCCCGGCCCGTGTCCTCAAGTCCATTCACTACATCTGCATCTTTATTCCTGTCCTGCCCCTAGGTTCATCAGAACCATTTTTTTTTTTTAAGATTCCATATATGTGTGTTAGCATATGGTATTTGTTTTTTTCTCCTGACTTACTTCACTCTGTATGACAAGACTCTAGGTCCATCCACCTCACTACAAATAACTCAATTTCGTTTCTTTTTATGGCTGAGCAATATTCCATTGTATATATGTGCCACATCTTCTTTATCAGTGGTTAGGAATCTGCCTGCCAATGCAGGGACACAGGTTCAAGCCCGGGTCTGGGAAGATCCCACATGCCGCGGAGCAACTAAGCCCATGGGCCACAACTACTGAGCCTGCGCTCTAGAGCCCGCAAGCCACAACTACTGAGCCCACATGCCACAACTACTGAAGCCCACGCGCCTAGAGCCTGTGCTCCACAAGAAAAGCCACCGCAATAAGAAGCCCGCGCACCACAATGAAGAGCAGCCCCCGCTCACCGCAACTAGAGAAAGCCCGTGGGCAGCAACGAAGACCCAACGCAGCCAAAAATAAATAAATAAATTTATTTTTTTAAAAAAATGAACACAATTCTAAGATGTGTCTATAGACTTCATCAGGTCTTAAGGCATTACTGAACCAGAAAAAGCTAAGAATCACTGCTCTAAAATAAATGCAAGTACATATTTTTAACATGGTGAAGGTTAAATGCTGTCACCTCAGTGGACATAGGATACTTTCTGGCTGATTATCTAGTTTTACAATTGTTTTTATTTTAAAAATACAATGTAAAAATACATTTGTTAGCATGCACCTGAACACTGAAAAAATGCAGTGTGTTTCTATCATGGCGACCTTCATTCCCAGACCATAATCAGGCATTACTGTTAAAAATAAAGTAAAAACAACCCCTACACAACATCTCAGGAACATGTACATTGGAATACTTGTTTTTTTAATTTATTTAATTTTTGGCTGTGTTGGGTCATCATTGCTGCCCACGGGCTTTCTCTAGTTGCGGCAAGCGGGGGCTACTCTTCGTTGCAGTGTGCGGGCTTCTCATTGTGGTGGCTTCTCTGTTGTGGAGCACGGGCTCTAGGCGCACAGGCTTCAGTAGTTGTGGCATGCGGGCTCAGGAGCTGTGGCTCACAGGCTCTAGAGCACAGGTTCAGTAGTTGTAGTGCACGGGCTTAGCTGCTCCACGGCATGCGGGGGGGATCTTCCCGGACCAGGGATCGAACCTGTGTTCCCTGCATTGGCAGGCAGATTCTTAACCACTGTGCCACCAGGGAAGCCCTACATTGGAATACTTGTCTTCCAGGCAATGAATAATATGTATTTTTTAACTTTTTATCTTGAAATAATTATAGATTCACAAGAGTCGCCAAAAAAAAAAAAGGTACAGGGAAGTCCCATGTACTCTTCACCCAGTTTCCCTGGTGGCAACACCTTACTTAACTAGAGCACAGTATCATATAGGAAACTGACGTTGGTTCAGTCCACAGAGCTTATTCGGATTTCATTGTTTTACATGCACTCATCTGTGTGTAGCTTCCATGCAATTTTATTACGTGTGTAGATTCATGTAACGACAACAGATACAGAAGTGCTCCATCACAACAAGGTTCCTTCATGCTATCCCTTTATAACTACACCACTCACTACCATCTCTAGCCCGTGGCAACCACCCATCTGTTCTCCACCTTTACAAGTTTGTTATTTCAAGAGAGTTATAAATGGAATTATGCAGTACATGAGCTTTTGAGACTGGCTTTTTTCACTCAGCATAATTAAGATCCACCCAAGTTGTTGTGTCAATAGTTTGTTCCTTTTTATTGCTGCATAGTATTCCAGGGCAATCTGGCTTGTTTCCAGTTTGGGGCTATTACAAATAAAGCTGCTATGAACATCCACATACAGGTTTTCATGTGAAAATAAACACCCAGGAGTGCAACTGCAGGGTCGTATGGGAAAGAAACTGCGGAACTGTTTTCCAGAGTAGTACAGTAGTGACTCCTCTCTTGTTATTCTTTCTCATAATTGTTTTAGCTCTTCTAGGTCCTTGGCCTTTCCATGCAAATTTTAAAATAATGTTGTCTATGTCTTCAAAAACTTTGCAGGGCTTTTGACAGGAACTGCATTAAATCTATGGATCAACTTGAGAAGAAGTGACATGTGTACTATGTTCCAACTCATGAATATGATTTGTCTCTCCATTCATTTAAGTCTCCTCTAATTTCCTTCATTAGCATTTGGCATTTTTCAGCATAAATTATTTTGTTATGTTTTGTTAGATGTATACATTTTCTTTCGCATGACTGTAAATATTATTGTGTTTTTAATTTCAGTCTCCAGATGTCTGTTAATATATACAGATGCAATTGATTTTTATGTGTTGATCTTATATCCTGTGATCCTGCTGAATTCACTTACTGTTTCTAGGAATTTTTCTGTAGGTAGATACCTTGAGATTTTCAACGTAGGCAATCATGTCATCTGCAGACTGAGATAGTTTTATTTCCTCCTTTACAATCTGTATGCCTTTCAGTACCATGCCAAATAAGAGTGGTGAGTATACATCCTTGCCTTGTTTCCAAACTTAGGATGAAAGCATTCAGTCTTTCACCATTAAGTATGATGTTAGCCGTAGGTTTTTGTAGATGCTCTTTATGAAGCTGAGAATGTTCCCCTCTATTCCTAGTTTACTGAGAGCCAGCAAAGAGTAATATTTTAATGTAGGAAAAATAACAGATTTATAAAAAGAACTCTAGCTTGCTCCATACTCATATGCATGAGGACACTTCTCGTAACTCCATAAATGAATAATATCCATTAAATGCTGAACTGCAAATTGTAGAGTGTGTATACAGGTTTTCTGTTTACATCCCAAAAAGCTTATACACAGAGTCTAAATCCAGATCTTTGCACTGTATTAATATAGAGCCATGTTTTATATAATTTAGCTTTCAATGATATCTCCTGCATATTAATTTAGCAAATAATAAACTAATGAAGAGACTGAATATTTCATCTTTGAAACAGTTTGTCTATAAACTAGGAAGCATCTAATACAGGGGTTTTCAGTTCCAGAGCTGTAACATCCCAGGAAGCCTCTGAATCTCAAGTGAGATGACAAAGTTTTCAATGCCAAATTTAGTTCATTTTAACTTGAAAATAAACTTTAAAAAATTAGTGAAGTAGAAAGACATAAACAATTGCAGGGTTTTACAACAACTGAAAAGTTCTGTCCACGATCTAAGAAACAGTTTTCCCATTTTAGAGTTTCTATAATGAAGAAACCTTTAAAGTATACTTTAGTTTTGTTTTTTAAAGCAGAGTAAGGTCTTTTCCAATACTTCTTTGAAAAAAAGAAACCCTCATCTGCCCAGAAATTCACCTGGAGGCTTACTACAAGGGCCCCCTACAGGGCCAGCAGCAAGGTCCCCAACAGTTTCAGCAGAGCCTGAGCTCTCCAGAGCAACATCATGACGTGTGCATGACTCCAGCAGGGACAGGTCCATCCCCAGCCTGACCTTCCATCATCTAAACTGACGTAATTAGCAGTGACAATGGGTTTTCCACCCTGTACACTGCTGCACTGCAATCTCTACCACAGGAATTCCAAAGACTGTGATGAGATTCCAGGATTTTTCACAGAGATCATTTTCTATCTTTCCTTTCTAACTAGGTGAAGTCAACTTAATGTACATTCTTGAAAGCCAACACAGGCAACTGGAATCAACAGCTCACTGAGCAAGATCTAGCTCTCCTTCTCCCCCCAAATCCCTAGATCTGATCGCAAAGGTAGATGGCACATGGGATCAGACTGAAAGAGGAAACCAGCAGGTAGGAGCGTCTGTGGTGCTCCTTTCTAGAAGACACAGTCTGGAAACAGAAAGAAATTCCACCAAGACAACCATTAGAAGGATGAATCAATTTCTCTCACCCCATAACTCACCAAGCATGAACAAGCAGGTATTTGTTCTCGGTGGGAGGAGTGAATGTGGGCACCAGGGGCAGAGGTGTACTGACAGTCTGTCAAAAGTAAGACCAGACACCAGGCCACACTCTGCTCCTCTCCCACATACACTGGAGGCTACCCAGACATTATATTCACAGACAATTAGGGAATCTCAAAAAAAGAGATAAACACACAACTAACAATCCCCAAGCACCTAAGAAACATGGGCAGCATGAGAGAGGAACCAAGTGCATCAAACAGAAGAATTAATACCCAAGAAAAATCATTTAATGGAGCATTTCCAGAAGTGTGAAGCTATGCTTCACAGGATAAATGAAATGTATAGCCCAACAAAGAAAATAAAATTAAATTCACATCAGACTTCACCCTGGCAACTTTAGAAGCAAAAGGTGACAGGAAAATATCTTCAAAGTTGGGAAGAAAATGACTCTCAATATGTATTTCTATACGCAGCCAAAGTACAATTCAAATGTGATGACATTTTTAGACAAAGACTTGACAAACTTCTCACAAATCATCTCTAAAAAATTACAAACAAAACAAAAATAATCTAAGTGAAAGACAGAAAGGTGAAGACTCAGTGGTAAACCAAGAAATCAGTAAAATTAAGTCCAAAATTAAATATTTTTATAAATAAATAAAAGCAAATAAAAAATCTTTTACTCAAAGGAATGTGAAAGCGAACTATAGTTGTTTGTATGGTAGAGGGAATGATACAAATATCAATTAACTCCAGACATTAAGAGTAGACACGAATACAAAGAAACGGATTGCACATCTTGCAAACCACTGAAGGAGGAGCAAAGAAAACTTGAATAACCCAACAAAATATGGAAAAAGGTAATAATAAGGCAAATGTAAAACACAAAATAAGACAGCACAAATAAGTCCAAACATTCCAGTCAAAACAAATATGAATGGATTAAATTCACCTATTAAAAGTCTGACTCACAGATTACAGACACAAAATCCAGCTACATATTATTTAAGGAAGATAAATCTAAAACAAAATGACGAGTAGGATCGAAGGCAATAAGCAAATAAGTGCAGTTTCACATTGCTAAAAGCTATAGCCCACCATGTAAAATAAATTATATAAACTTTTATATACCTAACACAGCTTGAAAATAAAATGTACTAAGCAAAAACTGACTAAAATACAAACTTCACAGATAAAAGTAGGAGACTAGCATAATTCTCTCGAAGATAACAGATTAGAATAAAAACATAATGACACAAAGGAACAAATTACATAATTAACAATCTTAATTATGTATAAAAATTCTGTACATACCAAAAATTTTAATCACACAGGGAATAATAACCAAAAATTACTATGTATTAAACCACACAGAAAATCTAAAAATATTCCCAAAGTAGAAACCAATCAGGCATATCTATTGACTGTAATGTACTAAAATTAGAAGTTAAAACCAAATGGTTAAAAGGAAAAATAAATGTATCCACTCTGAATTTTTAAAAAACAAAAAAACTAAACAAGAAACAAAGCAGAGGGCTTCCCTGGTGGCGCAGTGGTTGAGAGTCCGCCTGCCGATGCAGGGGACACGGGTTTGTGCCCCGTCTGGGAAGATCCCACATGCCGCGGAGCGGCTGGGCCCGTGAGCCATGGCCGCTGAGCCTGCGCGTCCGAAGCCTGTGCTCCACAATGGGAGAGGCCACACAGTGAAACCCCTGGGATGTTACCAGAGATGGAGGGAGAAGGCAACATACAGCCTTAGATGTAAATATTTTGTTAGAAATCAGGACAATAAGGGAAAACAGCTTTCAATTCAAGATGCTAAAAAAGAAAAAAGAAAACAAAAAGAAAACTCAAAGGTCCTAGAAAGAATTAATAAAAATGAAAGAAAAAGTAATGATACAGAAAACAAACAGTATAGTTAAATAAAATCAAAATCTGATTCTTTGAAAATAATAATAAAATACACAATTTCTGAACTAAGTTTCAATGTTGAGGACCAGTGTACTCAAAAAAAAACTTACCTATAAAATTGAACCGAAGTTGTTTTATTTAGTAACATCTGATAATTTAATTAAATGACAGATTCTAGTATTTATTCCCAACTAATTTTGCTAAATATCTGTGAAAAATCACTGATTTTGGCATAATCAACTAATACTACATTAAGAGAGAGATAACTTTCCATTTGTTTTTTTAAAGCAATTCTGTAGTAAATTCAATCACACAATTACACAAAATGTATGGAAATAAATACAAATAAAGAAAATGACCTCCACCCAATTCTACTCTACCAACGTAAGTTAACCATTTATCAGACTGGTGATTATCCTTCTAAACGATTTTCTTTTCCTTTTTAAAAACTTGTTTAAAGTTCTATTATGCAATATTTATGATATAAGGGGAGAAAAAAAGAATATTACAAAGAACATCTGCAGATTCACTACTCAACTTAGGAAATAAACATCGCCAATACAGAAACCCTCTAGATATGCCTGCCCCTTGGAAGTAACTATTTTGATCTCATTGTGTTCTTCATACTTTACTGCATGTGCGTGGACCCCTAAACAATATATCATACTGCTCTGCAGGTTTTAAACTTTCATATAAACGTTATAATACTGTACGTATTCTGCACTCATTTTTTCACTTAAACAAGTTTGTGAACTCCAGCCATGCCGACATAGCTTATTAATTTTCACCACGCTATAGCTTCACCACATGCATAACGAACAATTTATTCTCCTGCTGATGCATAGTCAATGCTGCTGAAAACATTCTTTGAAAATCTCTTGCGTACACAGGAAGCAGAACTGCTGGGTCTCAGGGTGTGTACATCTTTAACTTTACCAGGTATTGACAAACTGTCATCTACAAAGTACAAGAGGTCCTGATGTTCTATAGTCTTATCTACACTTGGTTTTGTCGGACTCTAGTTTTTCTCAATGTGAAAAGTAAGAAAATATCTTATTGTGGTTTTAATTTGCCTTTCCCTGATTATTAGTGAGGTTGGACATCCTTTTCACGTTGAGACATTTATGTTTCCTCTTCTGCGTATTCTGGGTCTCATTTTCAGATTAGAGCCTCTCCACTAATCAAAAATCTCTGCCTCAAATATTCTAATGAAAGACTTTAGTGAAGCCTGGTTATCTGTAGTGTGCAGAAACCATTTTTAACCCTTTCTTTTCCAGAACACATAGTCTAACATGAAAAACAATGTCTTGGTGTACAGAGTATTCAGTGTAAGAGCAGCACTCTTCAATGTGTGTCTTTAATCTTCTATAACCTGCATTTTAAATGATCAGAATGCAAACGGAAGGCTCGTATCTATGAAGTCTGATATCATGTGCATGTAATATTAGGGCACATTTTTCCAAGACTAAACCTAAAATTTTAAAAGCTGACCACACCTTCTGATTAACAAATCCTTAAAAATTGAAAGTAAATTCCTAAATGACCTTCAAAACAGATATGAACCCAAGGGGACAAAGTTGACACAAACTGAAAACCAATAAACCCTTCTACCACAACTAAATAACTCATGACAAGTGAGCGAGAGTGTGAAAATGTGCTGGAGTGAAGGGAGAGGGTCAGTGGGAATGCCAAATGCTACCACTATTCTGGAATCCACCACACAGCAGGCACTCTGTATATCAATTTCCTATTCTGTACAACGAGAGGGACAATAACCACCACACAGTCACTGTGAAAAGTAAACAAGATAACATACGATACCTGTATCTGATCTAATTCTATTTTATGGATGAGGAAAGGAAGCAGAGAGAGGTAAATACACTGTTCAAGGTCACAATAAATGATTCCAATGCCCCAGTTCTTCACACTGCACTGTCATATTCACAGTACCTGTCTAATATGGGTCTCGTGACTGTTAAAAAGTATTCACAGGAAGGAGATGACTAGAAGTATCTCAGAAGATAGGAAAAGTACTCAGACCTTAAAAAAAATTAAAACGGGCAGATGACAGGTTACCTTAGCAACTTACTCATTTTCCTTTGTGCTGACAAATATACTTTAGACATTAGCCATCTAAAAGGTAAAATAAACTCATTGCCAGCTTTAGAGAAACATGGCATTCGTGAAACCCAATCTGTTAACTAAGACCATTTAACAGAAATTCTCTTAGAAATTATTTTGATACCAACAACAGATTTGACCAACTACACTCTAGCCAGGAGAATTCAAGAGGGCAGATACTGGAAGGTTACCTACCTACCGCAGGTGCATCATACTCATCACCAAGCAGAATTTCTGGTGCAGAATATGCAAGAGATCCACAGCTTGTAGTGAGCTTCTTCCCTGGTTGAAACTTGTTGCTGAAACCAAAGTCTGTCAACTTTACAAGACCCTGTTTTTCAAAGAAGACCACGTTCTCGGGTTTTAAGTCTCTGTGAACCACATGGAGTTTATGGCAATAAGATATGGCATGAACTATCTGAGCAAAGTACTTCTTGGCCAAGTCTTCATTAAGCCCCTCCTCGTGCTTCATTATGTAATCGAACATGTCTCCTCCATCCCCAAGTTCTAGAATAAGATATAGTTTGGTCTGGGTGTCAATAACTTCGTAAAGGCGTACAATGTTGGGATGCTGCACTAGTTTCATGCATCTCACTTCTTGGAAAAGATGACCAGTGGCTAGACTGTCCAATTTTGTCTTGTCAATAACTTTTACTGCCACTTTTTCACCTGTAAAGACATGCCTGGCAAGTTTAACCACTGCAAAATGACCTCGACCCAAGGTTTTATCCAGATCATACAATCCAGCAATCTTCCCATCATACCCTCGCTTGAATCCTGCCATGCTGGTCCAACGGAAGAAAAAATATTTAGACGGTTTAAAATGGATCTTCTCATATATCTGGTGAAAATAAGGAATTCATTTTCAATGTCGCCATGGACATCTACAAAAATAAGAGAAATAAAATTAAGTTTTCTGTGACGTTTCCTTTTATAGCTTCATTTTTCTTTAAATTTTAAGAGAAGCTTGAAATAAATATACTGAGACATAAAATGAGTCAGGGGCATTTATAACAACCTATTTACATATTTAGGATTTACTTTATAAAGGATGATAAATTTCATTTTGCAAACTGATAAAAAGTTAGTTTGTTGAAACAATTTTTTGGTGATGTCAGAAATAAGAAAACTGGCAAGTTTGATAAGATGTGTTTTGGAAGAATATTTTCCAAAAGTAATTTCCATTACTGTCTTAAAAAAGAAGTCAGGGATTGACAAGAAAGGGAAAACACAAAGAATATACACTTGGACAGAAACCAACAACTTTTTCCTATTATTCCAAATTAGCACTATTTCCTTTAAAATCTCTTCAATAAAGGCTTCTCTAACTCTCCCAGGTGGTATTACCTTGCCTTCTCTTCTCTGCATCTCCAAAGCACCATGGGACACCTCCATCCCAGGTGGTCTTATCCTATAGGTTTTTGTATACACCACCTTTATACTGAGACTGCAAGGTTCCTGAGGGGTCTATGGTTCTATCAATATTTTTTACTTCTACCCTCCCCTAATGCCTAGAACAGTGTTTTACATACAGCAGGTAATTAAAATTTTGTTAAATTTTGAAATGCAACTTTTTTTCAAAATGTTTACAAGGCAATGGTTTGCTCTTGCATCACTAGTGCCTAGAACAGTAAGTGGCACACAGTTAGGTGCTTATTATTTGCTGACTGACTGATACTCACTCTTCAGTCTTATCAGTTATGCTTATCTTTATTACGGTTTTCCAACTCTCAAACAAAACCTACTATGATCTGCTTACATTTCAAGAACAGACAAGCATGCATTTAAGCCATTTAACTGTTAAAGACCATTTGGCTTTAAAGACCTCATTTCATATGGAATTTAAAATTCTCATCCTTTATAGTGTAAACCTTAAAATATAGAAATAGGTTCTTATAAATGACCCTGACTCAGAAAAAATTTTAAATGTATATAATTATATAAATTAAGACATCACTTTAAATCTCACAGACTGAACTCCCACTATTATTTTTTCTGACCAAAACTTAATAGAATTAAATAACAAAATCCAGTGAAAAATACAGCCATCTCCCAAGACTAGTTCTTTCCTATTAGTGCACATTCATCCCTTCAGTGAAGCCTTTTCTAATGCTCCTGGTATACACTTTCACATTTTCAGTTGCTTTTTGCTAAGAACAGTACTTACAGCATTTACTCCACTTTGGTGAAAATATCCCAAAAAACTAAATTGTACATAAAATAAGGTAGTTTTTCTTTTTAAGCACTAGCATTAAATATCTTTAAATCTCATTTTCGCTTAAAAGAACAGAAGAAAAGCTAACATTTACTGAAGACCTACTACATGCATTTGTACAAAATGAATCAAATTGGATTGTGTCATTGGATCTTAACAATCCTAAGATTGTTAAGTATTATTTCCATTTTATAGCCAAAAAACACTTGTGTTCCAGGTACATGCTAAAGCTACGGTTCAAACTGAATTCTTATTTCAAAGCATACACCTCTTATAAACATTTGGCCACTCTTAACAATATTATATTTAGGATAATAATATCTTAAGAGGTAAAATACTATAAAAGAGGCATAGTCATTCTCCCATGCAAACTGAAATGATCTGAATCACATATCTGGGGCCCCCTCAAGCTTTTCTGTAATTGTAAATTACCCTCAGAGTAATTCTGAGTGATTTGTTTTTTTAATTGTAAATTGCCCTCAGAGACAGGATTATTAGTCTCATTTTGAGGCACAAAAATAATGAGTAACTTGGCCTAGGCTATAGGGCCAGTGTGTAAAAGAGGTGGGATTTGAACCCAAGGCTATCTTGACACCAACATCTGTGCTTTTAACCACTATGCTACACTGTTTCTGCATTAATTTCAGAAACAAAATCCTATTTCTATTAAGATTTTTTAAAATAAGAAACCCATACTATCTATGTACAGGGGCTGGAGAAAAAGCAAATTTCTTCTATACTATGTATTATCCTTGTCATCTGAGCTAATAATTTTTGTAAGATTAACAGGAAAATCCAAGTGGAAAAGTCTTGCTTTATTTGGACAGTAGTTCCCCAAAAGAAAGTTTAATTCAGGCATGTCTAATTTTCAAATATAGAAACTCTAAGCTAACTCCAGAGGGCAGAAAACTATCTTTAAATCTTTAACTTCAATTAATTATAATGGCGGTAATTACTCTTAAAATTCTACCCAAGTCTATGTTTCTATTGTATGAGTTTGCAAATGCAACTTTCGCTTTCAAAGCAAACTTCTTCAGGCTGCCCCCAAGTTACCTAATATTTTTTTTTCATCTATCACTTTAGTTTAGATGTATTCTACAGTGGCATATAAATCAGACTTTACAAGTAAATCTGAGTTTGTCTGAATTTTAACTTAATTCATTTTTTTACAGATTTTTTTTTATTACAAAAGTAATAAATGAATATACAGATGAGGGAAAAAGTCTTTTTTCAGGGTCTTAAACACCCAGAGATAATCACTATTCACACACTGTCATTTCTCCTCCTAGTACTGTGTTAGCAAAAGGGCACAATGAAATAATTTTTAATCTACTAGCAAGTTCATAGGGAAGAATCTTATAGGGTCCTTTTTTAAAAATTTATTAATTTATTTTTGGCTGAGTTGGGTCTTTGTTGCTGTGCACAGGCTTTCTCTAGTTGTGGCGAGCGGGGGCTACTCTTCGTTGCGGTGTGCAGGCTTCTCATTGCAGTGGCTTCTCTTGTTGCAAAGCAAGGGCTCTAGGCGTGCGGGCTTCAGTAGTTGCGGCACGTGGGCTCAGTAGTTGTGGCTCAAGGGCTCTAGAGCACAGGCTCAGTAGTTGTGGCACACGGGCTTAGTTGCTCCGTGGCATGTGGGATTTTCCCGGACCAGGGCTCAAACCCGTGTCCCCTGCATTGGCAGGTGGATTCTTAACCACTGCACCACCAGGGAAGCCCTAGGGTCTCTTCTTAATGACAGACTACCCTGTAATGAAATGATGCCCTCACTATCAAAGAATTTACTTTTTTTGGTACTTTTCTGGGTACACATATCCCTTGCTCATTGCCTATGAAACTACAATTGTATACCTCAAAACAGGAAGTTACATATAACTGAAAGTTGGGAGGAAAAATATCCTTGTTATTGAACATCTTTTTGAATACATTGTTTAACCCTCCTATCGAGTATCCTTGTTATTGAATCCCTGTTATTGAACATCTTTTTGAATACACTGTTTAACCCTCCTATCGAGTATATTTTGAGTTAGCATAGGAAACAATTAAATCATTTTTTGATCTTGGAGGATCTTGCAGTGCCTGAAAATCATTCTGAACACCAATGGAAAATGTTAAGATGTGGCTTATATAAAGCAAAGGTGACTCTGCACCAGCTCCAAGACATACCCTGCCAACTGCATACTGAATAATCCTTGTTATTACTGTGTTTCGTTAGGTGCTTCTTTCTCCTAAAAGAAAACACAAAAAAGATTTTAGTTTAGTTCTACTTAACTTTGCTTAAAGTTAAAATATAAACCCTCAGGCTGGATCCAGACGAACATATAAAAATGGTAAATTTGTCTTCCGTGACCCAGTCTCCCATTTTCTTTCTCTCCTTTATGAATTGCAACCCGTTCAAGGAATCTTTAATCAACAGGAAGGTCACAGTGAACAGATACATGGAGACTCGTCCAGGTAGGCAGGTCAGAAGGATTACTGCACTGGAAGAAGGAGGAAATTATAATAACGAACAACAGTAAAGTCACCATTTTTAAATGCCTCTTGGGTAACGAGCACGAATCCGCATTGCACCGAATCCTCACTGCACCGAATCCTCACTAGGAGCCTGCAAGGTAGGTACAAGGAGGCTCAACCTGCCCTGTAAGCAGCAGTCTGCAGCTCCAAGCCTGCTCAGCCTGGCTTGGGAGCCCCACTTGCCTGCAGGATGCCCTCTGGCCTCATGAAACCCCCACTCCAACAGCCAAGGAGGGCAACCTTCCCAACACACCATCCTCTAGCAGGGCAGCAGAAATCAACACCAGCACCAGAGAACACACAACACAAAACACCTTTGCACGGAGGCTTTCCATCTGATAGTAAAAAAGAAACTTTATGAACAAAGAGAACGTGAGAGGATCACTGATATCTAAGTTCACGGCACAGTGAGGGAATACTGACTGACTGAGGCAGCCTTGCAGGCCTTTCCTCAACGCTGAAATATCAAACACATAAAGTTCCAAACATTCAAACTACGCCAAGGCACTTTACACAATACACTACACAGGTGAGTTCGTCCAGGTAAGCATTAAACTCAAGCTCACAGGAGCTTGGGGAAAAGGGAGTACAAAGAGGTGGGGGAAAGCAGGAAAGGTAAAAGAAAGAAGGAAAGGTGGATGTGAAACCAAGTTTATTTCTGGGAATGAGGGGATGAAAAGAGATGGAGACACTGCTACCACACAGACGAGGCCGGCAAAGCCATGGGCACAGGCTCACTTCTAGTGACAAGTGAACCCTGGGATGCCTACCTGGTCCTTCAGCTCCAAGTGGGATACAGTAGCTCCTCCCATTACCCATGCCTGCTTCTCTTTTTCCAACAGCCAGTTTCACCCACAGTCTCTCTGGCCAAGCAGTGTGATGGTCCCGCATGGCTGAGGACTGGTTCTGAAGGCCAATGACGGGATCTGAATCCCAGCTCACCAGCCACAAGTCACTGGACCTGAGCAAAACCTGATCTCTCTGTACCATCAGTTTCCTCATTAGAAAATGTCAGTAGCAAGAGCACCTCATAGATTGTGGTGAGGATTAAATGAATTAATAAAGGTAGAGATTAAAATAAAGCCTGGCACAGAGTAAGCATTCAGTAAATACTAGCTACCACCACCACTACCATTGTTATACTGATGGTAATCTCCCCTATCCAAGCAGAAATTCTTTTAGTCTTCCACTCTACTTCAAGAGACTGAATTTACTGAGCTATCGTCTCTCTTCTGTTTTCAGAAATCTTCTACTGCTTAGTTTCCTAAAATGTATTAACTTGGAAATGGGTGCTGATAAAGAAACTAATCTCTAGCTGGGTATCCAAGTCTGATGATTTTTCAATAAAGCACCCCACAAAGATCTAAGTATTTGCTTTTCAAATGATACTAAGATGACATTCTATCAAGTCTATCCTTTTAAAAAGGACTAAATATTCCTTTATATTTTCCTATCAAAGTAACATATTCTAATAGAAAATATGGAAAATACAGAATAGGAAGTAGAGAGAATAAAGAGGCATCCACAGTCCTACCACACAAGATCAGCACTATTAATATTTTGGTGGTTTTTCTGCAAATGTTTATATACAGCTTCTTTATTTTGTTTTATAAAGGTGTGATCATTCTATATATCACTTTATATCTTGTATTCTGCTTTTTTCACTTGACCTATTATTTTCCTTTTAGTATTTCTGCTTCAATTATGAAAGAAACATCTATGCAGTATAAGACAAAATACAATCAGAACATATATATTGGCAAAAAGAGAGGGAAGTTTTTTTAAATTATCCATCAGTCTATCCTCTGTGATTATCTCTGTTAACATTTCGGACACAGCCTTCCAAATTATTTTCTATGTATAATACATGCCAGACACAAAGGTTTTAATAAAATGGGATCACACACACATAAATTGGAGGGGTGGGGGGAGCAGTGTAACCATTTTCTAAGTACTTCTCTCCACAAAACAAGTAAAGCACCACAGATTAAAAACAGACAAACAAAAAACACCTATAATTTCATCTAGGATGACCTCTCTTCGGGTTTGAGTATATATTTTTTACACCTACGCTTCTTTACAAAGCTAAGATATTGTATATGAAGTCTTATGACTACTTTTTCCTCTACTATAGGATGAACGTTTTTGCATGCACTAAGTTCTTCTAAATCACTATTTTTAATGACTGCATAGCTAAGATGACATCTTTTAAACCAGCAGAAGCACTAAATTAGGCCATTCTAAAGCAGTCTTCTTATTCAGCATGTGCTCACACATGCATATAGCTAGGCAGGACCTAAATGAAACAGGCCATCCAGGAGAGGGTGTTTATAATATGGAAATCCATGTTTGAGAAACAAGTACTAGTATGTCTTGCGAGAACACACCGATGTTCTCCCAGTTTACTAAAGAGAACAGAAGCAACTGAGGCGTGCGGGTGTGGCTGGAGAAGAGGAAGGAAGTGTGGGCGGCCCTACACATACTTTGCAAGCTGCGGAAAACAGTTGTAAAACCAGCCTCTGTTAAACCTACTGTCAAGTCGGAAGTCACCCTGTTATTCTTGTCAAAACTCACTTCTGGCTTTTCACTGACATCTTCACCACTGCAGTGTGGTCTGTATATCAAACAAAGGTCTCCAACTCACACCTCTCCCTAGGAGAGGTGAGGAAGAGCACACTGAGCAAAGGTGGCTCCGTGTGGATACTCATTATCAACCAATCCATGGCATGAGAAAGCCGGTCACACAAAAAGGACCATGTGTAAAAATCAGGCTACTTCTATAGCCTCCCTACACTTCGGGATATTACAAATTCCCCCCCAAACCAGACCACGAATATTCAAATACACAAAAACCTCCCAAACAAATTACATGCTTGAAAAAGAGTATCTGTGCCAATACCCTCCCTCCAATACATACAGCTAAAAGATGAGTTTTTATAAAGCCACGCTAAAACTGCATTTAAGCTTCTTATACATGGAAATTATCTGGTATCTTTTACAAACACCAAAAAAATGAACACTGTTACTCTTACTTAGGGGAAAAAAATGAACACTGTTACTCTTACTTAGGGGAAATATCGGACTAAACGTATGTTTAGAGAAAAGCCAACTTAAGTGAAGGAACTAACACACTCTCCATGAAAATTACTGCCCTGATCTAACTGCTAAAATTTCAAAGATACCTATAACAAAAATGGTATAGGCTGGAAAGAAGACAGTAGACTCAATCCTCCAGGAACATCAACAACCTCCAGATCAAGCTTATTTTTAAACACAACCCCAGTGGCAGTCACCACTGCTGCTCCTTTCATCCAAAGTAAACAACATTCCACATTTCTAGAACAGCACTCCTCCTCCTGGGTGTTAACAATATAAGCTATAAATCAAAGATGAAGAAACCAGGGAATTCCCTGGCGGTCCAGTGGTTAGGACTCTGCGCTTCCACTGCAGGGGGCACGGGTTCGATCCCTGGTCGGGGAACTAAGAAACCACATGCAGCGGGGCACAGCCAAAAAAGAAATTAAAAAAAAAAAAAAAAGAAGAAACCACAAACAGGTCAACACGTCCCAAGTTACAGAAGAATCCACAGTTCTTCACTGGATTGGCTGAATATTACTATGTGGGTATCAGGTAGCATCAGTCTGTAGCCACTGAATGGAATCAAGATGGAAACTACAAATTAGAAGATTTCAGTCAACCATTTATTGAGAAATGTCCCAATAGACAAAAATGTACCTCCAAATGTCTAATAAAGTATTTTTCAAGGGAAGGGAACTGCCTATTGAAGTATGTTCTGCAAGTTTTCTTCGAGGTAGTCAATTTTAATGGACTCAGGGCCACTGAAGTAACCAGGAATGCCAGGCTGAAAAGCCTGCTCCAGTCTCTTGAGGCAGTGACTCGGTTGCCAACACAGATCTATCACTTAAAGTGCTGGTTTAAGTAATCTTTATTTCCTCTAAGTAAACAAGCTATATTCCAGGACACATCAAGGAATTTTTGAATGAATTCAGGAGTCAGGCAATCCATTAACTGATGGAAAGCAGCAGTTAGTATTTGTAGAAAAAAAAATCCAAGCCACAAAACCTGGAGCAGCAGCACAGATAATAAGTTCAAATTCCTAAACAGAACTGCCTCTCATTAAAGTGACGAAAAATGTTAACAAGCAGGCTTCCCTGCTGGCGCAGTGGTTGAGAGCCCGCCTGCCGATGCAGGGGAGTGGGTTCGTGCCCTGGTCTGGGAAGATCCCACATGCCGCGGAGCGGCTGGGCCCGTGAGCCATGGCTGCTGAGCCTGCGCGTCTAGAGCTTGTGCTCCGCAACGGGAGAGGCCACAACAGTAAGAGGCCCGCGTACCGCAAAAAAAAAAAAAAAAAAAAAAGTTAATAAGCATGTCACCATTTCTATGGTGATGGTAAAGTGAGATTTAAAAAATTAGTATGGTGACAGCCCTGGTATAAAGTGCCCACATAATAAATAATGACCTAAGCACAAGCTGGTATGTAGAAATCACTCCAAAATAAATAAAGCCAACCCACAATTACTCCTTTGCCAGGAAAACAGAATATAAATTGGAAGTTATGGAGAATTTAAAAACTTAATAATCTAAATCTCTCTTCCAAAGCTTTTATTAATACTGTCAAAACTCATTTTAACTCCCTATCGTCTTTTCATCCCCCGCACTGATATTGTGACAAAGATGGTCATGAAAAAGTGGTCAAAAAAGAATGCTGGAAAAGAAGAAAAATAAATTGATCCATTAACAAAAATACTGGCACCTAACGTTTCATTGACTTTGACTTAAAAGGCAGAATCATTCGGGGATTCTCTCACACTACTGGGACTGCAAATTACCTTTCTGAAAAGCAATTTGGCAATACCTGTAACAAGAGCCTTAAAATAATTAATATCCTCGATTTAATAATCTTACTACTAGATTTATGTCTTAAAGAAATAAAGACATGAACAAATATTTATATTCAACAATGTTCAGTGATATTCATATATGAGAGAAAAAAAAATCAGGGACTTTCCTGGCTGTCCAGTGGTTAAGACTCCACGCCCCTACTGCAGGGGGTATGGGTTCGAATCCTGGTCAGGGAACTAAAACCCCACATGCCGCACGGTGTGGCCAAAAAAAAAAAAAAAAAAAAAAGTATATCTATCTATCTATCTCAGAAATAACCGAAAGGTCTACAGTAAGGAAATGGTATACCCAACGTTAACACTATGCTGCTATATTTTTAAGCTATTTAATCTCATGGGAAATTGTCACAATAAAATATTAAGTAAAAAAATTCACATACCAAATTTCATGGCCATAGGATCCCAATTTCTTTAAAAGCATATAATTTGTCTGCATATATACTAAAAATACCAAAATGTTAATTGGTAAAATTGTAGTTTTCTGGGGCTTCCCTGGTGGCGCGGTGGTTAAGAATCCACCTGCCAATGCAGGGGACACGGGTTCGAGACCTGGTCTGGGAAGATCCCACATGCCGCGGAGCAACTAAGCCTGTGCACCACAACTACTGAGCCTGTGCTCTAGAGCCCGCGAGCCACAACTACTGAGCCCGCGTGCCGCAACTACTGAAGCCTGTGTACCTAGAGCCCGTGCTCCGCAACAAGAGAAGCCACCGCAGTGAGAAGCCCACGCACTGCAACGAAGAGCAGCCCCTGCTCGCCGCAACTAGAGAAAGCCCGCGCACAGCAACGAAGACCCAAAGCAGCCAAAAATAAATAAATTTATTTTTTAAAAAAATTTATCCTTACCAAAGCTGCAATTTTAATGTACTTTTGCATACTACATTCTCTCCATTTGTTTCTGAAAAAGCATTTTTCTTCACAAGAGGATTAGCAAATGCTCACAGAATAGGAGAACAAAGGATAAAATCAAGCCTTGAAACTGTAGATTGAATATTCTCATTCTAAATGTCTTCTGTAGTACTCATAATGCTTTATACCAATAAAGAGAGAACTGTTTAACCTGTAGTTAAACAGTGAGAGGCCCGCGTACCACAAAAAAAAAACAAAAAACAAAGAAAGAGTACCACAGGACATGGAGCCCAACAAATTACTCAACTTCTGCCAACAGGCATGTCTTTTTCTATAAAACAAAGATAATCACCACCTTGGACAGTTATTATGAAATCAAAAGGCGATAATACATATTAGCAAGTTGTGAGTGGGATCAAAATCACCCCAGGATTTTTTCCCCAACTTTTCACAAATGGCTTCCGTCTCAGGAGAGTCTTATATTTTAGAGGGGTTGTATACTTACCTCCTCATCTTAGTTTGATATCGGCACCCTCACCCCTTATTGGCCCAAGAAACTGCCCCTAAATGCCTGTACTGGATATAATAGGAAGGCCGCTGCTCCACATTATTTACACCTCTCAAAGGGACAAGGAGGCTGGAAGAGGTGTTCTTTCCCCTAAATCTGCCTTCAGGAGTTCACAGGAGGCATCTCAGAGAAATTAATTTTTTTGTTTGAGCTAAGAACTGAAATTGGCCATGGTGGGAAGGAGGCCTTAGTGTGATTGGGACAGCAATCCATGCAGAGCAGAGTGTAAGAGACAAGGTTAGACAGGTAGGTAAGGGCCAGATACCCAAAGGTCCTTGTATCCTATGCACATCAGTTGACATTCCTCACATCTGGCTAGCCCTTAACCATGCTTCAGGGCCCAGCGTAAAGGTCACCTTCCTGACCATAGCCTCTCCCTCCCCTCCCACACTCCTGCACACCAGCTCCCCACGCCCTCTTTCAGCACCAGGCCCTTTTCCATTATGGCCCTCATCACAATTGTGGTTATATAATTATTTGTGTGATTATGGGATTAATAATCTGTGTCCCCCACTAGACTACATGATAAATTCAGCCCGTGTAAGACGCACGTCTGTTTTATTCAGCTCTCCATCCCAGGGCCCGCCAAGTATAGCATCTGCCCAAAATATACAGGTATACTTTATTAAATGAACAAACGAAAGCCGGCACTAAGAAGCCAAGGAAGAATCCTGAGCAGGGGAACGGCAATCAGAGACGACAGTTAAACCACTCTGGCAGCAAAGTGAACAGCAGATTGGAAGGGCAAGACTAGAGCTTGGACACAGGTAAGGAGACTAGTGAAAATGTCTCCAGATAAATGATTAAAGACTTAAAAATAAGGGCAGCCTGTACCTGGGCGGTGATGGCGAGGATGTAATGGAGGAGGCACGTTTAGCGAGTAGAATCCAGGAACTCAATGCACAGGGGGCAAAGCAAAGAGGGCAATCTAGAATGACTAGTGGAGAGTGGTAGCAGGTGGGGTCACTTACTGAGACAGGGAATTCAGGACAGGAACAAACACTTCTTGAGCATCTACTGCATGGCAGTGTAGAGTGGAAGATTCGCTTCTAGCTCTGGAATTCTATGAATGAAGAGCAATTTCAATCCAACTCATTTGGATAAAATGGGTATGGTGTCCACTAATGGGCAACAAACTAAAGTTCAGATTTTTAAAGTTTCTTCGCCAGGACACTTCTTGGGTACACTGACTATGTGTGAAGCATTACACTGGTCTGGGGATACAGAAATCAAAGAAGGGGTCTCTGGCTCCAAGGAGCTGACAGTCTTCTGGATTTGAGAAAGGTAACTCTGCACGTCAACAACTGAGAAACCAAGGCCCACTGAGGCTACGACTTGACCAGTTACATGTCCTGTAACCTACATTTCTGGAGCACTGATTTCATAATCAACATCACATTTCAGGCCAACATGTAGCTGAGGGGTTATGTGTTTAGATAGTCAGACAGACACCCCTCCCCGCAATCTTGCTGGGAGCCTGGAGACACTCCAGAACTTAAAACATCATGGTGCATGGGCAGCCAATGCCCTCCAACTCTGAAGTAACTGCTGTCGTCACATGGCAGCAGTCTGGGGAATAGGACACAACAAGGAAGGAGAGAGAGAAAGGCCTTCTTTGTCAGGAAAGAGCCTACCTGAGCAGAGGCCAAACGCTGGAGGTGCCAAAGCAGAATCTCAGGAGGCTCTGGAAGTAACAGCAGAGAAATAAATGTTCAGGAAAGATAGAGCAGGAATCCTCTTTAGTCAGGTTCCTCCCCTACCACCAGCAAGAAATGGTTTCCCACAGGATCTAAGGCCTTACCCCAAAGCAGATACACGGAAAAACAAGATAAGGAAATAATCCGCAGTGTGAATAATGCAGCTCCAGATCATCCAGAACAGACAACACACTTCCAGTGCTCGCTTGTGAGGCCATCAAGTCCGAGAGGTTGTACACCGGCTCTTCCCAAACGAAAACAAAATAAAACATGTCCCCCTCCATCCCCAAAGGTACTGCCCCATTCCTCCCCCCTCCTTTCCATAGTCTTAAAAAAATCAAAAACAGCTGCACCCTGTCTCTACCTCCTCAACTCCCTTTCACCCACTTGGATCTAAGTTCTTCCTCCACCACCTGACCTTGTCTTTTCACCCTCCCTGAACCCCTGGAGCCCCTTCCCCTTTTCTCTGCCTGGGAACTCTACCCATCCTTCAAGACTGGTTCAACCATCACCTTCTTTGTGAAGCATTCCCAAGTCAGACTGTTCCTTGCCCAGGGGTCTTGCCTATGTCTCACCACAGCATTTGATCCTACTGTTATTGTTTACCTTGGTGTAAATATAATTTATAATAGCTTGGGACTTCCCTGGTGGCGCGGTGGTTAAGATTCCACCTGCCAATGCAGGGGACACGGGTTCGAGCCCTGATCCGGGAAGATCCCACATGCCGTGGAGCAACTAAGCCCGTGCACCACAACTACTGAGTCTGCACTCTAGAGCCTGTGAGTCACAACTACTGAGCCCACGTGCCACAACTACTGAAGCCTGCACGCCTAGAGCCCGTGCTCCGCAACAAGAGAAGCCACTGCAGTGAGAAGTCCGCGCACCGCAACAGTCTCCAATCACTGCAACGAAGACCCAATGCAGCCAAAAATAAATAAATAAGTAAATAAATAAAACAAAAAATACAATAGCCTGTAAAGGCAGGAACTAGTTTTTATTCACTTTTCTACTGCTATCCTCTAACCCAGGGCCCCAAAAGTAGACAAAGGCTCCATGAATAAATGATCATAGGTTAGTTTACCTTCAAAACTGCTACAAACCACTCAACTTTTCCACCTAACTTGCTCTAAGAGCTGACCAGCACATATATGCACACTGGGAAGTATCCATATTCTAAATAGTTAGTTTTTATTCTTATAAAAGCATCTTAGCTAAAAATTCTACCTCTTGGTTGTTAGGCAAACAGCTGGCATGCAGTAAAATCAAGTCTTCAGAGCTCCTCACATCTATGTTCTTAATTCCTAAAATTCTGACCATGTGGAAAGCGTACTTGTACCCTTTTCTTCCTGGGCTGTGTAATGAGTTCTTAGGCTCAGACAAGCTGCTACAGGGGAGAAATCAAGCCTTATTTATACCAGTGCTGAGAACCTGGGCTGCTCAATATCTCCAAAATAAAGTTTTTTTTCTATTTGGTTTCACTTTCTATATGAAACATCCATAGTAAAGTTTAGACCAATAGTATTTCCTGCGCCCAGTAAAAACATGTGAAACCCTTCACTTTTAATAAGGACATTTGAAAGCCTTCATTTTAGGATTATGGGATTACATTTGACCCATAAAGTCTCAATCTATACTTCTGTTCTAGAATAATAAAAATTACATAACTTCTGAGTCCTTGTATGTTTTATACAAATGGATCTTACTGCAATAATACAGAAAAACTTACTAAAAATAGTAAAAAAATTAATACGGTGAGAGTAACTTTTCTGCACAAAAGAAAATAAAAACTGTGCAAATTTAAAAAATATAAAGGTGTCAAAGTTCCCTACATGGAAAGCCTTAAAGATGGAGTATTAAGAAAAGTTAACACAGTGCACCTGACTTTCCATTACTATACTGCTTCAATAAGTGACCTTGGGAATGTCATTTCTCTCATTTCTAGCTCTGTAAAATGGGAATGTCACCTGTTTTCCTAATAGAGACAATTAGATAGTCAAAAGAATCAACATGATTTTTTTTTTAAACTTGTCTAATTAGTATGTGTTAATCACCACTAGTACAGAACATTTCTCTCCAGGAATCCAATTCCAAGAGAAATATTTAAGCAGACGGTGAAGACAGATTTCCTTAAGGGAATGATTTTATAAATCTGGAGAGCCATATAACAAGATTATAAATTAACAAATTGATTACATAAGCCTTGACAACCCCAGACGTTTAAGTACACCGATATACATTCTGATAAATTAGGCTGATTTGGGACTAGCACCCCAACCCCATACAAGGAACCCAAACTGAGGCAACTGATGCTTGATGGGAATCAGGTGGAATCTGATCAGTATGCAGAACATTTGCAGTTCCATCACCTGCTAGCCATGCTTCACCTTTCACCATAAAACGTGAAACGCATTAAGTCAGCTTTACCACCTGCTCCTAAAACTGTGTAAATGTACTCAATTAAATGGGAGGGGAAAAAAGTAACTTGACAGTGTGAAAAATCCGATATCCTCAGACGTCTATAGGTTGAAGAACCCTACTGCTAAATCCCTCCTCTCCCCTCCAAATACTGGACTTGAACCGAATTCCCTATGAAGCTATTGAATTTTATCTGATGCAACTGTTGGAACAGCACAGCTCCAGGAACCCCCCCCCGCCCGCCCGCCCCCCAGGATAAAAGGCTGTCACTTTCCTGGATCCCAAGTCCAAGTAAAAGGCAGGAAGGTTTCTGTAAAACGGTCCAGAAAGATATCAACAGGCGATGACTATGGAAAAGAACGAAGGTTTTCCAACCTGAAAAATTCTAGCTGTCCCTCGGGAACGGCACCGCTCCTCCGTCCTTACCCCGATGCCCTTTCTCTACAGACAACAATATCCCCATTCTATTTTACGGCTGCAGTTTTAGCAAGGAACCCCCCTGCCACGCCAGATTTCCAGATTCTTTTGAAAAAGGAAAACACCTTTGGTGAAGAATACACACCGCACAAGAAAACCTGGGAGCGGAGCCCAGCGGGCGCCGCACTCGGCCCGCTCCGGGGCGGGGCGCGGGGATGCGGGCGCCTCCCGCGGTGCCGCAATCCAGCCGCGGCCGCAAGGGCAGGGCCTCCGGGCGCCCGCGGCCAGCCGCCGCAGTGCCGGCTCCGATCAGGGCCCCGCCACCGCCCGCCGCCAGGCCGCGCCGCCGCCGCGCGGGGTCGGGGCCGCAGCAGCCGGGTCCCCGCGTCCTCCCGGGCGCGCGACGCGGCCGGCGCGGGGAGCGCGGAGCGCGCAACTTACTTTCCGCCTGCGGCGGGAGCCCGGCTCCGGCGCCCGGCAACGGCGGAGGCGACTAGGCGGCGGAGGCCGGCCCCACCCCCGCCCACGGCCGCCGCGCCCGGCCGCGCTCCGCTCTCGCCCCTACCTCAGCCAGCAGGCGGGCGTCCGTCCGCAGCGGCCGCAGCGCCGACAACTCCCTCCCGGCCGCCGAATCCCCGCACCCAGCGCTAATCATAATACCGAACAGGCGGCCGTCCGCGGGGAGGGGGTGGGGACCGACTTGCGCCTGCGCGGGGCGCGCGTCACTGTGACGTGACGCCGGGGCGGGGGCGCGGGGAGGGAGGGACGGGGCGGGGCCGCGGGGAGGGAGGGACGGGGCGGGGCCGCGGGCAGGGAGGGACTGGGCGGGGCCGCGGGCAGGGAGGGACGGGGCGCACCTGCGGGCTCCGGCGCGCGGGCTGCTGGAGGGCATCCTGGCATCATCCCTACCCCAGCGAGTCTGGGCTGCGGCTGGCGGTAGGAAGCGGGCGAGGTGCCCGAACAGAAGGGATGATGAAGGAGGAAGCACTAGGGACATGGGACAATGGCCCAGAAAAGTAGCGTAAGCCGTCGGGGGAAATCGGAGGGAAGGGATCGCGTCCCCACCAGACTCTGGGTCCCGGGACGCGGGGCCGAGGGCGCCAGGCGCTTTAACCTTTTAAAGTTTCCCCCCATCTCCCGCCCAGGTTTAAGCAAGGAAAGGGAAAAAATTCAATATACATTCATGTATACACATACATATTCTTTACAGTTTCTTCTCTTTGGGAACCCAATTTGAAGGAATTTTGTTGATTTTGTTGCCATTTTTAAAAAAGAGAAAAAGCCCAGCATCCGAATGCAGCGCTGGCTTTAAAGGTCAGCCGGAGACCCTTGCCTGGCCAGGCTGCCTCCTCTGGAAAAGCGTGGAAAGGCGAAAGGTCGTGGGAAGTATTAAAGCATGTGAAGTCAGGGATTCAGAACACTCCAGGCATTAACTGTGCACTGGATGGTTCAGCGGCATGGTCACCAGGTCGGTGGCTCCCGAAGGGAACTTAGCGCTCGCCGGAGAGGAGGGTTTGGGAGGGTGGGAGACAGGAGCAGGGGCTCACGTCTCCCACCCTTGGAAGCTTGGTGCGCAATGGAGATCAGCTCTCCGGTTTTTCTGGAAGGGAGTGACAAGCCAGATGCCAGATTTCTCCAACCTGCTTTTTCCCTTAATGATTCTCCCTGCTCCCCACCCCTCCCCCAAGGAAGGACCCCTAGCAAAGAAGGACACAATGTGGGGGGAGGCGGGAGCTGCTTAGATGCTCCAAGTTTGATTAAATTGACTGGATGGAGAAGAAAAATCTAGATGGCTTTAGCAAATGTCTCTGCTGACCTGCAAATGTGAGAAGACTTTTCAGACTGTCTCCTTGGCATCTACTTTGCATGTCTGAAGACGACTGGGAAGCAAGAGTGGATTGTTGGGAGGTACAAACCCTCAGGGTAATAACAGAAGGTTAAAGGGGGACTCCTAGTTACCCTAAGGCTCTGGCATGGGGTCATGGATCATTGGCTGGGGAAAGCCTGGGGCTGTAGGCCTCAGGTGGACCTCTGCCCCTCAGGGCTGAGTCAAGGCCCCAACTCTGGGATAACACTGGCTTAGAAAGATCATAAAAGAATAATCTCACTTTGACACTGACATTATAACTCTAGCAGTATGTTAAGCAAGAGCTTCTAACTTGGTTTGTGGAATTCATTCCTTTGTTACTGGCAAACGGGAAGGCCTTGCACTTTTCTCCTTAGGGAGATATCACTATTCAGGGAACCCTGTAAACGAAGTAAAGGGAAAAAAATACCACGCTAATGGTCTCCCAAGGGAATTCCAGTGGTTGAGGACCTCCAAGCCAGGTCTGCAGCCCCTGAGATAGACCAGTAACCACAAAACAATGGCCTTAGTAGATAAGCCCTTGGAAAATAGAGTATTTATATTGCTGCTGTGTAACTCAGGTTTTGAATAAATTCTGTAAGGGCAACAGGGCATAAGAATAGCAAAACAATAAATGAAAAGGAATAGAATAATACCTTGGTTTAAATCAAGTTGGCTCAAATTCTCTTCCAGAGAGAGGGCTGCAGTCCTGGCCACGTGGTAAATCATTTATTCATCCCCAGTGTTTCCTGGGAAGCTGGAGTGTTGCTGGCAAGAACGTGACCTGTTTTCAGTCCCGCACCATCAATGTGGTAACATGATCTGATCATGCTTAGGCAACATTTAAAAATATTCAAGTACAAATTAATATATGATTGCTTAACTTTGAATTCAAGAAAATGTGTTTATTGTTAATGAAGAAGCCCCTCCTTCATTCTGCCCTGGGGCTTTCTCCAAACCAGACTGCTTTTTTAATGTTAGGTCTTTTTATGGACCTGTAAGAAGCTTTAATTAGATATACAGCACTCTACACAAACGACAAGATGGAGCATGCAGGCTTGGACTACAGTCTCTGTGATTCAGATCTCAGAAATAACATAATGCCACCAATTTAGGGAAGAAGTTGTTTATTGGAAGGCAACCAGGGAGATGCTACAAATTAGATCAAGATGTGAAAAGCAAGCCGATTCATGAAAGAATTGCCATTTTCTTCTTGGGACTACCCCCCCCCCCCACCAAAGCAGCACGTATAACAAGGTTATCTTCTCTAGATATTGTTAATTTTCATAATTTATAAAACATTTAAAATAAATATATTGAAAACAACAGAGATTGAGGACTTGTGCGTTTCAGTTTTGAGTTGTGACATTTAATGATTTCCTTTTGCGTATTTAATTAGTCATTTTGTACATTGATACTTGAGCATATCTGAATCCTGGCTTCATCCAGTAGGACAAAAATAATACTTCATTGGAATGGACTCAAGGGTTTCTCAAAGACTTTCCCTCACTACCCCCTTGGCATCAGTTAGCATCCCTAGTTCTTTTATCTCAGATGTCAGTTAAGGCCTGTGCGTGAGTGTCTGTGTGTAATATATTTTTGATAGTTGCAATGAAGGATTGAAAATGCCAGCCCTTAACTCTGTTTGCAACCTGTGAACTGGGAAGCACGGCAGACATTGCCTAGCGTTGACGGCCAGCCCCACCACCAAGAGTTATATGGCCTTGGGGGCAGATTGCTTAACCTTCCATCTGTTTCCTCCTCTGTAAAATGGGACTGATGGTGATGATAATGATATCATTCTTATAAGATGGGTGTAAGGCCGTTGTTCTCCCAGTGTGCTCCCCGGAAACTAGCAGCAGCAGCTGGGAACTGGACTGAAATGCAAATTCCCGGGCTCCACTCCAGACCTACTAAATTAGAAACTCTCTGCTTTAAGAAGACTTCCAGGTGAATCTGATGCAGGTTAGAATTTGAGAATCACTGTTGATAGGATTAAGGTGGTTTATATAAAGTATTAAAACAGTGCCTGGCACATGATAAGCAGTATATTAATGGATATTTTTAAAATTAGTGCAATATGATGTTTCCAAGATATAAAAAGTTTAATTCAGGCCACAAGAAGGATGCCCATATTCCTCCAACAAATAAATTCTGCTTAATCTTTTGTCCAAAGACTTTAACGCTGCCTGCCAAGCCCTTCACAATCTAGCCCCTGCCTTGCTTTCCTGTTCTTTATCTCCAGGTGAACCGCATCTCCAACCTTCTCAGTTCTCAGAAAGGGAATTGCTTTTTCATATCTCCGAGCTTTGCCCATTCTGTTCCCTCTGCCTGGAAATGTCACCCACCCCTTTTCTCCACTTTCTACACTTGCAATCTCCTGAACCCTTCAAAACCTCACTTGAGTGTCCAGCCTCATCTGTGGCACCCCCAGCCCTGCTCAGTCAGAGCCAGGCATTCTCTGGACCCAAACCTCCCTGCACATCCTGCTTGTAATATTTATCATAGGGTTTTGTAACTGTTTACTGTTCCATTTTCTCCCTTTGTATCTTAAACTCCCGGAGGACAAGGATTTTATTTTATTCAAATTTCTATTCATGCAGCTTAGCACTGGGGTTGCAAGTAGGCAGCCCAAGGGCTTGCGCCATAAACTTGGGGTATTTTTTTTCCACAAAGGTCCTTTAAGAATTTGAATTAGGTGAGAACATTTTTTGGGGGGGGCATGCCCTGTGGCTTGTGGGATCTTAGTTCCCCAAACAGGGATTGAACTCAGGCCCTCAGCAGTGAAAGCTCAGAGTCCTAAACCATTGGACGGCCAGGGAATTCCCAAGAACATTTTAAAATTGGAAGAGTTAATGGTTTTGTTTAATAGCTTTATTGAGGTATGATCTGCATACCGTAAAGTTCACCGTTAATACGTGGTAATTCAATGACTTCTAGTAAATTTATAAAGTTATGCAACCATCACCCCGGTCCACCCCAATATTTCCATCACTCCCCAAAAGTTTTCTCCTGTGCATTTGCAGTCAGTCACACTCCAATTTCCATCTCTTGGCAACCAATGATTTGTTGTCCATCTCTACAGATTTGCCTTTTCTAGAAAGTCACTTAAATGGAATCATACAATGTGTGGTCTTTTGCGCCTGGCTTCCTTCACTTAGCATAATGTTTATCCATGTTGTAGCATGTATAAGTAGTTCATCCCTTTTTACTGCCGAAGAGTATTCATCAGACAGATACACTAGATTTTCTTTATCCATTTACCAGGTAATGAACATTTCATTTATTTCCAGATATTTGCTATTATGGATAATGTTGCTGTGAATATTTACATAAACTCTTAATGGGGACATGCTGTCAGTTTTCTAGGGTATTGCAGGATGGGATTGTTGGGTCATGTTGTAACTCTATGTTTAACATTATAAGGAACTGACAAATTGTTTTCTGAAGTGACTGTACCACATTTTACGTTCCCACCAGCAATGCATGAGGGGTTTTTTTGTTTGTTTGTTTTTTGGAGTGAGGGGTTTTTTTTGTATTTTTTTTTTTGCGGTACGCGGGCCTCTCACTGCTGTGGCCTCTCCCGTTGCGGAGCACAGGCTCCGGACGCGCAGGCCCAGCGGCCATGGCTCACGGGCCCAGCCGCTCCGCGGCACGTGGGATCCTCCGGGACCGGAGTACGAACCCGCATCCCCTGTATTGGCAGGCGGACTCTCAACCACTGCGCCACCAGGGAAGCCCTGTATGAGCGTTCTTATTTCTCCTCATCCTTGCCAACACTTGGTATTATTAGACTTTAAATTATCTGTGTTCTAATAAATGTATGGTGGTATCTCACTGTAATTTTAATTTGCATTTCCCTAATGACTAGTGATGTTGATCATCTTTTAATGTTATTTTTAGCCACACAAATATCTTCTTTGGTGAAAGGTCTATTCAAATCTTTTGCCCATTTTTAACTGGGTTGTTTGTCTTACTGAGTTATAAGAATTTTTGATATATTTCAGATACACGTCCTTAATAAGATACATAATTTGCAAATATTTTCTCCCAGGCTGTGGCTTGTCTTTTCATACTTTAAATAATATCTTTGGAAGTGCCAAAGTTTTGAGTTGCAATGAATTACAATTTACCAGATTTTTCTTTTATGAATTGTGTTTTTGGTATCATATCTAAGAACTTTTTGCCTAAGCCAAAGTCACAATGATTTTTTTCCTGTGGTTTGTTTTTTCAGGTTTTATAGTTTTCAATTTAACATTTAAGTCTGTAATTGATTTTGAGTTAATTTTTATACATGATGTAAATTTTTTAATTTATTTATCTTTTGTGTATGGATACCCAATTGTCCCAGAACCATTTGTTAAAAAGAATATCTTTTCACAATTGAATTCCCTTGGCACCTTTGTTGAAAATCAATTTACCAAAAACATAAGGATTTTCTGGGCTTTCTATTCATCTCCATTGATATATGTCTGTCATTACACCACTGTGACACAGTCTCAACAACTATTATTTTATAATAAGTTTTGAAAATGAGTAAAATATTCCTCCAACTATGTTGTTGGTTTCCAAATTGTTTTGCTATTCTAGGTAATTTGCATTTCCATGTAAACCTTAGGATTGGCTTGTCAATTTCTACCCCCCCCCAAAAGTGATTTTGATTGGAATTGTATATATAAATCAGTTTGGGCAGAACTGCCATCTTAACAGTAGTGAGTCTTTCAATTCATGAAAATGGTATATATCCCCATTTATTTAGATCTTTTCAATTTTAGTGAGCAGTGTTTTACAATTTTTACCTCTTATACATCTTTTGTTACATTTATTTCTAAGTATTTTATTTTTAGTGCTATTGCAAATTACATTGTTTTCATTTTATTCTTAGAGCGTTCATTATCAGTAGAAATATTATTGGTTTTTGTATCCTCTGACATTCTCATTTATTAGTTCTAGTTGTTTTTTTAAGATTCACTAGTAGTCTGCAGATACAGGATCAAATAATTTGCAAATAAAGACAGTTTTATTTCTTCATTTCCAAACTGGATACCTTTAATTTCTTTTTTTTGTCTTCTTGACTGGCTAGAACTTCCAGTGTGATATTAAATAGAAGTGTTGAGAGTGGACATCCTTGCTTTGTTCTCAAACTTATGGAAAACACCTTTAGTCTTATTGCTAGTAAGTACGATGTTTGCTGTAGGTTTTTTCTTAGATTCTTTTTTATCTGTCTGAAGAAATTCCCTTTTATTTGGAGTTTGTTGAGAGTTTTATCATGAATGAGTGTTGAATTCTGACAAATGCTTTATCTGTATAAACATGACCAAGTATATTTTGGCCTTTATTATATTAATATGATGTATTGCATTAATTTTGAGAAGCCAAATCAACCGGGCATTCCCAAGATAAATCCCACTGGGTCATTTTTATATGTTACTGGATTTGATTTTTGTGTTTATGCTCATGTGGTATATTGTCATATCTTTGGCCTCAATGAACGTGGAAGTGGATCCATTTCCAGGGCCTCTAGATAAGAGCCTAGTCCGGCTAACACCTTAATTTGAGCCTTGTGAGACACTAAGCAGAGAACCCAGTCGAGTGTGCCTGGACTTCTCACCTATAGAACTCTGAATTCTAAGCTGCAAAGTTTGTGCTAATTTGTTACATAGCAACAGAAAACTAATACACCAACTTCCTCCAGTTTTCCTCTGCCATAGCTGGAAGTCCTGCCTCATGGCAGAGTTAATTTTGAAAAAAATCAAATAAAATCAAGATTTCTGGTTTCAAAAAAAAAAAAAGATTTCTGGTTTCTCTTGAAAAATGGGAAGACCTTGCAACTTGAGATTTGAATTTCTCACATGTCAAACCATCAGCAAGAGCTGGGTAGTGACTCTCCCCATCCTCCTTGTTAGTCAGGGTCTAGGTCCTCCAATTTATCTGCTCTCGCCCTTCACCCTAGACCTACATCTCCAATTATAGGCCTGGCCCGGGGGCATCTGAATCTGTAACACCCTTGATCAGCACATGCCCAACTTATAGTAAGTGTTCAGTAATTATTTGTTGAAGGAGTGAATCAAACCACAAAACAGGTGACATGTGGGGGAATTTTACATAAGAGCACATGAATGGACATTTGGGATGGCCAAGGCTGAGGACACCATACCCTCAGTGCACTTTGGAGGGGTCAAGGGCATGGCCCACAGAGCCTGTCCACCTGAAGGAGATTTCCTGGAAGTCCCATCAACTTTCACTTACATCTCATTGGCCAAAAGTGTGTCATGTTACCACCCCTAGTTCCAAAGTAGGCTAGGAAATGTGGTTTTCAGCTTGTCACATGTCACCCCAGCCTCAACAAGGATGTCAGGGCTCTGACAGGAGAAAAGAAGAGGATGGATATTGGGTTAGTGACCAGGCAGTTTCAACACCCAGATCATAGAAAAGAACAAGACCAGCACCCCAGAAGCTTTCTTATGCCCCTTCCCTGTCAGCATTCCCCCCAAGGGTGTTTCCCCTTTTTCAACTTCATGTAAATGGAATCATACAGGGAATTCCCTGGCGGGTGGTCCAGTGGTTAGGACTCCATGCTTTCACTGCCGAGGACACGGGTTCAATCCCTGGTTGGGAAACTAAGATCCCACAAGCTGCGCGGTACAGCCAAGAAACAAAATAAAATAAAATAAAACAAAATTTAAAAAAATGGAATCATACAGAGTGTGTTCTTTTGTGTCTAGCTTCTTTCACTTGCAGCGTAAACACTAAAAAAAAAAAAAAAAACCCATATCAAAGTAGCTTGAGTTTTCTACCAAAAGACTTATTAATTAGCCTTGAGGAAATCAAGACTATCAGTGATGGAATTAATCCACCTCTCTTCCTTGAGTCGCTTATCATTAACTACGCATTTGCCCTTCAACCATGGACACTCAAGAGAAATGACCACTGGGAATAATAAGTATTCTTTCCCATGGGAGAGATTCAAAATATTTAAAAATCAGAGCCACGTGACCACTAAATGTTTGGACACAGAATGGATGGCCCTAGTGTTGTCCAGAGAAGGGTCTTCAGGCCCCCACAAGGCCAGGCCTTAGCCCTCAGTTGCTGGACTGTGAGAAGGTCTTGGGCAGGGCCGGTGAGTTCCTCAGGGAGGAGCCGGGATGACCAAGGCCGCAGGACTCCGAGGCTCCAGGCAGCAGCTATGTATCGGTCAGTGCAGAGTAAGCTCAGTGTTTCCACGTCAGCACGGAGTGCTGGCTGAAGGTTAACACTGGTCTTTGCCCAAACAGTGTGAAGGTTGGGCATCCTCTGGTGAAACTGTGGCCACCAGGTATTCAGGCATCAGAGGGAATCACTGCAGCTAAAAAGCAGTGTCTGTCTTCACGAAGGTGAGACTGGTCTGTCCCCACACACACACGCGAGGAGACAGGACACTTGGCAGTGCGGACCCTGGCCCTGGAGTTGGCATCTGATAACTGAACGGAGCCATGCTGAACCATCATGGATGTCAAAATGGCGGGCGCTTATTTCCTTAGGGCAGCCTTGCAAATAATGCTTTCCTCATTCCCAACTCACAATTCTATTTAGCTGTCCCACCCCGCTTCCAAATTTAGGAGTGTTACACTTCATATGAAAATAAAAAATAAAAGCAAATAGGGAAAGTTGGTTCAGGACTCAAGATCACTCTCCCAGAAATAGTAGCCCTAGATTCACTTCAACCCCCGCTCCCTTGCCTGCCTTGACTATAAAGACCAGCAAAATGAATTGCTCACTTCCCAGCCTCCCTTGCTTTTGCTTTTCTGATACAAAGGGACAGCTGCAGCTGACTCTGGCCTTCTCCTTTCTTCCTGCCCCAACTGTGGGCGTGATGCCCGGAACAAGAGCTGCCATCTTGCAACCATGAAGGAGAGGCCAAGAGAATCACAGTGATGCTGGCTCTGGACCTCATGAGCTGCTGAACAAATGCTAACAGCTGCCTGCTCCAGACTTTTTGTGCTGTGCAAAAATTGAAAACTCTGTTTGTCCTTTATGCTTACTTATAGCAGAAAGCATTCCTAACTGATACAACTAGTATAAACCATTACTTGTCGTGTATAGGCAAAAAAAAGGACGGAGGGCCACTGAGGATTTTCCAAGTTTAGTTACTACATCGGAAAGTAGCTGTGGACACTTATTCTCAAAAGCAAGGCGGTATCAAATCCCACTAGGGTCAGGTCAAAACACATAAAGGTCAGCTTGAAGGGACTTTCACTAGCCAAGGAGGGGACAATGTGAACATCAAAAAACACTGACTACAATGCATTAAAATGAGTTAAAAATAGATAAAGGGAAATAACCAAGCATTTATTCTGCCTTCCTTGTTTGAACTGTATTTCAAAGAAACCAAAGAAATGATCAGGAGTTCTTAATAGAAGAATTACGACCGATAAAGACAGAAAGACTAGTAGAATCAGAAAACCACCACTTGGGAACACCTGATGAAATAAAGAATCTAGCCAATGATCATTAATAACTATTAGGTAAAAGGTTGACAGGGAACTTTGGATGGACCATGCTGATAACGCCTGAGCCCACATTGATCAATTTTCACATCTCTAAAAATGGGACGATCAGCCTCATGATGTAATACATCAGATAGTACACAGCATCTCCTATGAAGTTTTCAAGCCAAGAAAAAAAGAAAATCTAATCCAGTTTACAGGAACTAGAAGAACAAGTTAAATGACACCAGCAGGAAACTACCAGCCAAATCCATATGTAGGATATTCTAATGAATGAATGACTCATTTCTCCCCCTCCTCAGGGAATGGCGTAAAAAAAACGGGGAAGGGGGAAAAACCATTACAGAATAAAAGAGACTTAAGAGTCCTTTCAATCATATACTATGGGTAGTTCTTGTTTGGATCCTGATTTGAATGAAACAACTGAAAAAGTATTGAGTTAATTAGGAAAATATGGTATGTTCTAGGTATTATATCACATGATAATGGCATTGTGGTTATGAATTTTGAAAAAGTTCTTCCCTGATAGAATACTTACTGAAATATTTACGGATGAAATGAAATGATGCCTGGAGTTTGCTTTAAAATATTCCAGCAAAAGCCAAACAAATATTGTGTGTGGTGAGGTGGGGAGAGGGTACAGAGGAAACAGAATCAGTTGAGCCACAAAGGGGTTCACTGTATTTTTTCCTCCACTTTTACCTATAACATTTTGTATAAACTGTTTTTTGAAATTATTACTTTAATTGGATTTTCCTGCATTCTAGATGTTAATAGCAACAAAAATGAGAAAGCAATTTAAAAAAAGAAAATCCTGTCAAAGTCCCTGAATTGTTTCCTTCCTTCATGGTGTTATTTTCATAAAAGTGAAAATAAACGATACAATCACAAAACGAGAATATAAAACAATGTCATGTGTCTGTACTTTTTTTTTTTTTTGGCGGTACGCAGGCCTCTTACTGTTGTGGCCTCTCCCGTTGCGGAGCACAGGCTCCAGACGCGCAGGCTCAGTGGCCATGGCTCACGGGCCCAGCCGCTCCGCGGCAGGTGGGATCCTCCCAGACCGGGTCACGAACCCACGTCCCCTGTATCGGCAGGCGGACTCTCAACCACTGCGCCACCAGGGAAGCCCCCACGTGTCTGTACTTTAAAGCACAGTGTTTCAGGGGTACTTTAGAGATGCTAGTCCTACCCAACACCTGTGGGCCTCCCCAGGATGGTTCCCATATGTTCTCGGATGTTCCCAAGAGAACTTTGCTTTTGTCACTGACCTCTAATAACTTGTCTGTTCTCTTCCACCAGACTGTGAGCCATCCTCCTGCCCTCCCATTCTCAGTCAAGGACCAAAAATCACTTCCTATTATTCTCTCTAATAGGCTAATATTAACATGTAGTAGGTGCTCAATAAATATTTGGGGAATATATGAACAGAACCCAATCCTCTACGTTTGACACCTGTGGAGTCTGACACACCAAGGGTTGAAGTTTCTAGGCTGAGACTGCAATGTTTCAGAATCAGAACCATTCCTGAGAACTTATACCTTCTGGTTCCAACCCAGGGCTACTTCTGAATCTCATTTTTGATTCCAGAAGTCTTCCTCTTTATGGGAGGAGCCTTCCTCTACCAGGGTCCAATGTGCCATTTCCAGTGCTCTCCCAACCCAATTCTCATAATAAATTCATAGTGTTCTATGCCATGACACTTTTGTATCTTTCCAGAAGACATTACCCAAATTTGTTTTAGGCAGGAGAGATTATAAGTAATTATATAACACAGATAACAAGGTTTTGCTTCTAATAATAATGACAATACGTGAAATCCTTAGCACTCATGTTTCCAGAACTATGAACTCTTCCTTTATTTCTCCTCCAGCTGAGTCAAGAAAAGGAAACCAGGAAATATCTTTAATGTTTCTTAAGTCTGGGCCCCAAAGTCATGGGCATACATTGTGGCATGCAGGGCAATCCACTCCTAACTGAAACTGACCTTGGTTTTCTCTGAGCCTTGCTGACCACTCTGAGCCAGCCTTTGGCCAGAGGTTCATACTCAAGGAGTCCATGCAGCCTACCTTCAGGAAAGACCTTTCTTTTTTCTGATACTCCCCAGAGTTACAAACCACAGTGATGGAAAGCCAACTAGACATTCATTTCCCAGGTTCATTGCTTATTCAATGTCCCTCAGGTCTTAGCTTCAATGTCACAACCTCTGACCTCTCCACCCCCAAACTGGATTGTGTGGCCTTCTTTGTGTTTCCATAGCAAGTCACAGGTCCTGTGACATGGCTCTTCCAACACACTTTTATAGTTTTCTCTTACCTTCACTGTAGCTAACAAGCTCCGCCAAGGTAGGGACTGTCTTTCATCACTGTTTCCCCAGTGCCTTGCACATGGTAACTCCTCCATAAACACTTGCTTTGTGAATATACAAGTAATCGAATGAATGGCTTTCAAGAGTCAAATGTCCAGTAATTGAGACTCTAAATTTAAACCATCTTGCTTGTTAAGGCATTCAAGAAACACCTTTTGTCCTCAAAGTTTGACTTAAAAGAATAATGCTGAAATGGGAGGCACCACCTAGTCCTCAGAAAATGATTGAAAGATTGGATAGGAGAAGTGGGATGAGTTTTGCAGGCACCCACCATGTCTCTCTATTTTCCTTCTCTCTCTTGCTCTCGAGCCACCACCTCTGGAATGACCAGCTGAGGTTTTACTTGTCCTCCTCTTCTAGTCCTTCGTTCTGCCCCTCTGAATAGAGAAAAGTTGGGGATGTGGATAGTGCTGGAAGGGACAAAGACAGCTGGCAAGAGCTGAGTCCTCCTTTCTGACACTTACACACTCGCTTACGGCGCACGGGGACTTGACTCAGCCAGAAGATGACTAAACCCTGGGCCCCAGTCGGTACTCAGGGCCCCTCCCAACAGAGGCCCCTGTGCCTGGACCTGGTTAATTAGTAGATCTCAATCTGTAATAAGGAGGATGGGTGTGGGTTATTCATGATACTCCCCATGCTTCCTAAATAGTAAACTCAGCTATTCGAGGTAAATGGAGTATGTATGTGAACTGAGAGCCGAGAGAAGGGCCAGAAAGTACCCAGATGCAAACTGAAAGTGCAAACAGCCTTGTTTCTTTTACCATCAGTGAGCAATATCTAACTCTACATGCAATCAACCAAAAGGGCCTAATTCAGATTTCAGGGGCCAATCATGGTTGTAAACTAGGTAGAAAAAGTCACTAGCTTAAACCAACTGAGGTTTAATGAACATGGAACATACTGTCCCCAAATGTCTATAAACTCAGGACTAAACAGTTTAAATAATTTATATTAAAAAAGGAATATAACAAATATTTTAATATTTATATTAAAAAAAGGATTCACTCATTGTTAGTTCTGGGAGGAAAAAAACAGTTTCATTATCACTGTCATCCAATATTCGACACCCATAATAGCCTGCCCCAGCTGAAAGGCCATTTAAAAAAAGGAGAAAGAGTAGAGACTCTTGGGCCTAAGACCATGTTCAGGGCTCAGAGCCAGCTACCCAATCATCCTAAACACTGCAAACATGAAAACTCTAAGCCATGTCTCGACCTCAAGGAGGTTACTGATCCTTTGCAGCCAAGGTGTCATAGAATAAATGCCAATACACAGTGTAAACTGCAAGAGCATTGCTTTCATATCCACCAGTATTTCAATTCCATGAGGGCAAGGACCTCATGTATTTTGTTCACCACTGTAGCTCCAGCATCTTGTACTGGTACACAGCACAGAGTAAGAGCTCAGTAAATATTTGCCAAATAAATGAACCAATGGGGATACTGTGTCACATGTACTTGGGGAAAGAAAACTGAGAAACAGAGAAGTGAACTGATTTACTTAAGTTGGTCCATATGACCCATCACAGTTAGCTGCTTATAAGACATAGCCAAATGTCTGTCCTGGTGTTCCTCTAATATTTTCTGGAAGGTTGGAAAATATAGAAACATAATTAAATGACTTATACATGTAGAACTAAAAACTTGACTTGTGTCTAAAAAGCAGTATCTACTATTCACAAAATTATAAACATGAAGAACCTTTCTGAGGAGGAGTAGAAGCATGGGTAGAGCATGGATTTTGTTGTCTTCAACAGTGAAATGACAGCCTCCAAGTCCTTTTTTTGTTATACTATGCTGTCTTTTTGCTCTGAAAGCCATAGGATAGATCAGTAAATTTTCTTATATTAGTAGAGGACATAACAAGGAATTTATATAGGTCAGAGAATATTTAAAATCCCAAACAGAAGAGCTGCTAATGAATTTAGTTTAGGGTGTCTTGCCACCAGAAAAAATGATAGACCTTTCCTAAACACCTCTGGCTGTTTGCTCATCAAGAAAAATCACACATTTCCTCTCTGTAAAAAGTGTCAAAGGAAAAAAAAAAAGACTGCAGTTTCACTCCTGATGGGCTGAAGACTGGGACTGTCTTTAAATTCAATATATATTACAATAACCCCAGAGAACCATGGGAAAGCTTCACTCGGAGAAGGTGCTGAGGTCAATGTCTTTGTGTTGCACGTCAGGGGAATGTCACAGGATGCAGGTTGAAATGCTGAGGCCTGGGCACAGCATTCTCACCCATGAGACCAAAAAAAAAAAAAAAGTTTGCCTGCGTTTTTTTCTTTTTTTTTTAATACTTTATTTACAATGTTGTGCTAGTTTCAGTTGTACAGCAAAGTGATTCAGATTCTTTTCCATTACAGGTTATTATAAGATATTGAATATAGTTTCCCTATGCTACACAGTAGGTCCTTGCTGTTTATCCATTTTATATATAGTAGTGTCTGTTAATCCCAAACTCCATTTCTTTTGTTTTTAATGTTACTTATGATGATGACTTCACCCCCAATTACTGTCTCTGCTGCAGGAACTCCTATTAGGCCTTTTACAAGCCTCCAGGTGAAACTCCTGATCTGTATTTTTATCATATTGTAGGACGGCCTGCATTGCAAATCCCACTGGCTTTTCTATGTGGGTGAATTCCTGAGTTAAGTCAGTTGTGAATGTATGGGTTTGAAGAAGCCTTTAAAGAAGCCTCAGTCTGATTATGTGACTTGAGATCCTGTCAGTCCCTTGCTCTGAACAGCAAACAAGGGAAGCTGCAGACGCCGACTTTGAATCTTGGATGGGCTACTTTATTGCCATCCAAGCATGGTCAAGGCCTCAGGTTGGCGTTGGTATTCTGGAATAACAACACCTGCCTCAAAGGGTAGTTGATGTAAGGATTAAATGAGTGAACTCATGAAGAATGCTTAGAAGGTGCTGCCAGTGTTAGCTGTACTTGCACTAGGAAGCGAGTTCTAACACCTCTGGAGCAGCAGTTCTGATGCCAAAACGTAGTGTCCAATTCCAGACTTTGTGTGAAATCTACCCCAACACAAAGAGATTAAACTCAAAGGTGCAATGGATCATGGGGCTGCAGCTATTTTGGCAGTAGCCCTTAACATTTAAAATGCTTATCTCTCCATAACCAAGATCAGGATGACAGCGTGGTCAGATAAGGCCCTCTTCTGAGTCACAGACTTGTCACTGTATTATCACATGGAGGAAGGAGCTACGGAGCTCCCTGAGCCTCTTTTATAAGGGCACTAATCCCACTCATGAGGGCTCCACCCTCACGATCTAATCACCTCCCCAAGGTCCCACCTACTAATACCATCACATTGGGCATTATGAGTTCAACATGGGAATTTTGAGGGGACATGAACATTCAGACATAGCAGCAGGGACTTTGTTTTGAGTTGTCTTTGGCCAGAACCCTGGGGAGTTCACCCTACAAAGGATCAGGTATGAGGTTATAGAGGACACAGTCTTTACCCTGGTTGGCCCCAAGTGCATGGCCTGGAGAGGCTACTTATTATTTCCTTTTTTGAGGGCACAGAGCATAATTAGGGACAGATATCATACTGTGGGCACCCAGAGGGCCAGGGGGAATACTGAAACCTTGCCTTTCTTCCTTTCCTTCCTCCCCTACTTCCTTCCTCTTCACCTCCCCTCCTTTGCTCGTTCATTCAACAAATATTCCTTGGCTGTTAGACACTGCAGCATGTAGTGTTGAGGTTCATCTATGAACAGGACAGACCCTGCCCTGCCCTCCGGAGCCTGCCACTTAGCAAGAAGAGAAGCTTTCTTCAAATGGCCCCACCAATACCTACACAATGATAGCTCTGATAAGTGCTATAACATGAGGTACCAGGGTCCAGGAGACCTAATCTGGGTGTCAAGGAGGGTTTCCGTAGGAAGTGACGTTTAAACTAAGTGTGAATGATGGGTAGGAGCTGTTCAGACAAGGCAAAAGAGAAATCCAGGCAGGAGACACAGCTTGGGGAAAGGCCCTGAGGTGGGAAAATGTGCTGGCATGGTCTCTTGTGCAGAGGAAGAGGCCCTTCATAAACTTTGTTGAACGGATGAATGAAGCTCTCAGTTCACAGTGTATTTGAAGGGATGTTTACTTAAGAGAATAGAAACCCAACCAATAACACTTACCAATAACACCCAAAGACCCCTCCATGGCCCTCAGTTTACCAATCCCTATCAACAGGATCCTTCAGCATCACTTGGAGTCTCCTCTACCTCACTCCATGGGATGGCCCAGCCTGTAGTCACCCAGACATCCCAGTCACTCTGACTGGAGTGGACAGTGCTCTGCCTTCCTGGCACAGGCCAAGCTCCTGGCATGGTCAGCTTCATCTCCCTGCAATGCTAGGTAGGTCCTCCTCAGCTGCCTGGGAGGGTCTTCTGCTCTGGCTTCAACCTCAGCTTTGTGCACCGTGACAGCTCAGCCCTGTCACCCCCTGAGTCTCATCACAAAAGGACACGCCCTCTCCTCCTGCAGGGCTCTGTGGACCTGGAAGCTTCTCTGTATGATTGTTGCTAAGGGTCACTTGGTAGCCAATGACCAAGAGCCAGCCAACTCTCCCAGCGAATTTCTGGAAGGCCATCAGGGACTCACATTTTGGCAGGAGGCTGGAGAATCAATCTCAGAGCTCTGGCGGGCTTGGCAACAGAAGTGGTATGGCCTGTGTGCTGCTGCTATGATGAGTGTGACCTCTATCTGCCCTGGCCTCACTGCATTCCTCACGCCCTCATTAGTCTCTGGAAAGACTGGCCTGGGCAGTGAAAAGGTCTTCCCCTTTGAAATGTAAATGGGTGCAGCCACTCTGGAAAACAGTATGGAGCTTCCTTAAAAAACTAAAAATAGACTTTCCATATGATTCAGCAATTCCACTCCTGGGCATATACCCAGAAAAGATGAAAACTCTAATTGGAAAAGACACATACACCCCAATGTTTATTGCAGCACTATTTACAATATCCAAGACATGGAAGCAACCCAAGTGTCCATCGACAGATAAATGGATAAAGAAGATGTGGTCCATGTATACAACGGAATATTACTCAGCCATAAAAAAGAACAAAATTTTGCCATTTGCAGCAACACAGATGGACCTAGAGATGATCATATTAGTCAGAGAAAGACGAATATCATATGATATCACTTACACGTGGAATCTAAAAAATAATACAAATGAACCCATTTACAAAACAGAAACAGACTCACAGACATAGAAAACAAACTTATGGTTACCAAAGGGGAAAGGGGATGGGGAAGGAATAAATTAGGAGTTTGGGATTAACAGATACACACTACTATATATAAAATAGATAAGCAACAAGGATTTACTGTATAACACAGAGAACAATATTCAATATCTTATAATAACCTATAATGGAAAATAATCTGAAAAATATATATAGATATAACTGAATCACTTTGCTGTACACCAGAAACACAATATTGTAAATCACCTATACTTCTATTAAAAAAAAAAATCTTCTCCTTTAACTTCCAACTCCAAGGCCACACAGAAAGAGAAGGCCCCAGAAGTGACTGGGGTAAATTAAGACAGGAAGTTGGATGCGAGACAGCCTGAACTATGACCTATGTCTTATTTCTTCAGCCACCATCTAATGACTGCTTGATCTGAGCCAAACCCTGCAGCAGGCATTGGAGACGCAGAGGCGAATACGACACAGAACCTTTTCTCCTGGAGGCTGCCTTTACTCGGAGATGGGAAACACATCAGCAGTATAAGTGCTGGAAGGGCCTCAGAGCATGCCTCTGCCAGATGCATAAAGGGAGGGGTGGTTAGCTCTGCATGGGGAGGGCAGGGGGTGGTTGATAAAGCTTGATGGTAGAAGTAATATGGGAGCTATGGCTTGAAGGAGGGTTGTTTGGCTGGTAGGCAGCTTGAAGGCATGTTTGGGCAGGAGATGAGAACATTCCAGGCAGGGAGAATAGCAGATGCCAACGCTTGGAGGTGTGAAGTGGGCACAAAGTTTAGGGAGTTGTAAGTCATTAGCTTTGGTTGGAATCCCCAGTTTGAATGAATTTTGGCAAAAAAAAATGAAAGTTGCTCAGATAGGGCTGGGACACGGCTGAGACTTTGGTTTCATTCTCTAGACTGATGCTGTCTACTATGCAGCCACTAACCATACGTGGCAACTTCAGTTTCAGTTGGTTGAAATAAAATACAAGTAAAAATTCAATTCGTCAGACACACTCCCCACATTTCACTCACCCGCTCAGTCGCCACATGTGGTTAGGGGTTACCGTACTGGACAATGTAGATACAGAACATCTCCTGCATCACAGAAAGTTCTATTGAACAGTGCTGTTCTAGGCTGCGGGAAGCACCGGAGGATATTAAGCAAGCAAATGACATCATCATATTTCACGGAGCCCTCCCTGTGGCCACTTGGGGATGGATAAGAAGGAAGCATAACATGGGACTTCCCTGGCGGTCCAGTGGTTAGGACTCCACACTTCCACTGCAGGAGGCACAGGCTCGATCCCTGGTTGGGGAACTAAGATCCTGCGTGCCACGTGGGGCACCCCTACCCAATAAAAGGGAGCATAACAGAAGGCTCGAGGTGACTTAGAAGACTACTGCAACAGTCTAGTCAAGAGGCTGCTGTCGCACCAGAGGAACTGTCCCTTTTGCCCGGAACTTGCTATTATCCAAAGCTGAGCAGGGAATTATTCAGACTGACTAATGTTTCACCTCAGCCCTCACACCCCAGCTTCAGAGACGGGAGTCCCAGACGATCATAAACTAGCCAATCTGGGCAGCTGGCCCAGTGGAAGTGGATCTCATTTTATCTCCAGTAGGTCCTGCGGCTTGTTATGTAAACCTAGGGTGTGTCCACAAGACACAAGGAGCCTCAATTTAGGAGTCACACGCCCACAACGCTTCTCACTCACTCACACCAAGTGGATGGAGAAAACTTGAGTTTTGCCACCATGAAAGAAGTCAGGTCAGCTGTTCAACCGAATCCCTTTAACACCAAAGCAGCCAGAAGTTGGGAGGTTAAGAAGTTAGGAATAGGAGATTCCCTGGCGGTTAGGACACTGGGCTTCCACTGCCGAGGGCACGGGTTCAATCCCTGGTCAGGGAATTAAGATCCTACAAGCCACGCGGCGCAGCCAAAGGAGAAAAAAAAAAAGAAGGCAAAAATAGCCTATGAACCCTGATAAACACACAAGGAGCTCTGTTCGGTCTCCCTAAGCTGTTTGCAGTTGCCAAGGCGGGTGTGGGAATGTGGACCCAGCCTTGCTCTGAGTATAATTAATGACAATGTGCCCCCTGTACCACTGACTCAGATGGAGCACCTGACGAGAGAGTCGGCTGGAGGCTTCTGTGTTCTGAGGGCGTGGATGCGCCCGCATGAGCTGCGCTGGAGTGTGTGAACATCACCCTCCTGCTCCTGGCTGAGTCAGAGGCAGATCTGGAGTCAGAAGCCCTGGTCCAGGGCCTACCCTTGCCAATCAGCTCAAAACAGCCTTGTTAAAAATGCTCCTCCCACAGACCCACAGCTCTCACTAGAAGCCAGGTCCTGTCCTAAAGCCCCAGAGGTATTAATTCATTTAATCCTCAAACCAACTCATGAAGCCGGTGCTATTATTATCCATTCTTGACAGATCGGGAAACCAAGGCACAGAAGTTAAGCCGCTTGCCCCAGCTCACATAACTACCGGTACTCAACCCAGCCCCTGGCTCCTACGCCTGCACACTAGGCACTACTGAGACAAAGAGTGTGGACCAAAGCGACACAGAACCCGCCAACACCAGTTGAGTGCCAGGTGCTTGTCATTAGAGCTCAGATTGCCTTGATGATGGTGATCCTGCAGGGGTCCATGAGCTCCTTTGAGGAGGGGCTGGCACAAGTACCCCAAGCCCACCCCAAGTCCACATGCCTTATTACTACTCCAACAAGGAGATCTTGCTGCGCCCCTACCTGGACGCCTCCACGATAAGACGCCCATCCTGGCGCCTCCCATTTCCTCCCAGGAAGTGTCACAAGCATCCACGGCACCTCCCGGCGAGAAACACCTCTTTGAGAAGCAGTCGTAGCGCATGGGATGCTGGTACGGAGATGGCAATGCACACCTGCAAGCCTTCCCGCCCAGCCCAGCGCTGCCTGCCCTTGCCCCTCCCACACAGTTCCCACTGCAGCCAGCTAGGCCCGCCCCTGTTTCCTCACGGCGGCAGTGGTGGGCCAGCATGGGCGTGGCTGAGAACGGCTTCGATTCCTGAACACACCCAGGGGGCAACTGCTTCAGAGGACCAAGTTCACCTGAAAGACATCACCAACCAAACTCTAGCCCTGGGGTCAAGGTAGTGATTTGAGAGTGCAGTATCTGCAGACCTTATCTATTTCTGTTTTCCTGTTGGGTGAAACCAGCAACATGAGTAGGAATTTACATGTAATAAAAATCCTGGGGTATCTTTGGCTTCAGGTCAAGCTTGATCCAGGGGCTAAAAGAGGGTCATTAGAATTTGTTTTCTCTTGGTCTCTCATCTCTGCCATCCATTTGTGGCTCCATTCTTGACCTCCGTGTTGTGGCTCTCTCCATATTGAAGCCTAGATGTCTGCAGAATGACTAACTTCAGGGTTTCACTCAGTGGAAAAGACTTAACGCTCTTCCAGGGGCTTCTACAAAAATTCCCAAGGTTCGCTCTGATTCGACTGGCTTAGGATGTGTGCCTGCCCTCGAACCAATCATTGTTGCCAGGTGGGAGTGGGGATGAGCTCTACTCCTGGAGAATGAAGACAGGACAGATCCTCAAACAAAAATCAGAGGTCCTACTAGACAAAGGGGAATGGATGCTGAGTATTCAAACCACAGATGGATGTCCAGCACAGGTAGATGAAGAAATTATCCGCAGTGAAATCTGGAGCAGTGAAGTGAGGCCTGAAGGGCCACACAGCAAGAAAGCAGCAGAGTGGGAGGTTTTTAAACCCAGTCCTTCCATCTTTAAAATCCACTCTGTACAAGTGACATCACCAACCCTGGGTGTCTCAATTGTGGCTAAAATGTCAATGGGAGATTCAGAGGTTTTGCCATGTTGTGTACATTTAGAGACTGTCCTTGGGGATCCTTTTTAATTTATGGCAAAGCCTTTCTTTCCTATGCATTTTTCCACCTCTTTAGCCCTGGTCTTGCCTCTGCTGGGTTACAGCAGCAGCCTTCTGGCTCTCACCTTGCCTCTAGCTCTAAGATCCTTCCTACCCGCTGCAGGGAACGATCTTTCCCCACCCAGAGCTCTTCAACACAGCGCACCCCTCGGGAGCAGCCCTGCCAGCCTCGGCAGGCCTTTCCCCTGCCACATCCTCCTCACCCTCTGCTTCCAGCCCAGGAAGATGCCGACTTCCCCCATTCCACGGCATCTTTACCCGAGGCTGCACCTCAACTGAATTACCCCTTTAAGAATAAGGAACCAGGGCTTCCCTGGTGGCGCAGTGGTTGAGAGTCTGCCTGCCGATGCAGGGGATGCGGGTTCGTGCCCCGGTCCGGGAAGATCCCACATGCTGTGGAGCGGCTGGGCCCGTGAGCCATGGCCGCTGAGCCTGCGCGTCCGGAGCCTGTGCTCCGCAACGGGAGAGGCCACAACAGTGAGGGGCCCGCGTACCGAAAAAAAAAAAAAAAAGAGTAAGGAACCACGTAAAGTGGGGAGATAGGATTCTTACCATTTCCAAAACTGCTCCAGGCTGTACAGCATCCAGCCTTCGGCAGTGTCCTCTGCCCACAGCATTCCTCCACCACCTGCTCCCTGGGCTGACTTGGATTGTTCCTTCACATCACAACTTGGATCTCACCTCCCCCTCTTAGGAGCATCTCAGTTTCCTTGTGGGGAATCCACCATAGTATGTGGTCTTTGTAGGACAGTAACTCCAGTGGAGCCCCACCTCCCACAAATGTGAGAGGCTGATTCCGTCCTGTGATCATCTCCACATGGCCAGGGACAGATGTGTGACCTAGGCTTGGCTACTGCCATGCTTTCTTCTGGAACACAGCAGATGGAAGACATGGCTGGAGGTTTTTTATCCTATCAGCACTGACCACAGTCTTCTGCTCTTAGACCCTTCTTATATAGTTGCTTCTTCTTAGCCCCTCCAGCTTGAGCTGCCGTCTTTCCTACCTGTTTCCAAGCTGGTTCTATAAACTTCTTGTAATTCTGTGGCTTATTCTCCTTTCAATAAATTCAGCTTTGCTGCTGTGAGACAAAATCTGTTTCTGTTGCAGGCAATCAAACGTCCTTGACTGACACACTTTATTTCTTTCCATCTCTCTTCACTGTGTCCCCCCATGCCCCTTCCAGCCCCTGGCACAGAGGAGGCACCAAAGAGCTGTTGCATGAACAGCTTATGAACTGGTCCCTGTGGACCACATCCCTTTCTCCAGGCCTCCAACAGCTGCCATCCCTATCTCACACCACAGCAAGGCCAACTCGGTCACATGGCAGCACCTGGGTCCCCTACCTCTCTGTCCCATGCCTGCTGCACAGTGAGGACCTTGCCCTCCTCCCAAACAGTGCTTCATCCCATTCAGAGGTAGAAGCTGCTTTCCTTTTAGATCAGTTCCCATAAGGCCAGTGCCTTTCTGCTCGGCTGACTATCCTGTTTCTCAAATTCTCCTTCCGCGTCATTTATCAATAATTTAAAAGCATGTTGGGTGCAGTCCACATTGGATGGCTCTACAATCATCTCAGTGTCCTGTAGTTCAGTAACAAATGGTCAAGGTCCCATGTTTTTTCACTCTATTCTGATTTGGGATTTAGTTACTTTTAGTAAACAGCCAAATTCCAGCAGAAAATATGAAATTTTATCTAGCTACAGATAGAAATTCACCTGGCATATGGATTTCATTCTAGGACCGACAAAACTTCTGAACTTTCGGAACCAATCTTCCAAAATGAGATCCAGAGGGGCAGAGTCAAGATGGCAGTGTAGGAAGACACAGAGTTCGCATCTCCCCACAACTAGGGCAGCTGACGGAAGCTGGTGGGGGACCTTGACACCCAAGGAGATGGGGGGAGCCCCCAAGCCACCGGGTAGGATGTTGCGGGGACTGAGGGGGGAGAAGTGGAGGCCGGACAGGACCAGTGCCCCTGAGGGGTGGCTGGGAGGGGGAGGGGTTCCCACACCTGGGGGAACCCTTGGGGGCTCGTATCAGGGGGAATCACGCCTAGCGTTTACCCTGCCCATTCGGCCCGGGAAGGCTGCCTGGCTCTCCAGCAGAGTCCTACACCCTCAGAGACCCCCTCTGGGCCACGTGGGTCCTGGGAGTGTAGGAGGGAGGCCAGGGGAGAACAGGAGAGGCAGGTGGGAGGAGCAGCAGAGGCGCAGAGGGTGTTTGCCCCACCCACTTGGGCCCAGGAAGCCTGCTGGGCTTCCACGCTGGGTCCCCCACCCTCCGGGACCAGAGGCATGCCTGGGCCCCTTCTGTTGAGCCTAAGCCCCACCTCCCACGCCCCCTAGGGCCTTTTCCTGTCCTGTGGGTCCTAAGCATAGGCCCTGCCCACTGCCTAAACCCCGCCCCTGCCTAGGCCCCGCCCCCCACAGCCAAGGCCTTTTCCGCCGTTTTTTTTTTTTTCCTCTTTTTTACTATTCTGATTCTGGTTTACCTTCCGGTTGTTATTTCGTCTGTATTTTTATATTCTTTCTAACATATCTGTTAGTTTCCTAGTCTAATTTTATTTTTTACTCTTTGTTATTGTTCTGCTCTTTTTCTTCTTTTTTCTTTTTTTGCCACCCCGTGCAGCTTGCATGAGCTTGGCTCAACGAGCCAGAGATCGGGCCAAAGCTCCTGCAGTGGGAGCTCAAAGTCTGAACCACCAGACTAACAGAGAACCTCAGACCCCAGGGAATATTCATCAGAGTGAGGTCTCCCGGAGGTCCTCATCTCAGCACCAAGACCCAGCTCTACCCAAGAGCCTACAAACTCCACTGCTGGAAACCTCAGACCAAACAACCAGTAAGACAATCCAACCCATCAAGAAAAAAAAAAATTGAGACAGCAAAACAATATGTCACAGATGAAGGAGCAAGGTAAAAACCTACAAGGCCAAACAAATGAATAGGAAGTAGGCAATCTACATCAAAAGGAATTTAGGGTAATAATAGTAAAGATGATCCAGAATCTTGGAAATAGAATGGAGGCACAGACTGAGAAAATACAAGAAATGTTTAACAAAGATCTAGAATAACTAAAGAACAAACAAACAGAGATAAACAACACAATAACTGAAATGCAAAATACACAAGAAGGAATCAGTAACAGAATAACTGAGGCAGAAGAACGAATAAGTGAGCTGGAAGACAGAATGGTGGAAATAACTGACGAGGAGCAGAATAAGGAAAAAAGAATGAAAAGAATTGAAGACAATCTCAGAGATCTCTGGGACAATACTAAACACACCAACATTTAAATTATAGGGGTCCCAGAAGAAAAGAAAAAGAAAGGGACTGAGAAAATATTTGAAGAGAGTATAGTGGAAAACTTCCCTAACATGGGAAAGGAAATAGTTACCCAAGTCCAGGAAATGCAAAGAGTCCCATACAGGATAAACCCTAGGAGAGACACACCATGACACATATTAATCAAACTAACAAAAATTAAATTCAAAGAAAAAATATTAAAAGCAGCAAGCGAAAAGCAACAAATAACATACAAAGGAATCTCCATAAGGTTATCAGCTGATTTTTCAGCAGAAACTCTGCAGGCCAGAAAGGAGTGGCAGGATATACTTAAAGCGATGAAAGAGAAGAACCTACAACCAAGATTACTCTACCCAGCAAGGATCTCATTCAGATTTGATGGAGAAATCAAAAGCTTTTCAGACAAGTAAAAGCTAAGAGAAATCAGCACCACCAAACCGGCTTTACAACAAATGCTAAAGGAACTTTTCTAGGCAGGAAACACAAGAGAAGAAACAGACCCACAAAAACAAACCCAAAACAATTATGAAAATGGTAATAGGAACATACATATCAATAATAACCTTGAATGTAAATGGATTAAATGCCCCAACCAAAAGACACAGACTGGCTGAATGGATACAAAAACAAGACCCATATACACGCTGTCTACAAGACACCCACTTCAGACCTAGGGACACATACAGACTGAAAGTGAAGGGATGGAAAAACATTCCATGCATATGGAAATCAAAAGAAAGCCGGAGTAGCAATACTTGTATCAGATAAAATAGACTTTAAAATAAAGACTGTTACAAGAGACAAGGAAGGACACTACATAATGATCAAGGGATTAATCCACGAAGATATAACAATTATAAATGTTTATGCATCCAACATAGGAGCACCTCAATACATAAGGCAAATGCTAATGACCGTGAAAGGGGAAATCGACAGTAACACAATAATAGTAGGGGATTTTAACACCCCACTTACAGCAATGGACAGATCATCCAAACAGAAAATAAATAAGGAAACACAAGCTTTAAATGACACAATAGACCAGACAGATTTAATTGATATTTATAGAACATTCCACCCAGAAGTGGCAGATACACATTCTTCTCTACTGCATATGGAACATTCTCGAGGATAGATCACATCTTGTGTCACAAATCAAGCCTCGGAATATTTAAGAAAATTGAAATCATATCAAGCATCTTTTCTCACCACAACACTATGAGATTGGAAATCAATTACAGGAAAAAAAAATGTAAAAAAACCCAAATACATGGAGGCTAAACAGTGTGCTACTAAAACACCAAGAGATCACTGAAGAAATTTTTAAAAATACATAGTAACAAATGACAACGAAAACACGATGAGCCCAAACCTATGGGACGCAGCCAAAGCAGTTCTAAGAGCGAAGTTTATAGCAATTCAATCTCACCTCAAAAAATAAGAAAAATCTCAAATAAACAATCTAACCCTATACCTAAAGCAACTAGAGAAAGAAGAATGAAGAAAACCCAAAGTCAGGAGAAGGAAAGAAATCATAAAGATCAGAGCAGAAATAAATGAAACAGAAACAAAGAAAACAATAGCAAAGATCAATAAAACGAAAAGTTGGTTCTTTGAGAAGATAAACATAATTGATAAACCCTTAGCCAAACTCATCAAGAAAAAAAGGGAGAGGACACAAATCAATAAAATTAGAAATGAAAAAGGAGAAATCACAACTGACACCACAGAAATACAAAGGATTATAAGAGACTACTACAAACAACTATATGCCAATAAAATGGACAACCACAAAGAAATGGACAAATTCTTGGAAAGGTACAATTTTCCAAGACTGAACCAGGAAGAAATAGAAAATATAAACAGACGTATCACAAGTAATGAAATTGAGATCGTAATTAAAAATCGTCCAACAAACAAAAGTCCAGGACCAGGTGGCTTCAAAGGCGAATTCTACCAAATATTTAGAGAAGAGCTAACACTGATCCTTCTCAAACTCTTCCAAAAAATTGCAGAGGGAAGAACACTTCCAAATTCGTTCTATGAAGCCACCATCACCCTGATACCAAAACCAGAAAAAGATATCACAAAAAAAGAGAATTATAGATCAATATCACTGATGAACATAGATGCAAAAATCCTGAACAAAATACTAGCAAACAGAATCCAACAACATATTAAAAGGATCATACACTATGATCAAGTGGGATTTATCCCAGGTATGCAAGGATTCTTCAATATACGCAAATCAATCAATGTGATACACCATGTTAACAAATTAAGGAATAAAAACCATATGATCATCTCAATAGATGCAGAAAAAGCTTTTGACAAAATTCAACACCCATTTATGATAAAAACTCTCCAGAAAATGGGCATAGAGGGGACCGACCTCAACATAATAAAGGCCATTTATGACAAACCCGCAGCAAACATCATACTCAATGGTGAAAAACTGAAAGCGTTTCCACTAAGATCAGGAACAACACAAGGATGTTCACTCTCACCACTCTTATTCAACATAGTTTTGGAAGTCCTAGCCACGGCAATCAGAGAAGAAAAAGTAATAAAAGGAATACAAATTGGAAAAGAAGAAGTAAAATTGTCACTGTTTGCAGATGACATGATACTATACATAGAAAATCCTAAAGATGTCACCAGAAAACGATTAGAACTAATCAATGAATGTGGTAAGGTTGCAGGATACAAAATTAATGCACAGAAATCTCTGGCATTCCTATACACTAACAACGAAAAATCAGACAGAAATATTAAGGAAACAATTCCATTTACCATCGCAACAAAAAGAATAAAATACCTAGAAATAAACCTACCTAAGGAGGCAAAAGACTTGTACTCAGAAAACTATAAAACACTGACGAAAGAAATCACAGATGACACAAACAGATGGAGAAATATACCATGTTTTTGGATTGGAAGAATCAATATTGTGAAAATGACTATACCACCCAAACCAATCTACAGATTCAATGCAATCCCTATCAAACTACTAATGGTATTCTTCACAGAATTAGAACAAAAATTTTACAGTTTTATGGAAACACAAAGACCTCGAATAGCCAAAGCAATCTTGAGAAATAAAAATGGAGCTGGAGGAATCAGGCTTCCCAACTTCAAACTACACTACAAAGCTACAGTAATCAAGACAGTATGGTACTGGCACAAAAACAGAAATATAGAGCAATGGTACAGGATAGAAAGCCCAGAGATAAACCCATGCACATACGGTCACCTAATTTATGACAAAGGAGGCAAGAACATACAATGGAGAAAAGACAGCCTCTTCAATAAGCGGTGCTGGGAAAACTGGACAGCAACATGTAAAAGAATGAAATTAGAACACTACCTAACACCATACACAAAAATAAACTCCAAATGGATTAAACACCTAAATGTAAGACCAGACACTATAAGATTCTTAGAGAAAAATATAGGAAAAACATTCTTTGACATAAACCACAGCAAGATCTTTTTTGACCCACCTCCTAGAGTAATGAAAATAAAAACAAAAATAAACAAATGGGACCTAATGAAACTTAAAAGCTTTTGCACAGCAAAAGAAACCAAAAACAAGATGAAAAGACAACCCTCAAAACAGGAGAAAATATTTGCAAATGAAACAACGGACAAAGGATTAATATCCAAAATATGTAAACAGCTCATGCAGCTCAATATCAAAAAAACAACCCAATCCAAAAATGGGCAGAAGACCTAAATAGACATTTCTCCAAGGAAGACATACAGATGGCCAAGAAGCACATGAAAAGCTGCTCAACATCACTAATTATTAGAGAAATGCAAATCAAAACTACAATGAGGTATCACCTCACACCGGTTAGAATGGGCATCATCAGAAAATCTACAAATAACAAATGCTGGAGAGGGTGTGGAGAAAAGGGAACCCTCTTGCACTGTTGGCGGAAATGTAAATTGATACAGCCAATATGGAGAACAGTATGGAACTTCGTTAAAAAACTAAAAATAGAATTACCATATGACCTAGCAATCCCACTACTGGGCATATACCCAGAGAAAACCATAATTCAAAAAGACACATGCACCCCAATGTTCACTGCAGCACTATTTACAATAGCCAGGTCATGGAAGCAACCTAAATGTCCATCAACAGATGAATGGAAGACATGGCACATATATATAATGGAATAGTACTCAGCCACAAAAAGAAACGAAATTGAGTTATTTGTAGTGAGGTGGGTGGACCTAGAGTCTGTCATACAGAGTGAAGTAAGTCAGAAAGAGAAAAACAAATACTGTATGCTAACACATATATATGGAATCTAAAAAAATGGTTCTGATGAACCTTGTGGCATGGCAGGAATAAAGATGCAGACATAGAGACCGGACTTAAAGACACGGGGAGGGGGAAGGGTAAGCTGGGACGAAGTGAGAGAGTGGCATGGACATATATACACTACCAAATGTAAAACAGATAGCTAGTGAGAAGCAGCCACATAGCACAGGGAGATCAGCTCAGTGCTTTACCATGACCTAGAGGGGTGGGATAGGGAGGCTCAAGAGGGAGGAGATATGGGGCTATATGTATGCATATGGCTGATTCACTTTGGTGTACAAAAGAAACTAACACAGCATTGTGAAGCAATTATACTCCAATAAAGATGTATAAAAAAAATGAGATCCAGATGATGATCAAATGCAGGACCATGGCTTCATTTGGAGGTCAAATGGATGTTTATTTTGTTTTAAATTTAAAATATTTTAATCTCAGTAATGCAAGCACATGATAATGAACTAAAGAGAACAAAAAAGCTCATGGTGAAAAGAAACAGCCGCCTATTCCAGTGCCACCCCCTCAAGGTGGTCTCTCTGACCAGCATCTGCCTAGTTTATCTCTGATGATCTCTATAACTCTGTAATGAATCTTTTCCATGAGCAAAACTTCTCCCTGTGTCTCAGATCAGGTTCCCCCAAAGCAGAGCCTGAGATGGGATTCTGGGGCCTGTGATTTCTTGAGGGCGGATCTGAGCACAGGAGCGAGAGGTGCAGGATGAGTTGCTGAGGGGGAAGGGGCTGAGCAAAGATGGGGTCTCTGCTGGACTTGGCTTCCACCCGATCCCACGGGGAGCTCTAGAGCATGAGCTGCATCACAGGGTTGATCCCCCATCAAGGCAAAAGAACTCCAGTCAGTCATGGGCTGCGGGCTGCCCTGGGTGGTGGAGGAGGGTGCATAACCTCCCCTGCAAGTTGGCTCTGGGGAAGGGGTCAGCGGTCAGAAACCCTCAGCAGGCGTGGGGATGGGGCTCTGGCACTGTGGAGGGGTCTGGGCGAGGAACCAGCAGTATCCACTCCACCCTCTTTGGGTGACTGCTTTGGAATATATTCCAAGTAGTGGGACCATTAGAAAAAATGGTGGAACAGGCATGTAACTCTTAAAACCTGTTTCATGGTGCAGGAAATACAGGCATTAGCCCAGTCATTGCTACTTTCTCGTGAAGTCATCTGTCAAACATGACAGCCAACTGAGGCAGGCTACTCAGCTGATGGAGTGGAATACCGTGTGTGGGGGGTTGGGTAGGATAAGAGAGACGTCTCGCAGGCCTGGCAAGCCAAGAGTTTCTTGCAGAGGACTGCAGAGAGGGGAGGGGACGGGAAAACAGGCAGCAAGGGGGGAAACCACTGGTGGAGTGAACAGGGCAGTGGGGGAGCCTGGGGGTGTCTTCACGCTCACTAAGAAACCAATATTATACCTGTACATTGTTCCTGGGTTTCCTTTATCAAATACCTTCATTGCTCTTAAAAAAAATTCAGAAAGATGCAATACAGAAAGACACCCTCTTCAGTTCCCCACCATAAGCCCATCTGCCGCCAGTAACCACTGTTAATAGTTTGGTCATAATAACTGTTCTTTTTTTTTTCTCAGCTTTTTAAAAAAAATTTTATTGAAATATAGTTGATTTACAGTGTTGTGTTAGTTTCAGGTGTACAGCAAAGTGATTCAGTTAAATATATATATATTTCAGTTAAATATATTTTTTTAGATTATTTTCCATTAGAGGTTACTACAAGATATTGAATATAGTTTCCCTGTGCTATACAGTAGGCCCCTGTTGGTTATCTATTTTATATATAGTAGTGTGTATATTTTAATCCCAAACTCCTAATTTATCCCCCCTTCCCCCTTTCCCCTTTGGTAACCAGAAGTTTGTTTTCTATGTTTGTGAGTCTGTATCTGCTTTGTAAATAAGTTCATTTGTATCTTTTTTTAAGATTCTACACATAAGCCACATCATATGATATGGTCTTTCTCTGTCTGACTTACTTCACTTAGTGTGATCATCTCTAGGTCCATCCATGGTGCTGCAAAGTGCTCAGCTTTTTGACGGAGATAAGTTGTTCCTCCTCCCCCACCTAGTTTACAGGTGTTTTTCCAGCTTCCAGACTCCATGGAGGGCAAATAAGAACAGAGATAAAGGACGCAAGTCCCAAGCAGAGCATCGCTACTAGGCAACGGGGCCCCTGGAGGACTCTGCTCCAGCCTCATGAGACAGACCCGGTCCTCACGGCCACTGTCAGGGGACCAAACAGGGGTTTGGGCTTCTGTTCAGCTTCTACGCCTCTCACGGTCCACCTCCACACCCATTTTCAGAGCAGAGAGGCAGGTTTTCTAAAGCTTCTCACCCACTCCTTTCTCTGCTGTGGGTCATCAAAGATGCACCGAGACCATTTCCCCTGTTTCCACTTCTCAAAATGCAGTGTCAGAGATGTTGCTCTGTTTTCCTTCA